>NC_139807.1:31619467-31709467 GCF_963457635.1 Microchirus variegatus | reverse complement strand
GTTTTGGACTATTTTTGTCACGTTAATGTACTAATATACAGTGAAGCTGCTCATTTTAGCAGGTTTGTGTTGCTTAGTAATATTAGAGGAACTCGACTGGAGCGCGGCTGTCACAAGTTTAAAACCCCATCACTTCATCCATGTGTCTTTGGACCGTGATGTGAGCAGCTCCTTATGCAAGACATAGATCAGTTTATTTCTATAGGACAAGGTCGTTCAAAGTGCTTCACATAAAACATTAAAGGTCACATAGAGTGGTCCTGTTGCACATATATGTTAGTTATGGAGGTCTACTTACATACATTAACTTGTTTTTATGGTTAAAAACCTCCTAGTTGCTGTAAACGAGCCAATAGAAATCCTCTTTTCTGACGCTGTTCGCCAGCCGCGATATTTCAGACATAAATCTCACCCCCAGAAGACAGAGTGTGTTGTGATTGGCCAGCCAGCGTAGAGCCTTCCCAACTGTCTCGTGATTGGCCAGTACCTGGAAGTGACATAATCAGTACGCCCGCTCTCAGAAGCGCAGCTCCCCCCTCTGGAACGGTGGATGCACTGCTACTCAAAACATTGTATAAACAGGGACTCCCCGCCGCAGTCGCTTTGATGACGATGATAAGTGATCCCATACTTTTGAATGGTAGTGTATACAGGGGCATCGTAAATAGTAAATTATAATAATAATGATAAGTGTGTATGGTAGAATAATACTGTGAGGTAGGTTGTAGTATCTGACTTCACCATCGGGTGGCGCTACAAGTCTGGACGCCTGGTTCGAGGGTTGCCAGGTTGAGGCTCGGACGACTTGTGCTTGGCAACGACTTCTTCTGTTGTTGAAATGTTATTTTCAAACTTGGTGAACGGGGCTTAATACTCCACCTAGTGGTGGGGTGGAAATTCAGTTTCAGCACATGTCCACGTAGATTCACGCGCGTTGTGTCACTAAATCCTTACATACTGGACCTTTATGGCACTGATGGTGGTTCAATATGTGAGTGTGTCAGTGTTTTATTTCAAAGAGATGCAATGATCACGTCGTACGTACAGGTGGTAGGAGTGTTCTTCACACACACACACACACACACACACACACACACACACACACACACACACACACACACACACACACACACACACACACACACACACACACACACACACACACACACACACAGAGGAACTCTGGTGTGTTGAAACAGTCCATCTGGTCGACTCACTGGGACACTGTTTCATCCAACATGACATTTTCTAATCCAAATCATGTTTTATGCATGCCCTCTGCTGGGCTCTGAGAGATGAGATAAGGGATTTGTGTTGATACAAGGAGTGCATATGTGAATGTGCGACTGTGTCAGTCTTTAGAAGCGGCTTCACGCTGCCCCGTGTCGTCGCATTGAAAACAGCACATTTTTTCTCAAAGAACTAACTTAAAGGGACACTGTGTAGTATTTATGGGTTTATATGAACCCAAAATCCACCTTTTTATACATATTATGTGCTCCTGCATTGTCTAGTCGCTGTATAATATTTTTTGTTTCATTTTCGTAGTGTTTCAAAAAGTCATGTAAAATAACATGGTCGCGGGCCGCGGTTGCATAGCCACTGTTAGCAGCGAGACGCCATGTTTCTACCGGAGCCTGTAAGGACAAACACGAAGTCTCTTTACTTGTAGCAGGAAGTCCCGCCTCCGCTCTCTCCGCTTAGTCTGCTACGGCCGCGGTAGCTCCGCCCTCTCCCTCGCCTCACGAACCTCATCTGCTGACACGGAGAAAGACGACGAGGACGACATTTGACCGGCCGAGGATACCGTATCGCTCAGGGAAGGGAGGGGGTGAGCGGAGGAGCAGTTCTTTGTTGTAAATTTCAACCTCTCCTCTAGATGGCACTATAAACTACTTACTTCACCTCGTTTTTCTGACTCTGACTAAAGTTTTTCTGACTCTGACTAAAGTTTTTCTGACTCAAGTTTTTATGACTCTGACTCAAGTTTTTATGACTCTGACACAAGTTTTTCTGACTCTGACACAAGTTTTTCTCACTCTGACTCAAGTTTTTTCTGACTGAAGTTTTTCTGACTGAAGTTTTTCTGACTCTGACAAGTTTTTCTGACTCAAGTTTTTCTGACTCTGACACAAGTTTTTCTGACTCTGACTCAAGTTTTTCTGACTCTGACTAAAGTTTTTCTGACTCTGACTCAAGTTTTTCTGACTAATTTTTAAGCTAATTATACTTTGAAATTCATTCAACCTCAGTTTGTTGTCACTAGCAAAGATCACATTGTCGACGTTAGCCGGGATTCAGTCGACGGCACAAATTAGACTGGATCAATAATGGACGCCGGCCAATGCGGGCTTGTGTTGGCTTCATGCACACGCTCACACACACACGCGCGCACACACACACACACAGGCTCGGCCTCTGGAGCTGTGAGTGAATTACTCTCAGTCACACAAACACACATCGTCTCTCTGTGGCTCCCTCTTCTCTTTTCTCTAAGATTTACAGCTCCGCTCTAAAATAAAGATGCCACTGTTTAAACAAAAAATCCCTCACAGCGACTCTCCGAGACTTCGCCGTTTGGTTTCCAACACCCTGACGTTACTCTCAGATAGAGAAAGATCTCTTTTGATGTTTCAGATGCTTCCAAGGTCATCATCTATAAACGATGATCCTGTATCGTCTGCTGCTGAGACGCTGAAGGCCTCACCGGGCTGTTTCTGTGCAATCAGCTTCCCTGTCGTTCCCATTTTTGCAGGTCACTGTAGTTTAAGTGAAAATTACCACTGTGATCTGACGTCTGTGATTACTCACAGGTGTAGTTTTTAACGTGGACTACATCACAGCACAGCTCCCGTCTACGGATTTCACTGGAGTTTTTACGATCACGTCGTTCATTTCAGCGGCTCGTTTGACCTTTTTTACCGTGCTCGCTTTTGCTCCCTCATTATTTATCTGATGTTTTCCAGTACATGCACTTTAAAAAATAATCAATTTCGGATATGTAAATGCAGCAGATGCCTTTTTACTGACAAAGCACCGGCATAAGACGGGTTTTAAAGGTGCAGTGTGTAACATTTAGGAGAGTTTATTGGTAGAAATTGAATATACTACACAAAGGTATGTTTGCACCAGACAATAATATATGTATATAGTATATATGTATATATGTGCATATATATATGTATGTATATGAACATATGTATTTGTGTATATATGTATATGTATATATATATGTATGTGTGTATATATATGTATATATATTATATATGTATGTATATATATATATAATTATATATATATATACATATACATATATATTTATATGTATATATACATAAATACGTATATATATACGTATAATATATATATGTAGATGTGTATATGTATCTATATATGTATATGTATGTGTATATATATATATATATACAATTATATATATATATACATATACATATATATTTATATGTATATATACATATATACATATATATGTATATATACATATATATGTAGATTTGTATATGTATCTATATATGTATGTGTATATATATATATAATTATATATATATACATATGTTTGTATATATGTGTATATATACAGTATATTATGTGTGTGTATATATACATATATGTATACATATACATACATATACATATATGTGTATATATATATAAACGTGTATATATATCTATATATATATATATATACATACACATATACATCCATATATGTGTGTCTATATGTATATGTATGTATATATATATATATATGCTATATGTATATATTATATATATATGTGTGTATGTATATATTTATACACTCGCACACACACGCACACACACACAGACACACACACACACACACACACACACACACACACACACACACACACACACACACACACACACACACACACACACACACACACACACACACACACACATAATAATCCTTACATACTGCTCCTTTAAAGCAGCTAATAGGTGTACACAGTTACACTCTTAGTTTGTCACACCCTCACAAAGTGTTGTCAGCGTCTGATAAAGAAGCCGTCGTCGCCCGTTCGCTGTCGCAGCGCTCGACTCTTTTTGGACGATTGCGTTATTAAAGCGAGCGTTATTAAAACACACGTCGTCGTCGTCGTCGTTCCTCTTAATCCCGTCTCTTAATCCTGGGCTGATTTGGCTCACAGCGACTCATTACTGTCAGGATCCCTCGGCTCAGCTGCAGGCTTCTCTGAAGAGCAGCGTACTCTCCTGAGTGTGTGTGTGTGTGTGAAGTGACGTGACTTTGATTAAATCTGTGACTCACTCCTTCGCCGTGCCCTTATCGCCTCTTTCTGTGTCCGCGTCTCAAGACCTATGATCACCGTTCACTTTCTTCTTCTTCTTCTTCTTTGTGAAGGTGTCACTGAGTCAGGTTGTTTGAAGTCCTGTCCTTCTTCACTTCATGCATCCTGGTCTGTAATGGATCATGTTTGCAGAGGTCTCCATCACAGGGTCAGGAGTGATGTAACCATCACAGTACGATCTCTGCAGAGCCTGGAGACACTTCTAAGCACAGGTTTATTGATTGGATGGCGGAGTGAAAACATGCCTAAAAGACCAGAGTGGTTCATAAAGACGAATCATCAAAGCGTTGGCTGAAAAACGCTCGACTTAACTTGCTTAAGGACTTTGTGCGATTCCCAGTCCAGGTCTGACAGTCTATTGCCTTCCTCCCAGTAAGCTCTGGCCTTGGGCTCGATGGCGTTCAGTCTCCAGCCGATGGGTTCGTGAGTCCACTGTCTGCCGCTGACCGGCTCCACGTCTGGTTCTAAAGAGCAGGCTTCTTTCTTTGTGGGCTCTCCTGTTCGGTGTTCATTTAAGGACATCCTCGGACTCAGGTGTCAGACTTGTTTTTCTGACCCTGACTCAAGTTTTTCTGACTCTGACAAAAGTTTTTTCTGACTCTGACAAATTTTTCTGACTCAAGTTTTTCTGACTCAAGTTTTTTTGACTCTGACACATGTTTATCTGACTCTGACTCAAGATTTTCTGACTCTGACACAAGTTTATCTGACTCTGACTCAAGATTTTCTGACTCTGACAAATTTTTCTGACTCTGACTCAAGTTTTTCTGACTCAAGTTTTTCTGACTCTGACTCAAGTTTTTCTGACACTGACAGGTTTTTCTGACTCTGACTCAAGTTTTTCTGACTCTGAAACAAGTTTTTCTGACTCTGAAACAAGTTTTTCTGACACTCTGAAACAAGTTTTTCTGACTCTGACAGGTGTTTCTGACTCTGACTCAAGTTTTTCGGACTCTGACTCAAGTTTTTCAGACTCTGACTCAAGTTTTTCTGAATCTGACACCTGAGTCCGAGGATGTCCTAAAATGAACACCGTACTCCTGGCTATTGTGCCAAGAAATCCAAAGAGGTTGGAGAGGACCGACGGAGAAACACGGGTTCTTAGATATGACTCAGCCCCCCCCCCCCCCCCCCCCTCAGCTGTACACAAACATATTATTGTGTTGAACGTGGCCTCTTTGTTTGCTTGAGGCTCATATCTGCAGCTTAATTTATTTATGTAACACAGATATTCGACAATGAAAGGTAGATGTCACTCACGTCCTTCCTTTATTATTCAGGCTTTGTGTTCGCCCTGCAGCTGGGCCTGTGCTCGCTCTGACACAAGCCAGAGATCCATTTTCACATCAGTGTGTGCCGCCTGTGCCAGAACCATTACTATAATTACTGATAGTGCTGGCCTCCTGTTACCAACAATATTAGGCCCCTGGGAAAACTGTGTACAAATACTGTACTGGGGGAAAAAACAATGTAATTTGTCAAGAGGATCTTATCGTTTAGTTTGAGGCCACTGGGCGGAAAAGAAGAAAGACAACAGTGTTTGTGCTCAACACTAATGCATGTTTGTCTTTGTAGGTCGTAGAGCGGCAACTAACGGTTATTTATCTGTCGTTTATTTCCTCAGTGAATCGTTTGTTCCATAAAATGTCAGAAAACGTTGATCAGTGTTTGTCAAACCTGGAAATGACGATGTTCTCTAATGTCTTTGTTTTGTCCACAAACCAAAAATGATTCAGTTTTCATGATTTCTTTGTTTTGTGGAGCAAAGAAACCAAGAAAATATTCACATTTAACATTTATCCACATAACTTTTGTGGACACAACAAGACAAGATTTAATGGACCAAACTATTAATTGAGAAAATATTTGACGGATTAATCGAGTACGAAAAATAATCCTTAATTGCAGCTCTAGCTGTGTGTACAATATGATTTACTGACATAAGTGATATTAACTGTACAATGAGACAGCGTATCATGACGGCCATCTTGGAATTCTAACCTGAGGTTAATTCCCATTAAAGGAACGCCCCGTGACCTTTAAAACTCTGCGTTCCGACAACAAATGGGATGCACTCAGAGAAAAGAGCTTTATTAGAGGAATACAAAGCAGCCACAGCAGATCGCACTTATGATAAAATATTAATGAACCAGAGAGAGAAAAACTAAAATAACCAACAGCAAAGTCATATGAGCCCTTTTTCTACTTATCACACATGTTTCTACCTGCTCTGTACACTCTTGCTAAGTAGAACCATATAAGGTTCTTTGGCTTGTCCTCATAGGAGGACCATTTTGGAGGGTTCCACCAAGAACCCTTTTAAAAACCTTTATTCAGGAAAGGGGTTTTAAAGGGTTCTCTGGATCAAAATGGTTCTTACTGGAACCATTAGTGTTACCAAGAACCCTTGAAAAACCCTTTCTTCAGGAAAAGGGTTTTTCAGAAGCCAATGGTTCCAGGTAGAACCTCAGCCCTTGTAGAAGAACCCTTTAGGAACCCTTATTTTTAAGAGTGTGTGATGTCTTATTGTCTGCTTGATGCCAATATGGTGAAAGTGACTGTTAAAACAATGTTTTGATAATGAGTAGCAGTGCATCCACCGTTCCAGAGGGGGGAGCTGCGCTTCTGAGAGCTGGCGTGCTAATGACATCACTTCCAGGTACCTGGCCAGTCACAAGAGAGTTGGGAAAGCCCTCACTGGCTGGCCAATCACAACACAGTTCTGTCTTCTGGGGATGAGATTTCAGTCTGAGGAGAGCTTCAGTGAGGAGATATTTTTATCGGCTCGTTTGCAGCAACTAGGAGGTTTTTGACCATAAAAACAAGTTAATGTATGTAAGTAGACCTCCATAACTAACATATATGTGCAACAGGACCACTCTATGTGAGCTTGAAGACATAGATGACATCATTGGTCATGCATCCGTATATAAAAGTATTACTTGCTTCTCACTTTCTCACTCTCAACTGACGAAAACCAAACTTCAAAGTCTTTTCCTTCGGCATCAAATATTTAGAACGAGAGCTGTTTCTCACACCTGTTCTTCAGCGGAGTCCGTGTTCCACTTTCATCGCAGCAGATCAACACAAAACATCAGTGTTTTTTATATTTTTGTTGACATCTCAGGAACAATGTGTATTAAATCTCTGCATATATGAGATTAGTGTCTTGTTTTTAAGTGCAGATGCAGAGTCTGTGTGGCTTTAGTCAAATTAGAACATCTCCCTTATTAGCGTCTCATCCTGTTGTTTTTCTTTCTTATGATCATCTTGATAATTGCAGCAAATTAAAAAAAAGAACAAGAGTCTCTTGGGTTGTGTTACATAAAGTGCACGTTTTCTCTTGTGTAGTCGTGATGAGGGAAGACGGTGGTTTCTCTCGTGCGGTTCTGCAGCAGTTGAGGTGTGTAGGAGGAACACGGACTGAACTGCCGACTTCAGTGCAACACAAACTGCCGTCAGCGTCGAAATCTGCCTCCAAAGGTGAACTGTTAAATGTGACGATTGCACTTTTGTCCGCCCTGGGAGAAAGATCGCTGACATAAGCTGCGTTTTTTTGTTTTTGTTTTTCAAAATGGTTTCTAAGCTGTTTTTATGACATTTTATCAGATTTTATTCACCACAGAAGAAACACAGCAGATTATAACATGAAATAGAGTTGGTGTAGTGGTTTGTGCTCTTGCCTTTGCAGCAAGAAGACCTGGCTGGAATAAGGGTCTTTCTGCATGTTTGCAGTTGTTCTCCTCACGTGTGTGTACACGTTCCAAAAAGGTTCTTCTACAAGGGCTGAGGTTCTACCTGAAACCATTTGCTTCTGAAAAACCCTTTCCAGAAGAAAGGGTTTTTCTTCTTCTTATCCACCTGGTGGATTAACCTTTATGAAAAAAGGTTCTACCTGGAACCAAAAAGGCTTCTCCTATGAGGACAAGCCGATGAACGAGTGTAGGTTTTCTCCGGGTTCTCCGGTTTCCTCCCACAGTGCAAAAACATGCAGATTTGGGTATAAAGTAAGTTGGAATCTCTAAATGACGGGTGTCAAACGTACGCCCCAAGCCCCGACCAGAGGGTCCAATCTGGTCCACATGATGAATTAGAATAATATAACATTACACTCTTAGAAATAAAAGTGCTAAGTAGAAACATATCAGGTTCTTCAGCTTGTCCTCATAGGAGAACCCTTTTTGGCTCCAGGTAGAAGCTTATCATAAAGATTCTACCTGGAACCCTTTTGGAGGGTTCCACCAAGAACCCTTTTAAAACTATTTATTCAGGAAAGGGGTTTTAAAGGGTTCTCAGGATCGAAATGGTTCTTACTGGAACCATTAGCGTCATCAAGAACCCTTGGAAAACCCTTTCTTCGGGAAAAGTTTTTTTCAGAAGCAAATGGTTCCAGGTAGAACCTCAGCCCTTGTAGAAGAACCCTTTTGGAACCCTTATTTCTAAGAGTGTAGACAAAAAAGTTTGTTCATCTTTATCAAGGCTTTTAATTTTTTCCTCACAATATACTATATACTACTATATTTTAGGGCTGCAACTCACGATTATTCTGATAATCGATTAATTTGTTGATTATTTTATCGATTAATCGCGTAATTGTATGGAAGCCTGTGTCCGTCAGAAAAAAAGAGGGATAAAAAAAATCGAAATTTTGAGATAAAAAGTCATAATTATGAAATAAATTTGAAATTATGGGATAAAACGTCATAATTATGGGATAAATTTCATAATTATGAGAAATCTACATTTGGAACCCTTATTTCTGAAAGTGTATTATGTGTAAATTATGTGCAAATGGTCAAACGTGAAGAAATATTGCAGCGCTCTTGTTGTTTATATCGGTTATTACGCTGTTATTTTACTCGTCAGGTCCACTTGAGATCAAAATGAGCTCTAAATTGGATAGTTATATATCTCTATATGTGACGCTGTGACCTCGCCTATCGCCTTATGTCAGCTGAGATTGGCACATTTCACCATCTGTGATCCTCATGTGGAGGATAAAGCGGTAGAAGATGGATTGATGGATGGGAATGATATATAAAATACAACTCTGCGCTCAGTAAAGCTTAAAAAGAAATCTATTTCTCTGTTGCCTTTTCATTTTCTACTTCATCCCCAAACTCAGAGACGCTTGTTTTTTATTTTTCAGTCAATAATGAGGGAACAATTTCACCGCGTTTAAAAAACAACACCTTATCTGATCAACACATACTCTCTGATGTTTGAGGGTAAAAATGAACGCCATAAACTTCACACGAGTGCAGCTCTCGTCTTGTGCGTCTCAGACTGAGTTGTTGCACCGATCGCCCTAAATCCATGTGATTAGAACTCACGTGGAGTTGGATGATGAAATAAAGACACATACAAGAGTTTCGCCTGCGGCTGTTTTTTTCCGAGGAAGATGGAAAAAAACGTGCTTACGCGCCGACGAGAGATGGATTTCATCCTTGTTTATTCTTAAGAAGAAGAAGAAGAACGTCCGTTGTGGAGGTGTTTCACGAGCGACAGCGTCTTCTGACTCCGGGGTCAAAGGTCGTCAAAGGGACTGCGGCGGGGAGTCGTGAAGAAGCTATTTTTAAACACTGTTAAAACAATGTTTTGATCATGAGGAGCAGTGCATCCACCGTTCCAGAGGGGGGAGCTGCGCTTCTGAGAGCGGGTGTTATAATGACGTCACCTCCAGGTATTGGCCAATCACAACACAGTTCTGTCTTCTGGGGGTGAGATTTATGTCTGAAACACACCGGCTGAGGAGAGCTTCAGTCAGGAGAGATTTCTATCGGCTCGTTTACAGCAACTAGGAGGTTTTTGAGCATAAAAACAAGTTAATGTATGTAAGTAGACCTCCATAACTAACATATATGTGCAACAGGACCACTCTATGTGAGCTTTAAGACGTAGCTGACAGCATTGGTCATACAGTACATCCCTATATATGAAAGTCTTACCTGCTTCTCACTTTCTCACTCTCGACTGACTGAAAAAAAACAAACTTCAAAGTATTTTCCCTTCAGCATCAAATATGGAAAAGGACACGGCGAAGACGGAAAACGTGCTTTCATGCCGACAAGAGATGGATTTCATCCCAGTTTGTTCGTATTATTTAGAGTTTTAGATGATTTCATCCTCGTGTGGATCACACGCGCGGAAAAGCGAGATATCGGAGATATCGACGTGAACGAAGCCTCCCGGTTTAACCGTCTAAAGACGGACACACTGAGCGATGTGTGTGTGTTTGTGCGACGGCGATGGGCCAGTGGACGGCGGGCGGAAGCAGATGTGTGTGAGGGGAGGTTCAGAGCCGTGGCTCGATCACAGGCTGCCTTTGTCTGCCTGTGGTGTGAGAGCGAGAGAGAGCGCTGAATTAACGGCGGCACACTCATATGCTAATGAATGCTACTCTTAGAATAAATAAATTATGGTCGGGGAAAAAACACACATCTGATGCCCTGCTTTAAATTCCTAATGCAACACTGACAGAAAGTGTTCACAGGGACAGAGAGCGTGTGTGTGTGTGTGTGTGTGGTTGCAGTAGAGACGAGAAAGGGAGGTTGGCAATGGACGGAAATAGCATGGCAGCAAAAATCAAAGGGGGGGAAAAAAAAACAAAAGAAGATTCTCTGTCACCTTTTTTTTTTTTACCTTAAGGCTCTGCACTCAGTGCCACGTTATAGGTGATGCTGCACAAGAGATAATGAGAGATAAAGGAGGGAGATTTGGGTAGAGAAGAAGGAAAAGGAGGAGGTGAGGATGGGAGAGGAGAGGAGAGGAGGGGGGGGGGATTTAAAGGGCAAGAAACGGAGGGAGATTTAGATCGAGAGAGGCAGCGGAGGCAGTGGATGTGGGAGAAAGGAGGAGGAGAAGCGTCGAGTGGAAGTAACACATGGAGGAGGAGAAGACGACGACAACGGCGGCCGTTTCCTGTGCTCGGCGTGGACGACTGAGCGGCGGCGCTGAGACTGTGTGTTCGGACTGTTAGACGTCTGCTGCTGCTGCTGCTGTGGAGGTGGGGGGTCGGTGGGGGGGGGGGGATAAAGGATAAAGGAAGGAAGGATGAGCGTTACGATGTGGGCTCTGTGGCTGTGATCGTCCTCGGAACCCGTCGGAGCCCCCGTCAGAGACCTCGCAGCCCCGAGGAGGCAGCAGCGATCTGAAGCAGGATGAGCTCCAAGCACTCGTCCGACTGGATCCCCTACAGGTACTGCACCACATTCCTGGGAACGCCGGAACGTCGGGAAAGAAGGGCACGGTGTTCATCTTATGAAGCAGTGTGTGTGCATATGCGTGTGTGTGTGTGTGTGTGTGTGGCAATGAGATCACCACTGATGACACTGAATTGTCACAATACGAGCAAACTGAGATCCTGGAATTTGTTTTCCTGTGTATGTTCATACGAGGCTACGCGTGGATTAATCTATGCGCGAATCAATCGTGCATTTTCAGCCGCGTGAACTTTTTCTCTCCGTCTGAAGTGAACTGTAAATTCACCGGCGTGTCACAAATGCAGATATCGTCCTTTTACCTTTTCTGTAAAGTCGCAGAGGAACTTCCTGCCTCCTCCTCAAAGGCGTCAAATCGGTTGTGTTATACGTGCATACGGCTGCAGTGCACGCGTCCTGTGTAGGAGCCAAATAATGAGCTTTATTGCCTCCCGTTGCATAGCCTTAATATCGTGTCACTTGCAGCAAATAATGCGAGGAGCGTCTTGTCGTCAAAGCTATATCAGCTCTCTCTCTCTGTCTCTTGAGTGCAGCACTAATGTCGCTGCTCTTACGCCACTGCCATGGTTTCCCCCGGCTTATTTTGACGCCATTGGCTCGCGGTTGCTATAAGTTACAGTGACAGTTTTCAGGAGGACGACAGCAGCAGCAGCAGCAACAGCAAGAGGGGAATTTATTTTAAACTTCTGCAAAAAACCAGAAACTCACAGACACTGAAACAGTGCAAAAGTGGCACGAAGGATATTTTCAACTAGACATTTAGGGTGAATTCCAATTCCTTGCTTAACCCTCAATCTCAAAAATGTGCTCTCCCTCTAGTCCAAGTGTTGTCCCTATTCTCAGAAAATTGCTCCCTTGGGAGCAAGGGCTACCCAGAATGCATTGCGTGTTTTCACAAAACAAAGATGTAGCCGAAAGCAGCGAAACGAGTACGCTACAAATGAAGTTATTTTCTTTGTTAATAGAGATATAAAAATTATGAAAACCATTGTATTATCTTAGTTTAGGCCCATATTATGCATTACTGACGTCATTGTCGCGTAACATTTATTTTTATTTTACGATCTTTTGTCAATAGTCGGCCGGTGTGGTTTACTTTCCAATAAGTCGTGGTGTGTGGTAACTGTCAGCTGAATATTTGTATGAGTATCATCTTATAACTAACTGACAAACTAATAACTTGACTGACAAACGGATCGTAATAAATAATCCTGACGTAAATGTGTTCTTCTTCTTCTTCTTCTTTTTTGGAGTTGACAGACTGGACGCAGCTTTCCGCGTTATTCTGCCCCCTACAGTCTGAAGACGTATCTGCATTTAAGGGGTGTCCCATTTCTAAGTGACAAAATAACCCTCAACACTTGGTTTTGAGGCCAATTAAGATTAAGGGTTGAGCTTGAGGGTTAAGATAGGAATTGGAATTGGCCCTAACTGTCGTCAGAAAGTGGCGTCAGAGGATTTAATTAGCAAATGTCAATTAGCAAATGTTCTCATCTTGTGGAGCTGCCGTGGAAAATGGATGTTCTCTGTGTGCAGAGTCAGGGCCGTCAGCTGCACACTGGCCGCTCTCTTATCTCATTAATCTCATTAGAGAGACTGTACACAGGGCATGCATTCACAAAAACAACACAGTTGAAATGCAGCCTGTGTTTGTGCAGCAGTTGTTCAAACTCTGCAGCTGCAGCAACACTTTTTTTTCTCTGGCAAAGGTCAAGGTCAGTGTGTAGTCGTCATCAGGTACACACTTTGTCACAGTTCTCTCAGAGTGTTGTGAATGTTCCTCTGCTCAGTAAGTGACAGTCACACGTATCAAACCCAGTGATGCATATGTGACTATTTAAAGTGTGTGAAGAGGGGTTTGTCGCAGTCTGAAAACAGATCTGCATGTGGCTCACACTGCACTCAAGGAAAATTCAGCTTCAGCACACAAACATCCATCCATCATCTACCACTTTATCCTCCACCGAAGGGTCGCTGTGCCTATCTCAGCAGACATAGATCGATAGGCGGGGTCACACCCTGGACAGTTTGCCAGTCCATCACAGGGCCACATATAGAGACAAACAACCATTCACTCACACTCTCACACCTACGTTCATTTTAGAGTGACCAATTCACCTCAGCACCAAATCGGTAACCCGGAGAACCCGGAGAAAACCCACGCACACATGGGGAAAACATTCAAACTCGAACCCAGGAACAATTTATATGATTCGTGAGCCGTAAATGTACACGTACGTCCACGTCCTCCCCACAGCGGGAGCTAGCTTGTTGCACCTGCTGCCACGGTCTAATTTACAACAATAACAGAGCCGCTGAGATCCGCTTCCATGAGCGCTGCTAATGTTGCTAAATGACGCGTTCACGGCCGCAGGTTTTTACACCTTCACCTAATACGACGTGCTATAACTGAACGCGACGAGGGAGAAAAAAAACACAAACGTTTGATCAAGGGCCCGACCCGAGGATAGTGGCGGGAAATATCGTCCCGACCCGGGCAGAGATTTTAAACTTTACTCTGTGGCACGAGGCTAAAGTACATATGAAAGTGTTACTGTCACGCTACGACAATCAAAAACCACATAATGTACAGTACAACTCAGCAGAGCCGCAGCTTGTGAACAGGCAAGGCAGGCAACTGCTTGGGGCCCCCGAGCCGATAGGGGGCCCCCCGACACTCGGAGCCTGAGGGCTGTTTTTACTGAAATGTGCAGTGAGCAGCCGCCTCCCCGTCCCCCTTAAACAACAATGGGCGATTTGCAATGACATCTCAGTAGGAAACCCCCCCTAAAGGGGCCCCACCTCACTTTAACCTGTGTGAAGTTGGAGGATTATTTACAGTGTAATGCATATCTTTTTTTACTCAGTTTATATATAATATTTTCAGTTATTTTCAGTATTTTATTGTTCTATACATTGATATTGTTTTATAATGTGGGTTCCTTGCAGTGTAATGTATTTTTTTTACTAAGTTTATATAGTTTTTTAAAAGCTATTTACAGTATTTTATTGTTCTTTACATTTATATTTTCACATACTTTTTAATGACAAGGTTTTTCCATGTTATTTCATTCATTTTTCGTTGGTGTCAGATTATTTATAACATAATGGTGATTAACACTGCTTGGAAGGAAGGGCCCCCTGGGAATGTTTGCCCCCGGGGCCCCTACAGACTCTAGAATCGCCTCTGCAACTCAGTATATTCAATTCATGCCATTGAACTCTAACTGTTACACACACACACACACACTGGAGCCTGCAGCTCTCAGACCTGATGTCTGACCGCCCGTGTTTGTGTTTCTGTGAGCTTGTTTCTCCGGAGAGACTCTCCGGCTCCGGCAGATCGAGGGCGAAGTAAATCACAGACTCTTAAATGAAAGTGTGAACGTTGAACGACTGACGCTTGTCTCTGCGCGTTAGCTGCAGGCTGCGTCTGGGACTCCCTCGATGACGCCGGGGATTGGCTCTAATTTCCTTTTCGAGTGTCATAAATTAATTTGTCAGGCTTCAGTTGAATCGTCGAATCGATCATTTCTACCTTTGAGAGGCTCGAGACAATGAAGCTTTGTGACTATAAGATCTAACGCTGGTGTTTATAAATACACGACCACAGACTCTCTGTTATATTATCGAGGGGGTTTTTGACCTCCAGTGAAAAACGCCTCTGTTTCTGTCATTATCTTGTCGTCTGATGCCTATTCATGCTCTTCATTACTGTGATTGCAGACGTGGAGTGATTTGTTTGTGTGTATGTCGAGTGGGACGACGTACACACATTGTGTTTTTTATTGTGTGTGTGTGTGTGTGTAGGGGGGCAGAAACACAGGTACACTTCATATTCATTGACTGATTTTACCGTAGCTTCTCTTGACCTTGGTTTGTCCTAAACATGTCTATGAGCCGTGTTGACTGTTTCGATTTATCCGTTTCAGGGTTTTTTTCATGATTAAAACAAGGTTTCTGATCGTTTTTAGCTTCTTAAATGTGAATATTTTCGGGTTTCTTTGCTCCTCATAACAAAGAAATCATTAAAACTTCATCATTTCCAGGTTTGACAAACACTGATCTATATTTTTCTACATTTTATGATCATTTTTAATCGGGAAAACACTCGACAGATTAATCAATTATGAATATAATGGTTAGCTGCAGCTCTACTGAAATGAGAATTATTTCTATTCAACAAACTAACGGACAAAAGAAAAATGTATTTGACTTTTAATTATCCCGTTTAAAGGTGCCATATGTAAGAATGTGGCCAAAAACGGTTACTACATTCAAATTCAAAATACCGAGGTCTTTAAGGTTTCGTTTTCTGACCTAACTGGCAACCCGTGGTTGCTCGGCAGCTGAGACTCTACTGACTGCAATGATTGGTAGACGGCGGTAGGTGGCGCCACATGACGCCAAAACATGAATTCAAAGTCTGCAAAATATTTTTTTTAATGCAAATATTTTGTCTGTGCTGTTGTTGTTGGTGAGTTTAGTTTGTTATATGAACATTATTCCTAATTCCAAATGGTTGAGTCGTACCTTAAAGGGTTAAATGTGAATATTTTCTGGTTTCTTTGCTCCACATAACAAAAAAATCATTAAAACTTCATCATTTTCAGGTTTGATCACTATTTTCTACATTTTCTGGACCGAACGATGACTCGATTAATCGCGAAAACAATCAACATGAATTATTATGACCATAATGGTAAGCTGCAGCTCTGAAATGAGAATTATTTCTATTTAACAAACTAACGGACAAAAGAAAAATGTATTTGACTTTTAATTATATCGCAGAAATCAGACCTGCGATTATCTCGCAGCACTGTGCGCTCGACTGTTCACATTTTCCGCATGAAAGGTTTTTAATGAAAGAAAAATGGATTTTCACGTGTTGTTGAGACGGAAACGTAAAGGGAAAAAAAACACCGATGAATCTTGTGCCTTTAGAACACACTGGACATATCATCATGTGCTGGTGGAAAAACAATTACTCTGATGGAACAAAAAAACTGGCTTATTGTTCCAAAACATATCAATTACTGTTGCTGGAAAAACCCTGATATGATCACTGACATCAGCAGACGCTCCTCCTCCTTAATCTCTGCTCCTCCTCCTCCTCCTCCTCCTCCTCCTCCTCCTCCTCCTCCTCCTTAATCTCTGCTCCTCTTCATCATTGTTGCCAGATCTTCAGGAGTAAAATCCGCTCATTGGCCTCTGATGAGGATCCAGAGCAGTTTTTAAGCACCAGGCCACGCTCGTAAAAGCTCTGCTGGATAAAAACACTGGATAAACAAACATAAATGTCCTTTTCTTTATGATAAATCTATCTATTCTCCTTCTAGTAAATGCAGATTATTACAGATTATTAGAGAGCAGACACAGAGACAGAGACAGACACAGACACAGAGAGGATCATGTGGTGAAAGTGAATCATGCAGACGTTCATCTCACCATCACAGCTCGTGCTACACTGACCTCCGGTTATTTGCTTTGGCCGCTGACTTGAAGTCTTGGTGCAGAGCTGCACAAAATCAAATCATGTCCAGGTCAACAATGGTGGAGAAAGAGTTTGAACTCTCTGACATCAGACATGTGCTTGATATCGTGCGGTTACAGCTGAAGCTGCCGTGTGCTGCTGCAGCTGCTGCTGAGACAAACATGGTTTCACCAAATCCTCCTCATTTCCTTTTTCGTCAGATATTGAATTTCCTGAAGAGGTTTTTTTTTTGTGCGTGGATGGATCAGAAGCATCTGTCAACACTAACAGGATCATGTCGGGGAGAGAACTTAATCCACGAGTAGAGCTTTACCTGCTGAGTGGTGATCAAGTCCTACATTTGAGAATTTGCATCATGCTTCGTGTTTTTGACGCCCGTTTTTCACTCTCTGTTGGTCGTTGTTTGTCCTGGAGCGACGGCGTACGATCGTCTGCTGCTAAATTTTCATCGCAAGGTCACGTGAATGTCGTAGAGAAGCAGAGACACGACTCAAATTCATCACGTGTCACCAGTGGGCGGAGCTTCATATGTTTCTGTACATCCTTGAATATTTTTTCTTGCTGCTGCTTTAAGTAATGAAAGAAAAGTCCAACATTAAATAGTTAAATATAGTGTGACAGTGACCAAGTTGTGGCTTTTATTGATATCTTAACCCTCAAGCTCAACCCTTAATCTTAACTGACCCTCAAAACCAAGTGTTGAGGGTTATTTTGTCACTTAGAAAATGGGACACCCCTTAAATGCAGATATGTCTTCAGACTGTAGGGGGCAGAATAACGCCAAAGCTGCGTCCAGTCTGTCAACTCCAAAAAATGAAGAAGAAGAAGAAGAACACATTTACATTGTCAGGATTATTTATTACGATCCGTTTGTCAGTCAAGTTATTAGGTTGTCAGTTATTATAAGATGATAATAAAAATAAATGTTACGCAACAATGACGTCAGTAATCCATAATATGGGCCTAAACTAAGATCATTTTTATATCTCTATTAACAAAGAAAATACTTCATTTGTATCGTACTCGTTTCGCTGCTTTCGACGCCATGTTTCTTATGTGAAAACACGCAATGCATTCTGGGTAGCCCTTGCTCCCAAGGGTGGTGCTGGAAAATCTCAATATTGAGGGCGATACAGCCGCTGTTTAAATGCAAATTATCTTACGATGCGTGGGTTTGTTTTTGCACAATGTCCAAATGAACTTGAGTTATAACAGAGAATTTAAGAAGAAGCTTTGACGCTGTTATCTGAGTCACCTTTTTTAAATCAATACATTTTATTTATGTGGAGAGAAAATGTTATAATCATCATTATAATTGTAGTTTTTTTCTTGTTTTGCAGCACTTTAGACGACGAGGGCACAAACCTCCGGCAGCAGAAACTGGACAGACAGGTACGTCGGTCTGTTTCTGAAAATAAGAAAACGTCCAGGAAATAATATGACTGGAGGCAGTTTTGTCATCATGACGTAGAGTAAACATTCACCTCGTTACCAGACCATAAATGGACTTCCTGTGTGTCTCTGTGTTGTGATGAGATCATGTTTTAAAGCTCCGTGAAACAATGAGAAGAAAAATGACTCGAAAAACCCAAGTAGATATATTTGATATAGACTTTTATGTATTTTAGTGAAACTTTTGCTCATTGGCTATTTACTGCTGTGTCGCTATTTGTAGTGTATTTCAGTAAATAGTATATAACATATATGCATAAAGTAAGTAAAATCTGGCCTATGGGGTGTGACATATTTGACCCAGTTCTTCCATGAAGCAAATTTCTCCAATTTATGGTTTACAAATGCATTTATACTCTCCTTTTTATAAAGCAAGATATTTATTAAATGTTTATCATTAATGTTTAACTGTACGTACGCCTGAGTGAACGTATCGCAGGACTCCAGTGAGCGTCTGCAGTCTCCACTAATAGAAACAATACATATTTGATGAGATCTCTTCTTTTGAAGCCTTAGTTAGACAGGTCGTCCAAATGAATGGTCACAGTCAGCCTCAGGTCAGAGGGGTTTAAAATAGCACCAACATGATCAGTGTTAATGCCACTGTTTTAAAACCCCAAACTTCTAACGAGAGGGTAAATATATCAGGGGTGAAACTGAATGACTCGTCATTATTTGGTTGTTTTTAAGGAATTAATACAAGTTCAAATCTCATAATTGCAACTATTTATCTCATAATTTCGACTATTTATCTCATAATTATGACTTTTCATCTCATAATTTCGAGTTTTATCTCATAATTATGACTTTTCATCTCATAATTTCGAGTTTTATCTCAGAATTGTGACTTTTTATCTCATAATTATTACTTTTCATCTCATAATTTCGAGTTTTATCTCATAATTGTGACTTTTCATCTCATAATTTCGAGTTTTATCTCAGAATTGTGACTTTTTATCTCAGAATTATGACTTTTCATCTCATAATTTCGAGTTTTATCTCATAATTGTGACTTTTTATCTCATAATTTCAACTTTTCATCTCATAATTATGACTTTTTATCTCAGAAATGTGTCTATTTACCTCTTTTTTACCTCTTCCATACAAACAATTACTCGATTAATCGAGAAAATTATTGACAAATTAATATATAAAAATGATTATTATAATATTAAAAACAATCGTGATTTGCAGCCCTAAAATATATATTGTGAGGAAAAAAATTATGAACAAACTTTTTTGGCTACACTCTTAGAAATAAGGGTTCCAAAAGGGTTCTTCTACAATGGCTGAGGTTCTACCTGGAACCATTTGCTTCTGAAAAACCCTTTTCCCGAATGAAAGGGTTTTTCAAGGGTTCTTAGTAACACTAATGGTTCCAGTAAGAACCATTTTGATCCAGAGAACCCTTTAAAACCCCTTTCCTGAATAAAGGGTTTTAAAAGGGTTCTTGGTGGTTCCACCTAAAAAAGAGTTCTCCTATGAGGACAAGCCGAAGAACCTTATATGGTTCTACTTAGCACTTGTATTTCTAAGAGTGTAGACTAGCTTTGATGTGATGTACAACCATTAGCAGTTACAGTCTAACCAGTTCATCCATCCCTTACAATAACATATAAACGATGGTGTAACTTCTGCTCCACCACAGCGAGCTCTGCTGGAGCAGAAGCAGAAGAAGAAGCGTCAGGAGCCTCTGATGGTTCAGTCCACCGTGGACGGCCGGTCTCGCGCTCGCCGCACCAAACAGAGCGAGGAGCAGGCGCCGCTGGTGGAGTCGTACCTGAGCAGCAACAGCGGCGCCATCTACCACGGTGAGTGAGTGAGTGATGCTGACTGTGTGGCGGCTTCACAGCTCACACAGGGTTTAGGAAAACAGTGTTGACCCAACAAATAACGACGCTAGAGCCTGCTTTGTGTTTGCTCTCTCTGTTTGGAAAGAAATATTTGATCGTGTGCAGTTTTTGTTTCTTTTTTACGGCCTAAAACTCGCTGTTACATAATTACACAACGTATTATTATCAAATCTACGAACTGAATAATAAGGAAATACGTGAGGCTATTACTGTACCATGTACTGGATGAGGTCTTTTATAATAGAATGATAATCTATCAGTTTAATAGATTTTAATCAGCAATTCCCATTTCCCTTTGTTATAATTTCCTCTTTGGGACATTAATTATTTAAGATTTCCTGTAATATTTTTCACATACGTGTGTCGTGTTGAACATTAACTCTTAGAACACGGAGCATTTTGGCTGCTTTTTACCCTTAACTGTGTTTAAATGTACAGTATATACACAGGGTATATAACTATATAAACACAAAAAGTATTCAAAATTTGGTAATACGTCACAGTTCTGAGTTCATGGCTTGTTTTTATGAACAAAAGAAAAGACAAAATGCTCTATTTTTGTGATTTCTGCGGAATTATTGCTGCTTTATATCACGGATAAAAATGCGATTTAAAATAAATCACAATTTTGACTCAACAACACATTTTTTTACAGCCTGAATATGTGACCTTTAAACAAATACACCCCCAGGATGTCCATATAAGGAGTTGTGTATTATTATAAAGTCGCAACATTACGAGAATAAAGTTGTAACATTATTAGAATAAAGTCGTAACATTATTATAATAAAGTCGCAACATTACGAAAATAAAGTCGCAACATTACGAGAATAAAGCCATAATATTACGAGAATAAAGTTGTGACATTATTAGAATAAAGTCGTAACATGAGAATAAAGTCGCAACATTACGAGAATTAAGTCGTAAAATGATTATAATAAAGTCATAACATTATTATAATAAAGTCTTAACATTATTATAATACAGTTGTACTACCCATACTTATTGGCAGAAATGTGTTGCATTCATAATAATGATGTATTTATATCATATATCGTCACTTTTCTTAGACTTTTTTATGTCCTTTAGGCACCGGCCTTACTTTAGGGACCGGCCGCCATCTTGTTTCTACAGCAGCTCACTGATGTAAAAGGAAAAAATGGCCTCAAGCACAGAAATCTGATGCAAGATGAATGAGTAAAGAGAAGAGAGAGCACTGCAGTCTCACCATCAAGTGTAGATTTAATGGATCTCAACGCTCTTTTTCTTTTTCTTCTTTGCATGCGCTGCTGGTTTCATCTCCATCGCCGCATGAAGTGCAAGAAGCCGAACAGGAGGAGGTGAAGGCGATAGCGGACGCTCAGCCGCCTCGCTCGGCCAAAAAGGGCAAAGCATCGGCGAGCTCCACTCCGCAGTCGGGCAGCGACAAGAAGGAGAGGAAGGGAAAGCACAAAGGTCAGTGTGTGACGGTGATAGCGCAAACGGGGAGACGACGTAGAAGTGACACGAACGGACAGGCGCGCCGCAAGAGACATGACAGAGTGGATTAGAGAGCAGGAGATCGCACAGGGAAATAAGAAGAAAAAACAAGGGTAGACTGCGACAATGACTCCATGAATGTAAAAACAAGTCCTCGGACGTTTTCTGATGCATTAAATACATCAGAAAATGGTCAATTTGATCCATAAAACATTGAATAAAACCTAAAACTATACTTTTAGGTTTAGAAAACACAGATCACAATTTTTTTTTGACATTTTAAGAATGTACTAAATGTAGTGCTGTCAAACGTTAAAGGCGCCATATGTAAGAATGTGGCCAAAAACGGTTACTACATTCAAATTCAAAATACCGAGGTCTTTTAGGTTTCGTTTTCTGACGTAACTGGCAACCCGTGGTTGCTCGGCAGCTGAGACTCTACTGACTGCAATGATTGGTAGACGGCGGTAGGTGGCGCCACATGACGCCAAAACATGATTTCAAAACATAAACATGATTTGCAGTCTGCAAAATATTTTTTTGAATGCGTATATTTTGTCTGTACTGTTGTTGTTGGTGAGTTCAGTTTGTTATATGAACATTATTCCTGAGTCTCTGTGACATATTAGGAGGATTTTGTGGCCGCGCGTGACGTCATGTTTACGTGACTCCCGATTGTTAAAATGAGTCTCTAAAGTTAACGATGAACTTTAAAAACAGAGGCGCACATACGCAGTTACACAGGTACGCTAACGTTATTTGTTAGCGCTGCTCTTTTCCTTTAATTAACAGACCCGCTCCAGTTCCACTGTAGGCTAACGCTAACGGCGCTAAAAGGAGCTAATGCAGCTAACGGCGCTAACTGGTAAACGGTGCCTGGACTCCGGTGTCACGGCACATAAACATGACGTCACAAGCGTCTATTTCCGGTCAGTCGTCATGAAAACGCGTCATGCATTAACGTGCGATAACGTGCGTTAAAGCGTGTTAACCTTTTGCACAGCACTAACTAAATGACATGTGTTTGCACACTAAAAAAAACGATTACTGGCAATAATCGGGTAACTGGAATAAACCATTTAAGGCGTATACATGTCTCTAAGAAATCAGATTATTGACAGAAACCTAGGTTTGTTAACCAAGTTTTTCTAAAACAACAATAAACCGGTAATAATATTGGTTTATTCCGTTTACATGAGCACTTGAATAACCTGATAATAATAATTTTTCTTAGTGTGCATGTTAACGCACTCAGTGACAGATTAATCGCTTATTTTTGGGTCATCAATCCACTGTATTTGTGAAATATTTTGCAGTTTAGACACAACCAAGCACTGCTGCTGGCAATAAGAAATAATATTTGTTTGTACAGAACGAATTCATATCTAAACACCACAGACAGTCACTGGAGAGCGTTCGTAATACGAGAGAGAAAAGGCAAAAATCCTCCTTTTATCGTTGTCCGTTCAAATCAGCTTTTCTGTCTGTGGATAATATGAAACAAGAGAGAAGAGATTTGGCTGCTTTAGCCTCTGCTGTGGTGACACAGTCAGAGCTGAGCTGTCTGTAATGTTATATGACAGCAGCGTGAGTGAGTGCTGTCAGCCAACTGAACGCAGCGTGAGCACGGATTAATGATTCTGAGGCTAAAGCTCGTGATTGTTTCCTTCGGATAAACACACTGAGTGTGTATTATTACACACCGGACATGATGAAATAATGTAAAATAGCTGGAAAACACTCTGACAAGGACACTCAGTTACCCACAACACAGTCAACACAATCCAATTCAACTTTATTTATAAAGCAGTTTAAAAACAGCTGAAACAAAGTGCTTCATCATCATCAGAGATAAATAAAGAAAACATACAAACACATGACCTAATAGACCTAAGAACAAACAATAAAAAGCTGTAGAAGATATAACAACAACACAATTCCCTGATCTCACAAGGTTTTAACTGTTTAAAAAAATGAAATCCCGTGTCTACATCATCGCCAACAACCTCGTCCTATTGACCCTTTAAGGTACGACTCAACCATTTGGTCGACCACCATTTCATCGCGACTTTACTCCATCCTCGTCATAAAGATCATTATGTACGTGTCATATATGGATGTGTGGATAAACCTGCGCATAGAGAAATGATCCATTCTGCGTTGGATAGGAAGGGTCCGCTTACAGCAGGAGAGAGAGAAGAGCAGAGTCAGCAGGGGCGGTGCGCAGAAAAAAAAGGCCCGCACCAGATGAGGGGCACCCTCTATAATTGCAATGCCTTGACTTTAGTGATGTCAGTACACACAGTCCCAGCCAAAACAACAAAATTAGATAAAAAATAAAATAAAATAAATATTACAAAATTGCCACAATAATTAATTTAGGTTTTTCAGTTATTTTCCATTTTGAGTTACTTACTTCATGAGTCAACATGATGGTCCTTCAAAAAGCCCCAGAATGCACCATTTTTACCTCAAATTTCCAAAGGCTCCGCATTTTTTTTGGGGGGGGGGGGTCATTTTAAGAAAGGAACTACATTTAGGACATTCTTAAAATGTCATAATTTTTTTATATATCTCATTGAAAAATGCATCAAGCTAAACTCACTAACACTAAATTAATGTGACTTGTTCTGAATGTTGTACTTTATGAATTATGCAAACCAGGTTTATTATGGACAGACGTCTCAACCGTTTGGTAGAGGCCTGTATCTGAAACACTGTAGGGTCTAATTCAAAAATAAATAAATATTGATAATCGTTATTGTTATCATAAGTAGATAAAATAATAAAAAATGCAAAAAAATAAATTTTTCCTTTGCTTTTTTCTTGGTGCGTACCTTAAAGGGTTAAAACCTTTGACGCTTCATCACCGCACCCGCGTTCATCTTTTGTTACAGACCTATTAACCGTCGCAGTAAAACACACTCGCTCATCTTTGTCAACGACGTTGTCCCAGAAACAAAGGAGAGGAAAGAGCTAATGAGATTCCACTGAGGGTAAAAGATTAATCAGGGCGGCAGAGTCAGAGTCACACGGCGACTGATGGAGCTTCAGTTTCCTCCTCTCTGAGAACCCACGAACAGAACAGGAGCTTTGCTTTGACTTTACATTCACTACAGAAACACATCAGCTGCAGCGAGGCCATAAACTCAGATTGCACAAAGTTGGTGAATAATTTAAGAAGCCTCCTACTGAAATTAAACACACGACTGCTTAAACACCTACACGCACACGTCTCAATCCTGTGTGAAATCACGCTCATCTTCTCATTTTCCTCTGATAATATGAGCTGTTTATTTCTTCTCAGATTTTATTATTAAATGCACTAGAAGAGGAAGAAAAAACTGTTTTTTTTGCATTTAAACACGTCTGCATCGGCACAGACGCTGAAAGTGTTGATTTGTTTTTATTTAAATTGCAAAAAAAGCTGCCTTTGTTTTGCCGCGGCGTGATTTATTTCTGCCATTATTTTCAAATCCGTCTTGAAACGAGACGATAAATCACTGAACAGCTTCACGGATATATTCTGACAGAGTGTGATTGTGTGATGGTGTGATTGTCCAACACAACTTTATTTACAAATCACTTTAAAAACAACGACAGCTGAAACAAAGTGCTGTACATCAGAGTCAAATAAATATAAACAAATGTTTGACCTAATAGACCTCCATGGGGCCCTAAGCAAAATTAGATTTTGGGGCCCTCTGTTACTGCCAATAATATTGATTATTGATCATTCACACACCTACTATACTAAAGGTATTCTACTTATTCTACTCTGTCACGAATAAGCTCATAAAACTAATTGTGAGAACTTTTTGTTTGATTTGACCAGATTTGCAAATTTACAGAAAAATCTTTCAATTAATATTTGGCAAAACCGGTTATAAATAAAAATATTAAGATATTAAGGTCTGAAAATCTAAAAATGTCTACAATCTTTGGGGGGGGATTTGACTTTTATATGTAAAAAACACAGCATTAAATAAAATAAACAAATACTTCAATAATAATGTAAATTAAACAGAGGCACCCGGAACAAGGTCATAAAAATGGTTTATAAAGTTAACGTTATAATCACATCTGACAACGATGTAAAAACTGCGAAAAAACTTTAAACACTAAATAAACTACACCAATCCAAACTTTTCTCTTTTTTTGAGTTCATTGCTCTTTGGGGCCCTCTAGTGGTCACGGAGCCCTAAGGATCGGCTTAGTTCGCTTATGCCTTGGGCCGGCCCTGATTAAAACAATAAAATACTGTAGAAAATATAAAAACAACACAAATAAACAGGTCATACAATAAAGCTATAAAAATATAAAACCAACATCTCATACTAGGTTGAAAGCCAAAGAGTAAAAATAGGTTTTAAGATGCGTTTTTTAAAAGATTGTGTGATTCCCGCAGCAATCGACGGCCTGGTTTCTCAGTGTGACGACGGTCAGATCCAGATCCTGACGGTGGGTCATTCCACGGCGGACGACAGCGAGGGGGAGCCTGTGATGAGCTGCACTCAGTCGCACAGTAAACAGGACCTGCGCGTCACCATGCTCAAGAAAGGTACTGGACTGGACTGGACTGGACTGTGTGTCACTACATCACCAGACTTCACAACTGTGTTGATACACCTCAGCATTCTGTTCCACAGCTGCGTCGTTGGCTGCTGTCAGTGAAACACAGTGACTCACGTTAGAACTGGCAACAGCAAATAGGAATGTGATTTTAACACCCAGTCTGTGAATGACACTGACATATTCTTATTTTTATTATTATTATGATGATGATGAGAGTCATTGTAAACACACATTTGTCTGCAATAGGAATATCCAGCAGTCGTAACATTATGAGGATTAAGTCGTAACATTATTAGAATAAAGTCGTAACATTTTGAGAAGAAAGTCACAACATTAGGAGAATAAATTTGTAACATCACGGGAATAAAGTTGCAACTTTACGAGAATATAGTCGTAACATTATGAGAAAAAAGTTGCAACATTATTAGAATAAAATTGTAACATTACTGGAATAAAGTCGTAACATTATTATAATAAAGTTGCAACATTACTGGAATAAAGTTGCAACTTTACGAGAATATAGTCGTAACATTACGAAAATAAAGTCGTAACATTACGAGAACAAAGTCGCAACACTACAAGAATAAAGTAGTAACATTATTAGAATAAAGTTGCAACTTTACAAGAATAAAGTCGTAACATTACGAAAATAAAGTCGTAACATTACGAGAATAAAGTCGTAACTTTGCGCGAATAAACTCGTAACATTATGAGAATAAAGTTGTAACATTACGAGAATAAAGTTGTAACATTACGAGAATAAAGTCTCAACATTAGAATAAAGTCACAACATTACGAGAAGAAAGTCTCAACATTAGAATAAAGTTGTTACATTACGAGAATAAAGTCATAATATTAGAATAATAAAGTTGGAACATTACTAGTATAAAGTCGTAACATTATTAGAATAAAGTCTCAACATTAGAATAAAGTCGTAACATTAGGAGAATAACGTTGTCACATTATTATTATTACATACATTAACATAGACATTAACAGACACATTCTGGTCCACAGCTGCGTCGTTGGCTGCCGGTGAAACACAGTGACTTACGTTAGAACTGGATGTGATTCTAACACCCAGTCTGTGTCTGTGAATGACACTGACATATTGTCATTTTTATTATTATTATTATTATTATGATGTGAGTCATTGTAAACACACATTTGTCTGCCATAGGCATATCCAGCAGTATGAACTTTGATGAAGAAGAGGACGACGAGGATGAAATCAGCTCCAGTTCCTCGCAGCTCAACAGCAACACGAGGCCGGGATCTGCCACCAGCAAGAAGTCGTGCAAGGTAAAAAAAGACAAACTCAAATCCACACATTCACTGTGGTGCAAATGTTATTCCAAGCACCTCAAACGTCTCTTTCCAGTTCTTTCTCCTCGTCACGTTAATCTTCGTCGCGGTACCGAGCAAACGTTTCAGAGTCAGCCGCTGGTTCCTCTCTTGTTTTCCGCCTCAGAGAAATGCTGTTGTTTTTCGTCTGGGGAAGTTGGAGACTTCACAGTTGACAGTGCTGCCGTCTCCTCCACCTCCTACAAGCTCGTTTATCTCCCACAGAGTGCTGACGCTTCTGTAGAGTTAAAAGTTTTGCGGGGTTGTAGCTTCTCTGGCAGAATAATCCTTCTTCTTCTTCTTCTTCTTCCTCCGCTGCCACAGTTCTGTGGAGCTGCTGAAAAGCTCTCGTCGTTACTCAAACACAACTTGACAAGTTTAAAATAATGTAAATAATGCAAATACTTTCAAAAACTAAACACTGTTTACATTAGCCTAAACATTTCCACTCACCGTTTTATGACGTTGTATACTTTACCATGTTTTCTATAACTTCCGAAATGTCACTTAAGGATATATTAAGGACGTATTCAGTGCTACTAGCTAGCTACTGCGTTGGCTTTTGATTTTTAAAAAAATGTTTTTGTTAGTGCTGGGCACTAGGTTAACGCACGTTAATGTTTCCCGAAAAAGACGTGCGTGACGTCATGTTTACGACACCGGAGTCCGTTAGCTGCATTAGCTCGTTTAGCGCATTTAGCGCGCCTACATTCGAACTGGAGCGGTCTGTTTATTAAAGGAAAAGAGCAGCGCTACAAACTTTAGAGACTAATTTTAACAATCGGGAGTCACGTAAACATGACATCACAAGCGTCATTTTCCGGTCAGTCGTCATGGGAACGCGTCATGCGTTAACGTTGACGCCGCTAACCGCTAGTTTTTGTGTATATTTGCCACCAATGGATCACAACTACTCGATGCAAACTCTTTCTGTAAAACACAAACACACAGAGGAACCAAAAGAGACAATCAAACGACAAACAAGCCTCTTTGCAGCCTTTTAGAATTAAATCTTTCATTCCCACTCTTCCTTCCTCCTCGGTCCTTATTTTAGACCGTGTGCTAGTTCTCACTCCCCGTGGACGATTTAAGCCTCAGACTCATTTCTCTGTTCTAATGAAAGTCAAGTCGTCTCATCATCATCATCATCTCAACATCTCATGTGGGCTGTGATTCCTCTGTTTGCAGGAGGTGGCCTCAGCACCCACCCCGCCGGTCAACGAACCCTCCATCGACGTGGACGACCTCGAAGAGTTCTCCCTGAGACCTGCGCCGCAGGGGGTCCGAGTGAAGTGCAGAATCACCCGAGACAAGAAGGGCATGGACAGAGGCATGTACCCCACCTACTACCTTCATCTGGAGAGAGAGGACGGCAAGAAGGTGAGACGCGATGACGCTTTAATCGCTGTGAAGATGTCGTAATAAAAAGGCTTCTCATGAAGAACGGTATCTGTTTTCTTTCCAGATACTAATTTGTTTTGCTGCTTGCTCGTCCTAGGTGTTTTTGTTAGCTGGCAGGAAGAGGAAAAAGAGCAAGACGTCTAATTATCTCATATCCATCGATCCCACTGATTTGTCTCGAGGGGGAGAGAGTTTCATCGGTAAACTGAGGTAAGTCCTCGACGGCGTCGGCTGCAAACGCTGCAAATGATCTGCACCGTTCTTTATTTTCACTTTGGCACTTGGTCGCTGCAGTTTGAATTAAAGCTCATAAAGTGGTCCTGTTGCACATATATGTGAGTTATGGAGGTCTACTTACATACATTAACTTGGTTTTATGGTCAAAAACCTCCTAGTTGCTGTAAACGAGCCGATAGAAAAAGCTCTTTTCTAACCCTAAGCCCTAACCCTAACCCAAGATGTTCCTCAGCCGCAATATTTCAGACTCAACTCTCTCACCCAGAAGACAGACTGTGTTGTGTTGTGATTGGGCAGCCAGCGTTGAGGCTTCCCAACTGTCTTGTGATTTGCCAATACCCGGAAGTGACATATTCAGTCTGTCCCTTTTGAAGCACTCGTCAGCCGCGCCATTTCAGACATAAATCTCGCCTGAGAAGACAGAACTGTGTTGTGATTGGCCAGTACCCCGGAAGTGACATTCGACACACCCGCTCTCAGAAGCGCAGCTCCCCCCTCTGCAACGGTGGATGCACTGCTCCTCATTATCAAAACATTGTTTTAACAGTGTTTAAAAATAGCTTCTTCACGACTCCCCGCCACAGTCCCTTTGACGACCTTTGACCCAGAGTCAGAAGACACTGTCGCTCGTGAAACACCTCCACAGCGGACGTTATTCTTCTTCTGCGGTTCAATGTACGCAACCGGCTGTTAACGTAACTATATAACGGGATTTTCAGAGATCTCGCTAAAGCCCGAGATTACAATAAAACACAGCGTTCTCAGCAGTGGCTGAACTGTTTGTTTAGAACCTTCAGGGCTTCATAAACAAGGTAATGACGCAGATACACACTAAAAAACAGCGTTAATTGGAACTTCCGGTCTCGGTCCGCTTTAAAACCCCGAGCCTTGAATTTTAGCATTTTTGGGAACATGAATAATGGATATTAAATCTGACTTGGCCTCGTTTTTTATGAGCCAATGAAAACAAAAAACGCATAATGAACACTTTACCGTAAGACTACAGTAAACTGCAGCTGATGAGGAATGAGTCATAATCAAATCAAACTGTTAATCTATGAATATTTAACAACCCTGGAGTGCTTTTATAGCACCTCCGTATGAATATTGACATATAAAGCACTATCAAAGAGCCTAATGGCCTGCACTTCTGTAGCGTCGGAAATGAAAATGTATCATTAAAATGAAAGAAAAGCGTCCGTTACATCACATTTTCATATGGACATGTAACGTACGAGGCCACGGCGAGTGCAGACGTTATCCTCTGTGACAGCCTGAAGGCTGTTGTTTAGCGGCTCCATGGAAACTCCCGTGGAGTCTAATCAAATATGTTTCTCTGCGCAGCCTTTAATCTTCAGAGCCGTCCTCCCGACCGCCGGTCGATGGACTGCTCGGCTCGGAACCCTTTCGCAATCACAGTCCCCACTTGAGTGATGGAGATCTAAATTCAAATCAGCGCTGACCTTTTCGTCCAGCGATTCTGCAGCTCTCTCTCTGAGCGGCTGGTCAGAAAGAAGAGGGTTGCATAAGGTGGACTCACGCTCACCCCTTATTACGCACTATAATTACACTTTTACAAAAGAGTAATCGTCGTGCCAGAAATTGATTTACAGCAACGGCTATTACTGCAGCAGTGGCGCGGTGTAGTGCAGTGTTTCCACCACCAGAGGCAGTGTTAAAAAGCAGTGCGACGACAAACAATGTGCTCCACAATAACCCCTACGATTTAACAAGCACATCATAGAGCTACGGTGGCCTGCACACACCAGAAAGGATGCAAACATGGCAGCACAAGCCTTAAAGGCGCCATATGTAAGAATGTGGCCAAAAACGGTTACTACATTCAAATTCAAACACTTAGGTTTCGTTTTCTGACGTAACTGGCAACCCGTGGTCGCTCGGCAGCTGAGACTCTACCGACTGCAGTGATTGGTAGACGGCGGTAGATGGCGCCACATGACGCCAAAACACGATTTCAAAACATTAACATGATTTGCAGTCTGCAAAATGTTTTTTTTAATGCAAATATTTTGTCTGTACTGTTGTTGTTGGTGAGTTCAGTTTGTTATATGAACATTATTCCTGAGTCTCTGTGACATATTAGGAGGATTTTATGGATTTTTATTTTAAAGCAATTCTACACTATAGCAATTCAAGTTTGCATAGCAATTACAACCTATTTTTGTGTTGTTTATTTGATTTCTGCCAATAAAACCTCTTATATTATAAGTGTTACACGTTTAAGGTCACAGCGTTAGATCGTTTCTGTGTTTCCACAACATAATAATATTGTAAATACATGTTCCATCTTTTGTCTCCAACCGTAGGCGCTGTATAAAAATGTGTTTTGTATTGTATTTCTCTGCAGGTCGAACCTGATGGGAACCAAGTTCACCGTCTACGACAGCGGTTTGAACCCCATGAAGAGCACCACCAGTCTTGAAGCGAGCAATCTGCGGCAAGAGCTCGCTGCCATTTGCTACGTGAGTTTGTCAATAATAATGATAATAATAATAATAATAATAATACAAATAATAATGATATACAGCACATCATAAAAGTGATCACACAAACATAATTGCTATATTGGTTTTAAGGAAGATTATTTACAGTTACACTTTACAGGAAATAACATAATTGTTATATATATATATATATATATATATACATAAATATACACATATATATATATATATATATATATGTATATACATATACATACATATATCATTATAACGTTACAGGAGTGTCTTAGTACAAGTTTTCAGTAAATCCTCTATCAACAATAACCTTTAATAGCATGTTTACATAATATATACTGTAACTAAGTTGTAGTTATTCAATAAAGTACATGTCGTATATACTTATGCAGTACATATATATGTTTGTTTTGTTTTTATTCAAATTGGTCTTTATAAATTGTGCCAAATGGAGGAAAATGTCATATTTTCACCCAGATCTGTACTGTATGTTTACACATAATAATGAAATTATCAGTGAATAATCATGAATAGTTATAATCTCATTATTCATCATCAGAATACCTTTAATTATTATTGAGGCCATATGTTGTGTTTATAAATAATCATATATACATAAAAATAAGTATAAAACGTAATCATTTATTGGATAAAAACATATACATATATATATTTTCTTTTGCTAAGATGTGTTTATATAGTTGGTGAAAATGAAATAAATGATTCATCAAACTGCTGAAAATAGGACATAACACACTCTATGTTGCATAATCTTAATCTAACATGAATTATTTGAGAATTCTTCGTTAACCGAACATCATCATCTCCAGGAAACCAACGTCTTAGGATTCAAGGGACCTCGCAAAATGAGCGTTATCATCCCTGGAATGAACATGGACCACGAGAGAGTGTCTATCCGCCCACGAAATGTATGTGACTGCATGGTTTAATACGTAATCGATCAGGTACGTTGTGAGCCGAGCGTCTGAAGTTGTCCCCGTCTTCTCTCACAGGACCACGAGTCCCTGCTGGCCAGGTGGCAGAACAAGAACACAGAGAGCGTGATTGAGCTGCACAACAAGACGCCCGTGTGGAACGACGACACGCAATCCTACGTCCTCAACTTCCACGGCAGAGTCACGCAGGCGTCCGTCAAGAATTTCCAAATCATTCACGATAACGACCGTGAGTTACTTTCATTGAAATTGAATATATGGACTATAGAAGAATACGAAATTATTATAATAACACACAATCATTACTTTAAGTATCTCTAGACAAGGTTTGCTGTTGTTTTAGAGTTGAGTTGTACTGTAAATAGAGGTGGAAAGAGTACTGAAATATTCTACTCAAGTACAACTATTTTGATAAAATGTTATATAAAACTTCTTTAAAAAGGTCTAAAAATGTACTCAAGTTATCGGTGCCATATGTAAGAATGTGGCCAAAAACGGTTACTACATTCAAATTCAAAATACAGAGGTCTTTCATGTTTCGTTTTATGACCTAACTGGCAACCCGTGGTCGCTCGGCAGCTGAGACTCTACTGACTGCAATGATTGGTAGACGGCGGTAGGTGGCGCCACATGACGCCAAAACATGATTTCAAAACATAAACATGATTTGCAGTCTGCAAAATATATTTTTTAATGCAAATATTTTGTCTGTACTGTTGTTGTTGGTGAGTTCAGTTTGTTACATGAACATTATTCCTGAGTCTCTGTGACATATTAGGAGGATTTTATGATTTATTACATAATGCACCTTTAATGTACAAAAAATTAGTAGTTTCAAGTAAAACTTACTTAGTTACTTTTTTAACAAGGTTCTTTCTTGTCGTTCAAAAAGGACAAAAATGAACACAAATCTCACATGAATTGTTTATAAATTTACTGATATATCCTTCACCGGAGGGTCGCTGTGCCTACCTCAGCTGACATAGGGCGATAGGCGCGGTACACCCTGGACAGCTCGACAGTCCATTTTCTCTCACACTCTCACATTTTAGGGTGACCAATTCACCTCATCCGCAAATCTGCATGTTTTTGGACTGTGGGCGGAAGCCGGGGGAACCCGGAGAACACAGGGAACCCATGCAGCAGAACATGCAAACTCCTTGCAGAAAGGTCCTTGTTCGAACCCAGGAACCCGGGTCCTCTTGCTGCAAAAGGCGAGAGCACTAACCACTACACCAACCGTGGGCCCCATAATATATATATATATAATATAATATATTATATATTATAGATACAATATGTAAACACATAATGTTTCAGTCAACATGGGTCAAAGGTCACATATGCTTTAACTTTCTTTTACTTTTTAAAAAAAACTCAAAATGTGGAAAAGTACGGAGCCCCCGAAGTGACATGAGTTTCCAAAAAATATGAGAAAAAAAAATTGAATTTTTTTTTTTCATTATTTTTTGGAAACTTGAGATCTTGACTTTGACACTCAAGATTATTATTTATTTTTTTTGCCATTTTTTTTCTCTCATGTCACTTTGGGGGCTCTGTAGAAAAGTACGGTAACTTTTAAAAAAACAAGCAAAAAAACAAAAACATTTTAAAAATGACTTTAATATCAATGTAATTAATTACTTTCCACCTCTGGTACTAAAATAAGTGTACTAGTAATACTATTAAAACCACTAATAATGCACAATTCAGTTCGATTCATTGCACAATACATATTAAGATTTTTTCTTTCTTTATTTTTTTATTTTAAAATTGTACATCTATAACTTGGTGCTATCTATTTGTATTTTTTTTTTAATGAATTATAGACATTTCCTCATAGGCTGGGCGTTATTTTTATTTCCTGATATACATCAAGAATCACAAAGCAAAGAAAACAGTGATGATACATAATGAACTGTGTGTCCCGCTTGTCCCTCTCTTGTGCAGCCGACTATATTGTGATGCAGTTCGGTCGCGTGGCCGAAGACGTCTTCACCATGGACTATAACTACCCCATGTGCGCCCTGCAGGCCTTCGCCATCGCCCTCTCTAGCTTTGACAGTAAGTTGGCGTGTGAATAGATCGCAGCCTCACGTTGAATTAGAGAAACCCACAAAACAAGGGCTGATATCGTGTTCCCCCGGGATGGGGACGGGAGATCCACCGAGATCTGCAACACCCCCGTATCCTCGGAAGCACTGCATTTCCCAAAATGCTTCACGGGCCTCAAATTTTATCTGTATGTGTGTGTGTGTGTATATTTGAGGGCGGGACTTGGTCAAAAAAAAAAGGTCAACGGAAGCAAAGAAGAAGAAGAAGAAGCACAAAGAGAAAAATCAACTTCTAACCCATTTGTTTTTGGTAACTCTGCTCATTTTGTAACGGCATTAACAGTCAAACACTGGTCATTCACGTAGTAGTGAGAGGAGTTTAACATTTCTTTATCTGTATATTATTATTATTATTATTATTATTATTATTATTATAATAACTAACAGTTCCACGTCTGTAAGTTTTAAAAAAGGTGACTGGATTTTAAAAATAGCCTGCCACGACGTCACGCACTTCCTCAAGCATGAATACTTATACAGTTACACCTGTGCAGTAACTCTACGAAAACAAGAAAAAAAGAAATAACATGCATGATACAATATATTTATTTTGTTATTTATGTATTTATTACATGTTCATTTAGTTCCGCGGCGTCATTTGCATCCGTCAGTATTTGGCTCTGCAGAGCTGCACACACACACACACACATTCTTGTACGTGCTGCATACTGAGGACCAAAGGTAAAAGTGTTGACAAAGTGAGGACCAGTATTATTATAACACAATTACAAATATCGACTTCACGAATGACATCTATAAAGAACTACTGGGTGCAGTACCATAAAATGTCGGCAGGTGGAGCCCCAGAGCAAAAGGTGCTGGAAAACGTGTTTTTGTACCAAAATTGAGTTAAAAACAGAGTATAGCATGTTTACAACCTAAGGAAGTGATTTCAATGAAAAAAAAAGTGAGGACCGGCCAAAATGTCCTCATTTCGTAAAAATGTCCTCACTTTGTTGGTTAAAAACCGATCACTGGTCCTCAATATGCTGCAAGTACAAGAACACACACACACACACACGAGTATCATGACTTATATCCACACATCAGTCAGTGACTTGGATATGAAGGGGGGGGGGCAGAGGTTTGCACTGTGTCGTGTTACCGTAAACAGTATCGTGCCAGTGTCATGTGTGTGAATGTATAGGATTATGACGGTGGTGCACTTTACTTTGAAAATCCGCAGAGGAAGAAGCGAAGAACAGCTGTACATACATTATTGTGCCTTTGAAGACTAACTCCAGTGTTACGCTGTGGCAGTAAACAAACAAACAAACAAACAAACAAACAAACAGACGAGTTTGAATCGCTCTCCGTCTTCACATGCAAATATTTCTCTTGTAGCTACTTTTGAATGAAGAGGTTGATGATGATGATGATGATGAAGAGCAGCGCCTCCAGGAGCAGGAAGTGATAATAATCCAAAGTCACATGACAACCATTTCCATGTCACGATCGAGCTGATCGACGCTTAAATCGCATTAAAACATGACGTTAACGAGACGAAGAATCATTTTTACATCCCGCTTTTCAATCAGGCAGCAGACGTAAAAAAAAAAAAAAACATCCTCAGGGCCCGGTTTTTTCAAAAGGTTTATTAATCTGGATAAAATTGATAATTTTATAATTATATTTTATAATTTTAATTCTATTTTTTTTTGCTATCCATGATTGATCACGTAATCCATCGTACTTTTGAGCCGGATTGGATCAATCTGATCTGGATAGAAACTTTTCAGGATCACCAAATCTGGATAAGCTCAAATAGGATAGAAAATCAACAATGTTAAACCTTATTAATTAACCTTATTAATTAATTAAAACCTTATGAATACATAGGATATCTCGTAAGCATGATTCAAATTTATTATTATTTTATACAATTTTAAAGTTCCGTTACATTTCGGGCCTGAAATCCACCCTGAATCCACCCTTCTGATGGGATCACTTTAATCCAGATTTTTTTTGGATCAAAGTGATTCCAATCCTACAACAAAGTTCTGAAAAACCCAAACTAAAGGTTTGATTCCGGGTCAAAACCAAGATTGGATTACGTGATGTAATCCGATTTTTCTATTGAAAAACACATTTTCAAGATTCGATCCAACCCGTTAACCAAAAATCGGAGAGGATTATTTTTGAAAAACCAGGCCCACACACACACACATGCACACACACACACACACACACATGCACACACACACACGCACACAGCGTCAGTGTGAATCTGCCACAGCGAACACACACTTCATCTCTTTACACCTTAGTACGTTGTCGCTACATCACTTTGTTTTATTGCTGTTCATATTTTTACTTCATATATTATTATTATTATTATTCCTGTTGCCCCGTAGGGGGCAGTATACTTTCTCAAATATACTATGATATTTTGTATTTTATGACCAATTAAAAAAAAAAAAAAAAAAAAAAAAAAAAATACAGAAAGAAGGCAAAGAACAATCTCTGACACCGCTCTTGTTACTGTGGTTTACGAGGACATCTTTATCAAAATGTGCTATTCTTGTACTCAGCTGTGTTCTAACTATTTTAAATTTCCTATTTGAAAAAACAAAACAAAACAAAACAAAGACGTTAATACTCTTGCTGTAAAGTCTGCTTTTCACACGTGTCCAGGAGCCAAAACGTCCTTTCATTTTCTTTTTTTTATTGCTCTCGTTGTTCTGTACATTCAATGGTGTTTACATTACTGTGGTGATATCGACACAATCCTTTGACCGTGGGAGAAAAAATAAAAATCCTCAAAGTCAAGACGTGCTCAGTTCTTTCATAACGGTCTTTAATTTTATATTTACAGACGTAATGAACAATAAATTGCCTTTAGTGTGTTTACTGTGCTCAGGGCCGGAACAAGGCATAAGCGAACTAAGCCGCTGCTTAGGGCCCCGTGACCACTAGAGGGCCCCAAAGAGCGATTAACTCAAAAAAAGAGAAAAGTTTGCTGTAGTTTATTTAGAATTTTTCTCCCTGTTTTTACCAAAGTTTTTTCACAGTTTTTACATCGTTGTCAGATGTGATTATTTAATTTTATATTTTATTTATAAATATAATATAATATATAATATAATAAAATATAAAGTATTTGTTTATTTTATTTAATGCTGTGTTTTTTTACATTTAAAAGTCAAATCCCCCCCAAAGATTGTGCACATTTTTAGATTTTCAGACCTTAATATCTTAACATTTTATTTATAAACCCTTTGGTTTTATGTATCAATTCTCTGTGTCGCCAGTAGGGGGAGTTGCTGATTTTGCCAAATATTAATTGAAAGATTTTTCTGTAAATTTGCAAATCTGGTGTCAAACTAAAAGTTCTCACATTATATAGAATTTAGTATAGTAGGTGTGTGAATGATCAATAATCATTATCATTGGCAGTAACAGAGGGCCCCAAAGTCACATTTTGCTTAGGGCCCCATGGAGGCTTGGGCCGGCCCTGACTGTGCTTCTAAGTGGACCAGAGTCAGTGTAAACCTCGCTATCACAGAGATAAACAACAGTTTTATGTTGATTCACACATACATGCACTTTACACTCACTGGCCACTTTATTAGGTACACAGGACACCTATTAAAGTGTGGTCTTGTGTTGTGTGTCTTTGCTTCAAGGTTGTGTGTTCACAGATGTGTGTGTTCTGCATGTTTTGGTGTGAACACATGGTTTATGTTGTGAGTTACTATCATCTCAGACCAGTCTGGTGTTTCTCATCTAACCTCTACCATGGCCCTGAGGTGCAAAACACAAGCACAAATCAAAAAACACATACGCAAAACAAAAAATACAAATGCAAATCAAAAAACACAAAAGCAGAAAACAAAAATATTAACCGAGTTTGTGTTTTTTGTTTTGCGATTTGCGTGTGTTTTGCACCTCAGGGCCACCATAGACCTCTGACCTCATCAACGGCTGCTGCTCCCTGGACATCTTCTCTTTAAATAGTCAGTCACGCGTCACGTTCAGTCTGAACCGTACATTTGTTGCTGTCATGTGATTGGCTGATTAAATGTTTGCATTCAGAAGTACAGGTGTACCTAATAAAATGGGCAGTGAGTGAGTCCATATTGCTGTTGAATATACAGGCTCAGATGTATAGAAACATGTAAAGAACACTGTCACTATTTTAAGAAAGGAGTGCAAATAAGTCGCAAAAACACAGTTCAGGTGCAGAGCTATTAAAATATATATATTAAATATATATCTTTTCCACATATTTATCTATATTGATGGTGTGTTAATCCTACAGTTAACTCAATATGTGAGCACAATATCAGGGATAATGTTTGATGTTTACTGACTAAAGGGAAAACTCCTCACGTCTCTCTCCTGTTCCTCATCCTCAGCCCACTCACTCCCACCTCTTTACTGCCACCTACAGGAGCAGACACTAACACATACTCCTCTTTATCCACCTCTTCTTCTCCTTCTTCCTCCTCTTCTTCTTCCTCTGGGTTTGGGCAGCCGTCGCTGCTGAACTGCAGGCTCTCTGCTTCCATCACTGGATCTTCTTCGTCAGCGTCCTCCCTCTCTAATTCTCCCTCTGCCTCCTCCTCTTCCTCCTCCTCCTCCTCCTCCTCTTCCTCCTCCTCCTCCTCATACGTGCCCTCTTTAGGGTAGCGGAACACGTCTTTGTGGTCACTGAAGCTGATCTGTTTCCTCCCTGCGCTGTGACTCTGCAGCTCTCTGCTCACCTCCAAACCGAGCATCTCCTGCTTTGTCTCTGCAGCGGGACGTGATAAACGAGGGCTGAGCAACACTCGTTTCTCTGCCTCCTCCTCCTCCTCCTCCTCCTCTGTATTTCCCTCTGCTTCTTCTCCCTCCTCCTCCTCCTCTTCCACATCATCCTCTCCATCTTCCTCCTCCTCCTCCTCCTCCTCTTCGTCCACCTCACGCACGATGGACAGCTTCCTCGCCACGACCTCCTCCTCCTCCTGCTCCATCCTCTCTGCCAGGGCCTCAGCAGTGGGCTGGTTACAGGTCTCCTCCACTCTGACCAGGTCAAACACATGGTGTCTGGTGTAGGGATCATCATATTGTGGGTAGGTCTCCTCTGGGTAGCCTGTGTATGAGTTTAAAAAACAGATTAGAGTTGTTGTCGTTGATAAACTGAGCCATTTTTCTCAGATTTTTTGCGACGTGCACCTTCCCAGTCGGCAGCGTACGACACTTCCTCGGCCTCCATCTCCGGAGACGCTCCCTCCAGCCGACCCTCCTGCATCAGCTGTGTGATCTGACGGAGCTGCCGGAGTAGTTTCTCCTCCTTCTTCGACGTGGAAGATTTGCTCTTCCGGCGTTTGCCACTAGAGAGCAGCGCAGACGTGGAAATAAGAAGTTATACACACGTTCAAGCGTCTGATTCTTTCTCAAATTTCATCAATTAAAGGTGCAATTATGTAATAAATCTAAAGCAACTGGCCAAAAAAAATCCTTCTAATATGTCACAGAGACTCAGGAATAATGTTCATTTAACAAACTGAACTGTTTTGGCGTCATGTGGCGCCACCTACCGCCGTCTACCAATCATTGCAGTCAGTAGAGTCTCAGCTGCCGAGCGACCGCGGGTTGCCAGTTACGTCAGAAAACGAAACCTAAAAGACCTCGGCATTTTGAATTTGAATGTAGTAACCGTTTTTGGCCACATTCTTACATATGGCACCTTTAAATGTGACGTATACAGTTAGGTCCATAAATATTGGGACATCGACATAATTCTCTTTATTTTGGCTCTACACATCACTACAATGGATTTGAAATGAAACAAACCTGCCTAATTGAAGATGACGTAATGAGGGAATAGCCCACACCTGTCCGTGAAATAGCTTTTCAGTCAATTGTCCCATTACTTTTGTTTCCCCTAAAAAGTGGGCGGCACATATAGAAAGTGTTGTAATTCCTACACGAGTCCTAATCCAAGTGTTGGATGTAAATATCCTCGAATTAAAGCTGAAATTTAATTTGTTTGTTTTATTTCAAATCCATTGTAGTGGCGGATAGAGCCAAAATAAAGAGAATTGTGTCGATGTCCCAATATTTATGGACCTAACTGTATAAAAGACCAGTTTCTTGATATTCATCACATAGTTCATCACGTTTTTTCCACTTTACTATAATTTCTTTCATTTCCATATTTATTTCCTCGTTTTTTTCCTCATATTTAAAGTATTTTCTCATAAAAATGAGGATTAATTACCTTCCAGATTTACTGCGCTTTGCAGAGGCGATCCTGTCCAACATGGTCTCGGTCTGCAGGAGTCGCTCCTGAAGTCTGACCAGCTCGTAATCTGCTGCTGCGGGATTTACAAAGGAGGAAAACGCTGGTTTAGTATCAAAATATACTGGAATAATAATAATAATAATAATAAAAATAGACGATGTAGAGATAGAGAGCAGTTAGAGCTGCAGAGAGCGATTATATTCGTAATCGATTAATCTGTTGAGTATTTTTGAGTAATCGTTTTGGTCCATAAAATGTGAGAAAATGACGAAAAATTCATTCAGATTCAGTTTGAATGATTTCTTTGTTTCACGGAGCGAAGAAACCATCAAATATTCCGACATTTAAGCTGCTAAAATGATCAGGAATCTCGTTTTAATGCTGAAAAAAAGCCTCAAACTGTGAAATTGATGATCAAAAATAGCAATTGTTTCAAGCCTTGATACATTTATGCACACATGTATATGTTTAGGAGTGTTTAAATACCGTTTATAATCAAAAAATGTTGGTTTTACACTTAAAAAAAGTCAAAATCGTAGTCACTTACTGAATGTTTTCTGCGTGTTTGTCTTGATTATTGTGGCGTAGATCCCTGATTTTGTTGTCTTCGTCTTACAGGTCAGCTGTGAACATGAAAATGAACATGAAGTCAGTCATAGTTATTCGTAGATTAAATAAATCTAGTTACTTTAATCACCTTGTGGATTATGTAGATGATGTAAAGCAGGATCCCAAACCCATAAATGGGAATGACTTGTGTCATCAGGTTGTATTTTATTCCTCGGCCGAATCCTTTGATTTTGCCCATGGCCTCTGCACTGTGTGTCATGCAGTGAAACACTTCCACACCCCACTGTTTGGAGTCTTCAGGCAATGACAGCTGCTTCATCACAGGAGGGTAAAACCCAGGTCCAACTGGAAGAGAGAAAAAAACAACAACACACAAACCAAAAAACAGCCGATCGATCAACAACTGGAGCATAAAATCCCCTGTAAACACTTCACAGTGACCTCACTCTCCATCATTCCACGAATCAGCCGAGCAGAAAGTGAAAAGAGAATAAAGTGCACGTCGTTGTACGGTGAGCACTTACAACATCCTTTTTTGCCAAAACATTTCCCACAATATCACCATTTACACCCTTTTGCATAAATAGTGAATTCTGGAGACTTTTAGCCTTTTATTTACATTTCCTCTTAAATTTAGTGAAGTATAATAGTTCTGATTAATAGATATAGATAGAATAGATATACCTGTGTCGCTTTAGGTGAATTTTTAGTTGTTGCTGATGTTAATGTTAATATTCTGCATCTGTTTTGATGTCAAACTATTATTTAAATGACGTGTCCTTCATCTGAAAACTGGCTCTGGGTTTCATATTAATTCTAAACAAAGCAAATGCAACTCATCTAATGAATAAATTGCTTTGATTCTGATTAAATTAATGTTAAGATTTACACACACAATAAGTATGAACTCATTGGACAACATTTTGAATGTAACAGACACTTGTTTATACACAAAAGTGAAATGTGTGTTAATTTCCCAACATATGACATATTGTTAGATATTAAAATGTGAATAAAACAAAATGAGAAAGAATATCGTATTTTAAATACCTATTATTTTTATTTTATTTTATTTTATTTTATTTTATTTATTTTATTTATTTTATTTATTTTATTTATTTTATTTTATTTTATTTTATTTTATTTTATTTTATTTTATTTTATTTTATTTTATTTTATTTTATTTTATTTTATTTCATTTTATTTCATTTTATTTCATTTTATTTCATTTTATTTCATTTTATTTTATTCAGAAAAAGAATGAACTGCAGGTGATTGAATGGCCTGCAATACCGGCGAGGCCCACCAGTGGGCAGCGTGAGACACCTGCAGGACAGGTGGAGGTTTACAGGCGGTGAAGAAGACGCATTTGTTTGTTGATCGTGAGAAGTTTGAAGCTCAAACGCCTTTAAAGAGACTTTTACACAGGAAACAAAGAGGAAACAGTGGATTTAACTTCACCAACGAGAAGTTCAAGCAAAAAACAGAGACTCGGGTTCATTTGGAGACACATGGAGACACATGGAGACACTGAGGAGACACATGGAGACACATGGACATGGAGGTAGGAACACAGCTTGAACTGAGTCAGACCAAATCCGTGTTTTATTTGTCCTGGTTGGTTTATTCTCTCATGATGACTGAAGTTACTTTGTATTAATGGTCGTTAAAAATTATCTATCAATCATCTGAGAACACTGGGTTACAAAAATTGTAAGTTTTCTATGTATTTTCAACTGAATTCGGAGCATTTTGCAGCGTTTTCTCACTCAGGGTTAGGGTTTTTATGCTAATTTGATTTTTGGAAAATCTTCTGACTCAATGTTGTCATTACATTTTTGTGACATTATCAGTTGATTTCTCATCCAAAAATCGTTTTCTAACAGATTCCTGTTAGGAACAATGGTGTATTCTCTGCAGATGTAGCAGAATATGATTCTTTCAAACATGATTATTTCTGCAAGATCTTCTAGTAAACATGTGTCAAACTCAAGGCCCGGGGCCCAGATGTGGCCTACTACGTCATTTTATGTGGCCCGCGAGTGATTAATTGGTGTTAAAAATCTGTGTTAAAATAGGTCTGTGCTGCTTTAAGGCATGCATTGACCTAAACTACATTTCCCACAATGCATGGCAATTGTGTCGCAGTGGATCATTGTATATGCATCAGGCCACCGGTGAAATTGAATAAGTAATAAATACAGAAAGTTATTTAGCAATATTATGTTACAGAGTAGTTACCTTTATTTTACATTATATTTGGTTACATTCATTCTGTATGACAGTTACATCTGTCCCTTTGAGGGTAACCATTATGCTGATGTGACACACCTGCTCTCGTCGCAGCCGATTTCATTCACTTGTTATATAAATCAATTAGTCATACGTTGGCACATGCAAAATCTTCAGAATTTTTTTATTGCAGGAAATATAAAAGAATTTTGCATCATATGACGTGAAAATACCTGTACAAAAAAAAAAACAAATACGTAGCTTTGGTTGAGCAAAACCAATTCGATTTTTGGATTAAGCACATCAACATGATCCTAAATCAGCTAAAAAAACCTCAAACAATACATTTGGTGTCGACCAGTGTTATCATTTGATTGATTTACAGACTTATATAAAGAAAATATAAAAGCTGCGTCTGTTGCATTGTTCCAGATCTGTGTGACAGCTGCCATCGTCATGTTGCTGAGTCTGCATTGACATGAATGAAGTACAAATACTGCACGTTAATCAAATACAGAACGTCAGTTTAAGAATCCATACATTAAATGTATGTCTTAAAGCATCTAGTTTTACACTGGATTACAAAAATGTAATGAAATAAATCAGCACTTTTCATTAACCTATTGGGTAGAAAAATGAAAAATAAACACATGTAAATCAGTATTTTTGTCTATAGAGGAGTCAATATACATGTGTATGACTCCGTGATGATGAAATGTCAATTTCAACCAATGGTATTGGTAAATATTGGGAAGCAACTTATATATTTATCATCATTTACAGATTCTAAACAGATTTAAATGGCTCACATAATAGACCACACTGACTCTAATCCCTTATCGACGTTACATAAATGCACTATATCAGCAGCACCGCTCCTCTGAGACTCTCTGACATATATTCATACGCTCTGTATATTCATATTCTGTGTCGTAATTTATTCCAATGGCTTAAATGCACCGTTTCCGCTCTTTCAGCTTTTGTTTTCATTTAATCTTCTTTTCAATTTTTTCCCTGCGTTTGTTCCACCACAGCGTTAATATTAATGAAACTAATTCCGATTCCTGTAAAACACAAACACAAAACTAAACTGATCCTTTTGGCTCAACTCGCTGTGAACCCTGAGTCACTGAATCACTCTGGAATATTCAAATAATTCCGCAGAATATTTTTGAATTAAACCTCCTCGTCCTTAAAATAGACACATTTTAGCGTGTGTATGAAATATTCTTGTGCGCTGGGATGATGCTGAGGCCTGCTCCAGTGAAAAAAGATGGCGATGGCGATGGCGATAGCTGGATGGATGATGATGGTGTGATATAATCCGCCCTTACCCTCAGGATGCTCCATCTCCTTCTTCCCTCTGGGTAAAAACATCCTGGGCAGGAACAGAGAAACACAGAGGACGGAGCACGATATGAGCGTGACCTTCTGACACGTCGTTATTGACATTTTTGCCTCGGAAATAAAACACTCAGACAGTCCGTGAGTTTATGTCCAAAGAAGAGTGAAAGCTCATAGTCATCGTGACGTCTCCTGTCCAGATTAGAGCAGATTAGAGCAGATGCATTCAAGTGCTATTTGGAATTATATTCTACAAATCCTCAACGGGATGAACGAGTGGCACAGTTTAGGATGAAAATGTCATTTCATTTCATTCAGTCCTAACAGTTACTTCAATTACTTCATAGTGAACCTGGCAACAAGAAAAGGCTATAATAGACATCTTTGATAAGATCATGGATTAAATATAATCAAATATTAAATATAAATAACATTTTTAATGGATATTTGAAATTCAGGATATGATCCATTTGCCCTGATGCACTTTGACAGTGAGCTGACTTTCTTCTCAAAAACAAAAAGTATCTCGGAATGACTTGAAATTTACCGTCATAATAGTCGGCATCACCCTGAACAAGGATCTGTTGAAATTATTTGTAAATCTCTTAAGGAATAATTTTAAGGAATTTTTGAAATCAGGAAATGATCCATTTGCCCTGATGCACTTTGACAGTGAGCTGACTTTTTTCTCAAAAACGAAAAGTATCTCGGAATGACTTGAAATTTACCAACGCAGGAAACCTCAAACTTTAATATTCATCCAAAAAAAATTAAATTAGAGGAACTTCTAATATATGTTAGTTATTAACAATTTACTGCATGTTAAAACACTGGATAAACAATTTAAAATGAAGAAAACAACATTTTTTCCGTGTTTAAATCTTAAATTTAAACACTATAAAATTAAAATATTTATTCATTTTTTATTTTTAAACTTTGAACACCTGAGTTTCATCTGTGCATATTTCAAGTGAGCATGTGAAGAAGGCATCATAAGAACTCAGGACACTGTCAAGTCTCTGCTGTGTTTCACAGGAAACACCAGCAGGTGGCAGTACATGCTCAGGTTCAGAGGATCGACATTTCATCTGTTTCAACCCAAATTGTAAAGTGGGAAAGTCTGTGTTAAATTGACTCATCTCATCATTTTAGACGCCACTTTAGCATTAGCAGCTCAAACATAAAGTCATCAATATTATGAGCACAGTCATATTTAATAAAAAAAGCAACTTTTTTTCAACGAATATAACATTAAATGAATCATAAATACACTCTATACATTGTTAATGTGGTAAAAGACTATTCTAGCTGCAAACGTCTGGTATTTAATGGAATATACACATAGGTGTATAGAGGCGTGTATAGATTTCCAGTGTTCTAATGGTACATTGTGTTTGCTAATGGCGTTAGAAGACTATTGGATGATTAGAAAACCCTTGTGCAATGATGTTAGCTCAGCTGAAAACAGTTCTATTTGGAATAAAAAATCCTTATTTCTAATCTCTTTTGATGAATAAAAGTCTGACTTTTAATGGTAAAACACAAACAAATTGTACAGGTGAGCCCAAACTTTTGACCTGTGCTGTACATTCTCATGATATTTCTGATATAACACTTTTACTTTGACAGTTCAAGAATATCTTATGCCGCAAATTAACCTTTAAAGAGTATAGTGGATAATTATTGGATGTTTTTTTCTCCCCGACCATATGTTATTTTGAACATGCAAACTCACATTTAGCTCATTATCTCAGATCACCGTCCACAGAGGTTGTGTAGGTGGGACATGAGGGACTTATTAGCCGCGGTCGGTAACGACCACATGTATTTTTCACACAATTGTCCAGAGACTTTTTTTTTTAAATCAATGTCCAGTGCCGACATGGGTCAGATAAATAATTCAGTGCATACCTGTCATAGAAGGACACCTCTGCGTGCTATAACACTCTGCACAAATGACAATGATTGGTTTGTCATTGTGCGTTCGTTCGCAAAGGCGGCGAAGAAACATTTAAACATCGAAAGCGTTGATGAAATGGTTAAGAGCTCTCGTAAAAAAACAGATTCACAAAGAATTTGGGCTCATATTCGGAGAAACCGCCGAAGGCCAAAGAGAAGTGGAGCGACATGAAGGCAAAACGACAAACCAAAAGTTTTTCTCACTGAGAGACGACGTCAGGAAGTCACTTCATGTACATGTGATGAGACCAAAGTGCCCCAAATGCCCTTATTATTATTATTATTATTATGCTTTTTGTGGGTCTTTCTCATAGTGCACAGTAAAGGCTTTTTTTTGTGTTCGGTTGTAAAGATCCAAGTCCACAGCAGAGGGAGTCGTTCTCTGCTGCTACAGAAACATTGTGTTCCATTTGTTTTCAGTAACATGTTCATGTGTTGACATGTGAATTATCAATGACTCAGAACGCAGTGTGGCAGAGGAGACGGCCCTTTGTTACCGTGGTTACAGCAGTGTTTACATCTATCTATCTATCTATCTATCTATCTATCTATCTATCTATCTATCTATCTATCTATCTATCTATCTATCTATCTATCTATCTATCTATCTATCTATCTATCTATCTATCTATCTATCTATCTATCTAGTTCTGTTCTCTATGGCGTCTTTTAAGCAGCTATTGCACAGACACTGAAACATTCATATATAAACATGTTTGTAAGTTACTCAACATGCAGCTGATGAATCAGGTGATGCATAGAACACAATTTTTTTTTTCTAAGTGAGCCCCCGAAGTGACATGAGGAAAAAAAAACTTGAAATCTCGAGTTTCCAAAAAATTATGAAAAAAAAAAAAAAATTATTATTCAAACCAAAAACATTTTTTGGGAACTCGAGAGCTCGACTTTCAAACTATGAAAACATTTTTTTGCAATTTTTTCTATATTAAAAGTTGAGATTTATTTGTTTTTTAAAAAAATAAATGTTTTGGTTGGTAATTCTTTTTTCAAATTTTTTTGGAAATCTCAACTTTGAAACTGGAGATAAATTTTTTATTTTTAATCCGTTTTTTTTTTTTGTGTCTTTTTTCCTCCCTCATGTCACTTCATGACATGGCTCCGTACACACTTGACAAATATGTCAAAAAAAGGTAATTCCATCACATTTGAGATTGCTAATGAATATGCATAAATCACACAAGTGTTATACCACGTGTACTCTAAAGGTGTGTTATGTGGACTGTTTTATTGCCTCTTGCTTGTTCATAATCTCATCAGTTGAACATTAATCTGGTACAAACACTCAGTGCACTACATCTATACCTACCTTTTCACAATTGATTTGAAGTTCTGAGTGTGTTTCCTTCTAGCTCATCCTGTGCAGAAATGCTTCAGAAAAGGTCGAGTTGCCTCGCGTTGGATGTGTTTGTGGCCACGAGGGCTACACATGCTTCACAGTGAGCGAGGAGCCATGTGCTAATTAAATGGTTATTAAGTGGTGCTTTGGAGGCTGAGGCCTGCTGTCTGTTGTTGCCTGGCATCCCCCCCCCCCCCCCCCCCCAGTGGAATCTGCACCTCTGAACCTCTGGAGTGGGGCTGCCCTGGATAACCTGTGTGGATACAGGCCTGTGGTGTGGTCATGTCTAATGGCTGTGACCTCCACATCTTTTGTTCTTGCAGCAGTTAGCGCCGCGGAGGGCGGAGTGTCATCTCATGCAAGGTCAGAGAGGGGGTAATGGGCCGACCTCCTATTTCTGATTTTTTTTATTTTGAGATGTTGTGGGCACTGAATCCCTCTCGGTAAAAAACATAATTTTCACTTAAGAACGGGGCTGGGATTTGCGGTTTCATTGTGAGGCTGTGTTTTATAGTATAGTTTCCTCACATGCTTTGGTCTGTACCCCATATAAAAACACTAGTTACCTCCAGATGTAGTTCTCTAACGGCGTATCCAGCTGCTCTTTCTCTCTGCAGCGTCAACAAGTACGGCTCATGTGTACGGACATGTAAGGTCTGCATGTGCAGGTGGGCGGCAAGAGTTGATTCTTTATGGAACAACCTGATTGCGACACTTGTAAAACACAGGCCGCTGCTGCGTTTATTACTGTTTTTAGGACTATTTTTGTCTGTTTCTTTGCTCCAGGAGCAGCTGAAAAACATATCCCAACTTTATTTTAGTGACATTCGTATAAAAAGTAAACAAAGTGAAATAGTTTAACACAAGATAATCAGAAATGTAGATAAAATGCATCAAACTTACGGTTATTCTACTCGACTTTGACTTCACATTGTAAGCTGTCATTATTTAACATTTCAAATTAGGTTTTTAATGTTTGTTTTCGCGTCGATGGTTCCAACATAAATTCTCTTAATTTAAAGGTGCCATATGTAAGAATGTGGCCAAAAACAGTTACTACATTCAAATTCAAAACACCGAGGTCTTTTAGGTGTCGTTTTCTGAGGTAACTGGCAACCCGTGGTTGCTCGGCAGCTGAGACTCTACTGACCACAATGGTTGGTAGACGGCGGTAGGTGGCGCCACATGACGCCAAAACATGATTTCAAAACAAACGTGATTTGCAGTCTGCAAAATATGCAATGTCTAAAATGTTTAAATGGAAAGTGGATTCCAGATATTCAACTTTATTTATGATTCTAATTGCTCTTTTCTGAAGTTTAATATACACTCTTAGAAATAAAAGTGCTAAGTAGAACCATATCAGGTTCTTCAGCTTGTCCTCATAGGAGAAGCCTTTTTGGCTCCAGGTAGAACCTTTTTATAAAGGTTTCACCTGGAACCCTTTTGGGGGGTTCCACCAAGAACCCTTTTAAAACCCTTTATTCAGGAAAGGGGTTTTAAAGTGTTCTCTGGATCAAAATGGTTCTTACTGGAACCATGAGTGTTACCAAGAACCCTTGAAAAACCCTTTCTTTGGGAAAAGGGTTTTTCAGAAGCAAATGGTTCCAGGTAGAACCTCAGCCCTTGTAGAAGAACCCTTTTGGAACCCTTATTTCTAAGAGTGTAGGATCCAAGGGCCAATTCCAATTCCTATCTTAACCCTCAAGCTCAACCTTTAATCTTAACTGTCCCTCAAAAACCAAGTGTTGAGGGTTATTTTGTCACTTAGAAATGGGACACCCCTTAAATGCAGATACGTCTTCAGACTGTAGGGGGCAGAATAACGCGAAAGCTGTGTCCAGTCTGTCGACTCCAAAAAAGAAGAAGAAGAACACATTTACGTCAGGATTATTTATATATATATATATATATATATATATATAGAACACACTTGAGTAGCAACTGGTCGTGACGTCACTCGTAAGAATCTGAGCTCCCATCGCGAAGTGGCCGGCGTCTAACTATAATATAATTCACTGCTAATGTTCTAAAACAAGTGAGAAGTAGTCTCATCTTTGCACAGCCGCCCCCTGGTGGCTATTCACTATATTTTCACTTCCTAATCGTCTTCAGGAGGAACGTTGAACGTCCATTACTTCTGTGTAGTCCAGAACATCCAGAACATCCAGAATCTACTTGAGATGATGAAAGTGTGAGCAGACATTATTATGACGTAGACGACCCTGGACCACCAAGGCTTTCTCACCACTAACCTGGAGCTTCATCCCTCTTAAATGGCTCCAAAATCTGTGTCCACATTGTGCTTTGTAGGCCGACACCAAGGAGATTTCAGATGCGTGGATGTTCCTCATGGAGGTTGTTCCTCAGTAAATTCAGAAGCAGAAGAACCACCATTTATTTACCTTGTTATACAACACTTTTCAGACTTTTGTTGGACGGTGAAATAAAAGTCCAGCGAGGCTTTATCGGCAGAACCCGAACATAATAATCAAGTACGTTTTATAAAGAGCTATAATTACTTTGAAATTAAAATCATTTGGTTTTCATAGCTGAAGAATAAGCCCCATTTTTAAATGAAGGTAAAGTCCTTGTGCCGCCATGTTTCTACAGCAACGTGTGTTTCACATCTGAATCAGCGCTGCCCGAGTAAATCTGACACATGAACCAACAAAGGAGAAGAGAGAGTGTTGAGCAAAGGCCACTGTGATGAATCAGGTGATGCATAGTCTTTTTTTAATTAATGTTTTTATTTTACAGAAGCCCACGCTTTACGGAGTGAACCGAAGTGACATGAGGGAAAAAAAAAAAAAACGAATGAGAATTTTTATTTTTTAAATCTCAAAAAATTATGAAAACAATTTTTAAAAAAAAGTTTTCTCACAGTTTGAAAGACTTTGAAACTCGAGATCAGTTGAAATTTTAAAAAAAAGTATGGAAAAACAATTGTGATGACAAAATTTTGACACTTTTTATCCCAGCATTTTTTGGAAACTCGAGATGTTGACAAATGTTTTTTTTCATCATATTTTGGAAATCTCGACTTTGAAACTGGGCCCACGGTTGGTGTAGTGGTTAGCACTCTTGCCTTTGCAGCAAGAAGACCCGGGTTCCTGGGTATCGAGCCCCATTTGGAACAACTTCGGAACAAGGGCCTTTCTGCAAGGAGTTTGCATGTTCTCCCCGTGTGTGCGTGGGTTTTCTCCGGGTTCTCCGGCTTCCTCCCACAGTCCAAAAACATGCGATATGGGGATTAGGTGAATTGGTCACTTTAAATTGACCGTAGGTGTGAGTGAATGGTTGTTGTTTTTTTTTCTTTTGTCATTTTTTTTCCTCATTCCACCATATCAGGTTCTTCGGCTTGTCCTCATATCAATCAATCAATCTTTATTTATATAGCCCACAGTTAACAAAACATAGTTTGTCTCACGGGACTTCACAGGGTTGGTAACATCCTCTGTCCTTAGACCTTCGACCAGGGTAAGGAAAAACTACCAGGGAACAAACCCTTGTAAAAGGGAAAAAGGGTAGAAACCTTAGGGAGAACCACAGGTGAGGGATCCACTCTCTGGACGGACAGACGTGCAGTAGATGTTACCCAAAACATATAATACACAATGACAAGAATAAAAAGTGAAAAAGTCACTCATAGGAGAACCCTTCTTGGCTTGGTGGAACCCTTTCAAAACCCTTTATTCAGGAAAGGCCACTATGATGAATCACGTGATGCATAGAATGTTTTATTATTAATAATAACTATTATTATTATTATTATTATTATATTATTCTGATGGTTTTGAAAGATTGAGCGATTGAGCGAGAGGAGTCCGACGTCTCTTTCGTCGCAGTTTCACAAAATAGATGACACTCATTTTTTCATGCGACTTCACACGATTGACCAATCCTGACCAAATGAACTCCATGTGACCACTTCACTATTCTTAAAACAAACAAATCGTTAAATAACACTTTTGTTTGGTTTTTCGATCAATTACCAACACTTAAGTCTCTCTTTCATTGTTTTCTTTTTTGAGTTATGCCTCGTTACTCCCAATGAAAAAACCCCTTGATCCACCACGCAGCTGAAATTTATGCCCTCGTTGGCATGAATGATTGTTATTGGCCGTACTCCCTCTCTCTGCGTAAGCTTTTAATCCCAGGAAACAAATATGCATTTGTGTACCTTCTCTGGATGAATAGATTATAGATTATTGCTGCCAACCCAGCGTTTTGATGCCAGGGCAGATTATGGCTGCTGTATGTTGTTAAAATAATACGGATATGGTGCAGCATTCGATGCACGGAGGGTATTCGACGTCTTATTTTCATAATGAGCAGCTATTTTAAAGTCAGTTGAGTTTTGAATCGTCTTTTTTTTTTTCTCAACGTTTTTCGCCCCTTGTTTCCGTGTTCTGTTCCCATTATTCCCGTCAACTCAACTGTGAACTGGCGTAAAATGTATTTCCATTCCCCCCCCCCCTCATAATTGCAACATTGTTGAAATAAGACTCATTGTTCTCATGGAAACCTCTGAGTACACATCAAGCTGTGCAATTACTCAAAAAAAGAGAAATATATAAAAAAAAAATAAAACCCGCTAATGTCAGAGTGGTGAAAATATCACGGTGCACTCCCATTCCCAAAATCCAGCTGGGAAGAATTACATTTTGAATTTGACCATGTGCATTTTCACAGCCACGAGCTCTTTTTTAAGAAATGACATTCAGACTGACGGCCTCCACTTTGTGCTTTTGATTCTTTGTCTTCTTTCAGTGATTCCATTCTGTCGCCGAGTCCGCTCTCTCTGCACTGGACCATTATTGTGAACACCAGCACTCTGCTTTTATCTGTTTATTATTATTATTACGCCTTTCTCTTATCAAGCATTTAATTACTCAATTATTCTTCATTGGGTACTCAATTAATACACAACAGACGCCGCAGCTGCAAATAAAGTCAACCGTTCGTTTCCGCGGCTGTTGCGGTTCGGCCTTCTATTATGTATTTGGAATAAATGAGATTCCGTTCTTCTCCGGGTGAAAGTCTGGCCTCTCTGATTGTTATGCTAACAGCAAAAATATAACATTGACTTTCATAAAAATGTTCGCGCTCCTCGAGTCGAGTGAGGAATAGATTCACATACGTGGCAATCAAAGCACCTTCCCCAAACAAAATGACTTTTTTTAGAAATAGAAATCGTTTTCTTTCTCTATTCATGCAGGTGATTTGTTGCGCAATGTCACCTTACTCAATAGCAGCGGACCGGGTTTACGTCGGGGCTTTTTTTTTTTCTTTCCCTTACACCTCCCCGTGCCTCTAAATCAGTCAATTTATTTCCAAATTGCATGTCGAGTGTAGGAGCAAGGGCTTATGGCAGTATATTAAATCAATGCACTCCTACAGTATATGTTTTGAGAAGGTTTAATTTTTTCCCTCTTTTTGCTGATATTGATGGGGACGCACCCGGCTTAGAGTGTCACGAAGGACACGCCGTCGCAAATTGCAATCCTATATTCATGGAGGAAAGACAGTTGTGAGGAGTGAATGAGGTGCATTAATGGAGTTGAAACAGGCTTTATAATAAAGGCTAGACCTTGACTGTGTTTTAGTTGTATGCTTGCCAGTCTGCACACTTTAGTTTATTAGTATCAGAAGGACAGACACTATCAGCATAACAGGAATGCTATTTGAATTTGTGCTGCCTTCAGGGACCGTCGTGAACAAAATACACACTTTAGGCTGTGGAGAGCGTGAATGCGATCTTTCCCCCCATGATTCAACTGTTTTTCAGATGCGCACAGTTCGAGCTAAAACATTAGTTTTCGACAGCTTTGCCTGCAAACTGAATGCTGAAGGCCACAGGCTCGCTGAGGCGATGGGGACTCAGTTATTGACAGTTTTGGAACTTTGGAAGTGAATCTTACAAACTATTTTTAATATCTATCTACCATCTTGTGTAACCGTAAAGGTAAACATCAACATCAAAGTGAAGGAAACTCATTATTTAGATCAAGTTTGTGTTGTCCTCATTCATTTTGATGACACGCTGGTTGGTTCCAAGTTACATACATGTATGAAACCTTTTTGTCTGTTTCCTGGTTGTATTGTTTTTTGTGAGTACAGGGTTGTTTGGGCTTATTGATTATGACTGTGTAAGTGTATCATTGCTATAATTTAAAAACTGTTGGTTCTTGTACCTTCCCTAAAAAAAATGACACCAGACGTGTGTTGTTTCGTCCAAATTATTTGCACGTGTCCAAACATTCACATCGGCCGCGTTATTGCACGATGTTATTATTTCGGATTGTGGTCGAGATTACTGAGCTTCTTTTTCCAACAAATTCACAGCTAACCAATCGGAACGAGTGTTATGATGACGTACAGTTGACATGAACGAGTGTTATGATGGCGTACGGTCGACGTAACCGATCGATACAAGTGTTATGATAACGTACGGTCGACATAACCGTTCAGAACGTGTGTTATGATGACGTACAGTTGATGTAACCGATCGGAACAAGTGTTATGATGACGTACGGTCGACATAACCGATCAGAACGTGTGTTATGATGACGTACAGTTGATGTAACCGATCGGAACAAGTGTTGTGATGACGTACAGTCGGCGTAACAGATAGGAACGAGTGCTATGATGACGTACAGTCAACATAACTTATCGGAACGAGCGTTATGATGACGTACAGTTGATGTAACCGATCGGAACAAGTGTTGTGATGATGTACAGTCGACGTAACAGATCGGAACGAGTGCTATGACGACGTACAGTCGATGTAACGGATTGAAACGAGTGTTATGATGACGTACGGTCGACATAATCAATCAGAACGAGTGTTATGATGACGTACAGTTGATGTAACCAATCGGAACGAGTGTTATGATTATTTAAAGTTGATGTAACCAATCTGAACGAGTATTATGATGATGTAAAGTCGACGTAACCAATCGGAACGAGTATTATGATGACGTACAGTTGACGTAACCAAGAACGAGTGTTATGATGACGTACTGAATCATTAGAATCAGTTAATTCAAAAGATTAGTTTAGGACTTCCTTCATGACTGAAGTACAGAACTAAAATATGGCGGCACAGGTTGTGATTCTGCTCACGATCGTCTGCTTTCAACAGGACTGTCGCTAAATACACCAGACTCCTCTGTTAAATATTGCGATTTTAGAAATTTCCTTGCAAAATGTTGGAGATTAATGCATGTTGCAAGTCTTTTTAACTAATCTATAGTTTGGCATTGTTCGGTTTGATTCTTGTGTCATGCTACTCTTCCAGTAACGACACTCGGACAAATAAGTGTCTACGTTACATTTTAGTATTGGCTCAGATCAATAGAAACTCTGGTACCAAATAAAGCACCAGGGACCAGGAACTCTCCCTAATGGAAAAGCAACAGTCAGTACAGTCAAGCTGAGTCGAGCCGTGCCAGTACTGCGTAATGTAAAACTCCATTAGTATTTTTTTCATGCAGTGTTTTGTGCACCTCCTGGAATCATTAGCAACATCTTTAATGGTCGGGTTCCTCTGGTGATATTCGCTGCCGCACATGTGTGTGCTTCATTTTAAGTATTAAACAGAGGCGTCATGTCTCCTGTGTGTTCCAGGCACCTTGAATGCCCTTAACCAGCACTAATAGGAGATAATGATTGGTGCTCCAAAAAAAAAGAAAGAAAGAAGAGGAGATCCATTTTGAATTATTTAGAAGTTAACTTTGTAGTGGAGGCACTTTATCCCCGAGGACAAACAGCCCAAATGTTTGCAAAATATAATTAAGCCGAGGCATCTTTAAATGTCATTGCTGCCTGTGCCATGTTTCAAATTGTTCTGCATCAACAGAATTTAACGAGATGGCTAAGGAATCCATTTCCTGCAAGCATGTGATAAGCCACACATACAGTGGAGCACTTTCATTGATTGCCAAAATAAAGCATTTTGTATGCAAATGTGGGAATGGAGTGGCTAAGCTGATTCAGCCTCATGGACACCAAATAATGGTCTTTACAATTAATACTTTAACATGCTATCCATTGAAAATTTCATCTTCCATTTAATGGGTCTAAAACATTTACACATGCCCAGAAAAAGAGGGGGGGGGGGGGAAAGGCACTGTGTTCCAATGGATTAATATGAAAGCCAACAAACAAACAAAGCCACGCATGCATCGCTCCCCTCACCCCCCCCCCCCCCCCTCCAGAGTATTGGTCCCCTTCCTGTCATCTCATGCTCCTGCACATTTTGGATTAACAGATAATCTTTGAACATGAAGGAAGGTCTGCTAACCCCTAGGGGGGGGGAGGGATGTAGTGAGTGAAAGGGAGCACAGGATTGGACGCAGCGCTGCATTGTCTGAAGGTGATGTGCTTGTCTTGTTCTTGTTAACATGCAGCTCTTTTTTTTTTTCTTCTTCTTCTTCTTTTTCACTGTGATATGGCCTTACATCCACCACCACCACCACCACCACCACCACCCTCCTCCCTTTTGCTCTGGTGTTACAGGAGAAGCTACAGGGCCAGGTGGATAAAGGACAGTGGGGGGGGGGGGGGTAACGTGGGTGCCAACCAAATAAACAAAAGTCCAGTGGGAATCTTTCGGGCGTAGATTGTAATCGCTTGTATTCAGTGACTGTATACATCAATAGAGAGCGAACTGTTGACCCGTCTCGTCTCTCCGTGTACAGCCTGCCAGAAATTATTATTAGCAGAAGAGGAGGAACCTGTCCACTCTCATCTTTTTTTATCAGGTTTGTTACAAACAACCACTCGGTTAAAAGAACAGGAGCAGAGCACGTCGAGGTAAACTCTTACCCCCGGCTCGGGCCAATTTGTGTCTTGTCCTGTTCTTTGTCCTGGTTACTTTTAGTGTCTCATCCTCTGTGTAATGGAGCTTTTGTGCCGAATGGCCACTCTGTCCTTTCCTGCCCTCTGTTCGTCGTGTCTAGTCCTGTTCAATTAACTTAAGAGGCTCCATCTGTTTATTAGAGTTGGGGATTTTTTTGGTAACGCTTCACAATACAGTAAAGAAACAATGAGGTTATTATTGCTGTATGGTAGTGAGTTTGTATTCGGGGAGTCAGCTTTTTTTTGCGATAATAATAGCTTGGAAATAACAAATAAGGACTTTTCATATGGTAATTATACATTTTGATTCTCAAGCGTTCGTATGTAAAGGTATTGCACTGATAAAATCCTTAAATTACCCTAATATCACTGTGGAAATATCATGGTATTACTGTTATTGACTCTGTAACACACATTAGTATTATAATATAAGTCGCTAGTGCCATAATATCACTTCTACGTCATGTAAAGTGCTACCGGTGTTTTAAAGAATAAATCAAATGTAATATTGTAAATGCTCTGCATTTATTCTGTCTTGATATCCACTCGAACTGAATAATTTAAATGGATTTTTGAAATTGACTTTATAAAAAAAAAAAAAAGTAAAGTATCTTGAAATGACTTGAAATGTTCTATAATAATAGTCGGCATCACCCTGAATAAGGATCCATTGAAAATATTTGCAAACCTCCTAAGGAATAATTTTAATGAATTTTTGAAATTGAGGAAATGATCCATTTTCCCTGATGGAATAATTTTTTTTTTTTTTTTTTTTTGAAATTTAGACAAAGGTTTTGCCACACAACGGCACAAAAGCACACAAGTATATTTAATTTTCTTTGTTTTGGTGAGACATAAAGCCTCCTGGCCACATCATTTACATTCTCATGGCATTAAAATAGTTGCTGTGTCGATTGTCGGGGAAAATACAGCAGAAGACTTCTATTTTTAATATATCTATCGTCTGCTTCCTTTTCTTAAAACCAAGAGCATCAGTTTCATGACAAACTGATTTGTGTTGTACAAACACAAACTTTAAAGATGATTTTGTTGGTTAGTTGGCAAGGTTTATGGAGACAACTTGATACTTAAATTTGATTTACCAGTTTATTTTTTTTTATTTTATTCGAGGTTTGTGTATTTTTCCAGTCTAGCAAATTTACCAACTGTGTATCATCACTGTGAAGCACAGCAACACAAATAACTGTTGACACCAGTGTTTGAAGCATAACAGAAGTCTGAGCCTTTTCCAGATCTTCTCAAAAGCACTGAGAGTGCAAGGTGTGCGAGAAGGACGATGATGATGATGATGGTGATGATGATGGGACTGACCTCCTGATCAGAGTAGCACGACGAGGCCTGAAGACACAATCCCCTCTCTGCTGTCCATGCTGGAATTTTTGTGCTTGAGAAGTGTTTAACTTGCTCAAATCCCAATTGCGCTCAGTGGGGGAGCGTCTGCCTCCCCTTCTGCCCACAGGTTTAGTGCCTGCCCTCGACGCCTGGGCCTTGGGTGTAGGGGGGTGTAGGGGGGGTCTGGAGGTTTGGGGAGTAGGGGGATCAATAGGATGGCAGCTCTCCTGTTTGACAGAGGTGAAGTAAAGCTCGGTGGGAGAGGATTGGGTGAGATAGTGAAGGCTGTAGATATCTGAGGAGGAATTATCCATGACACCTGGGCTCTCAAGCTGCGACCTTTAAGCGCATGATTTAGGATCACCTCTATTTCGCAAGCGTAGCCTTAGCACATTCAGCACATTCAGCCGCTGAGCTCCGTTAGCTCACGCAGGTAAGAGGCATTGTCGCTCTGTTTGTTTAGATTCAAACAGCCATTCAAAAAGTCATTTTTATATTGAACCGTCTTTAGTTTCTCTTAGTTGTCGAGAAGATGCGGGGAAACCACTGCTGATACAAATGAAATACAAATATAAATGAAAAAACAGGATAGAAACTCCACGAATTCATCATTTTTTGAAAGGACAATAACCCTGGATGTGACCGAAAATGTTGGGATTGAGAAGGTTGACATTTAACTATTGCAGATATGATGGATACAAGAGAACGGAGCGCGTTAATGGAAAAAATGACAAAGTCATGTCTCATCTTCCGAATTGAGGCGCATTAATCCACGGCATTATGGAAAAGGCTGATAAAAAAAGAAATAAATAAATGTGGCGAATATTTGTAACAAGTGGCATCAGTTTCCTCTTTGACTGTCGGCGAGAGAAGATTTCCTGAGCAGATTATTATTATTATTATTTACTCTGCTCAGGAGTGTAAAATTCCCATTTTTCTTGATTATTTTGGAGGGAGAACCCAACGACAGCTCTGTAAATGTCATAGGTTTAAAAAGCCGCATAATGACGATGCAGCTTTATCGTACCTACATGAATTAAACGTGGCTCAAACCATAGACTTTGACACGGTCATTTCCTGGAACAATTGAGTGGTTTTTCTCTTCTTTGTCTGTTTTCTGACGACAAGCTGATGCACTGATGCACTGAATGATAAAAGGCTAAATGAGGGAAATCCTTTGCGTATCACGGATGCTCTAAAGAATAGGTTTTGCATGTATTTGAATTGTCTTAGTGCGTGAATATAAAATGGTATATGATATGGTCAAAGGGTCATCGAGATAAAGCGATCAAATCTGCTTTTTATAAGAAAAATTTCACAAAATTAACATTTTGTTCAGAGTGAAAGGATTTAATTTATTTTTTTAACAGTAAAACACAAAAATACCAACAAAACAATCAAAATGCAAATGGGAAAAAAAGTCAAAAGTTGAATTAACAAATTATATTCAAGCTAAATCAAAGTAACATTTTATGAATAGTCAATCTTTTACCTCATCTGCTCTAAAAATGCAAATATTTCCCTGATTAAATTAAAGTAAAATGTCTTTCTGGACCATAAACGATGAATAAACACATCAGCATGTATTGAACTTTTAGTGATCCTGAAGACAATTACAGTCTTAGATATAAGAGTTCCAAAAGGGTTCTTCTACAAGGCCTGAGGTTCTACCTGGAAACATTTGCTTCTGAAAAACCCCTTCTTCGGGGAAAGGGTTTTTCAAGGGTTCTTGGTAACACTAATGGTTCCAGTAAGAACCATTTTGATCCAGAGAACCCTTTAAAACCCTTTTCCTGAATAAAGGGTTTTAAAATGGTTCTTGGTGGAACCAAAAAGGGTTCTCCTAGGACAAACCAAAGAACCTTATATGGTTCTACTTCGCACTTTTATTTCTAAGAGTGCATATTGTGATAAATATTAATATTCAACGATTGCTCGACCCCTAATGCCACCAAAGTTTGGATTTTGCATGAGTCATTTTTGACACTTAATCAAATAAATCTGAAGAATGACTCATGACACATTATTTAAGAGTTCCTTGAATCTATTCCTTGCAAATCTGAAGCGTTCCAAACAGAAAAAAGAAAGCTTCCCTTGGACGTCTTTCCATCCCATGTACTTGTTGAATAAAACATCTGTGTCATTGCAGAGATGAACCCCCTCCACCACCCCTCCAATCCCTCCACCATCCACCACCAGGTCTGAGAGACTTTAGCCTTGATGCATTTTACACCAGCCCAAAAAAAAAAAAAAAAAAAAACCTGCGTTGACAACTTATCTGTGACCCGTGTTGAGAGCGGCGGAAAAAGCGGCGGTGAAAATCAATCTCGGCTTCTCCCTCTCGCCTTAAATACCAGCAGAGCAAACAAACAGGCCTAAACAATATGATATACACCACATATCAATTACACTAAATGCCTCGGTATCTATACTTCACTGTCCCAGGCACACACCAGTTACAAGGCACACATGCTGCCGCGAGACGATAATGGCGCCGCATTGTTCCTCCACCATCTGGAGCGCTGATAAGGGCTGCCTGTGCATAGTTGATAATGAGAACAGGCAGAGGGAAAAACTGAGTGTTAAACATTTCCTTGGCCCATGAAAAAGGTTCCATTAAGTCCACTGACCCCAATTGAATATTAATGAGCTAATTAACGGATTTATTGTTATGCGCAATTTCTGGAGGGGGTGATTTTTTTTTTTTTTCAAGTGCTATTATTTTTTCTAATTATTTTCTGTACTTTTTTTTTTTATAATTGAATCTTTGTTGCTGCCAGCATCCTGTTTGTGCTTGGCAACAAGGAAATAAAAAGAGAGAGAGAGAGAGAATGAAAAAAAACCCAACTGGCATCTGAATTTCCCTTCTTTTAGCTGTAACTATGACACAAAAACATAACAATGCTCTTTTCCATCCAATTTGTCACCAGCACCGTGATTTCCTAAAAAACATTCCTCTTTTTTAAAACAGCATCCTCGCTTATCTGCTTTTTGGAAACTGAAACAGGACAAGTGACGTTCAGGTATTGGATTACAAAAGTGCAATTACTTGGTTTACTGCGGGGCTGCGTTGCACGGAGGACTTGACAAAGGTTTAAATGGGCAGTGACAGCTGGGCTTGATAGATAGCATAATCAGCTGATTTAGAGGATGCACTGAAGCAGTCCTCAGCGGACAGCTGGAGACTACAGCAGGCGACTGAGGGAGATGGTAACCTTGGGAGGAATGACTACAGATGCGTTGTTTAATTGCTAAATAACATATGGACTTCAGCAGCTTCAGAATCCACTTACTTGCTCTTAATATGTGATTCTCCCCCCCAATGTGTTTTTTTTTCTTCCCCCCCTGTTCTTTTATATTTTATTTTGCAGATTTAACATCTGAACGCGCAACAAACGAGCAACAAATGCATCGTAATGACACATTATCGTCCATTATCGTGCAAATCATTCCCTCTGCAGGTAGAGCTAGCATCCTCTAAAGAAAAAAAGGTCTAGTTCTATCATTTTCTGGGATGGATTATTCCTTTAAGATCTAACGTCGTAGTGACATGTGTGTGTTAATGGTGGGCATATGCTCTGCTATCCCAGGATAGCATGTCTAGCTATGTAGCAAGTAGTGCTGGGCACCAGGTTAACGCATGATGCATTTTCCATCATGTTTCACGCCATGTTTACGTGCCGCGACACTGGAGTCCAGGCAACGTTTACCAGTTAGCTCCGTTAGCTGCATTAGCTCCTTTAGCGCCGGTTAGCGCGCCTACAGTCGAGCTGGAGCGGTCTGCTTATTAAAGGAAAAGAGCAGTGCTACAAATAACTAGCGTACCTGTGTACTGCATATGTGTGCCTCCGTTTTTAAAGTTTAGCGTTGCTTTGGAGACTCATTTTAACAATCCGTGAACATGACGCCACGCGCGTCTTTTTTACGGTCAGTCGTCATGGAAACTCGCCGTGCGCTAACGTGCGTTAGCGTTGACGTTGTTAACCGCCGCTATCGCGTGAACGCACCCGGCGCTAGTAGCAAGAGTTGCTAACGATGCTAAAGTGATTGTTTGACAAAAAAGCAGAACAACCTTGTCAGAGAGCTCTGTTTCAGCCGTGCAGTGTTTGAGCTAAACTCCTAAACGTGTCCTGTGTTGATATCATTGTATTGTTTGGCGGAGGTTTGGAAAGTTGACGCGCGCAATGCTAGATAATTGAGACAACTGACCCATAATGCAGTTGGGCAAAGGCTTCACGCTGCTCAATACAAAGTGAATGAGAATCAATGTGTGAATCTGGTGTAAAGGTCTTCAGCTCCACACCAGTGCTTATTTTAACTTTTTATACCAAGTTAAATAGAGTGGTGCAAAATCAGCTACGGACTTTTCGCAGGAAGCAGATTTATTATATGACCCTGGTATATATACAGTAGAACAGTATTTCGGATTTTCCTCTCCAGTATCACCAGAGGAAGCTCATGTCCCACTGGCGGTACACAAACCACAGTTTGAAAACCACCAACTTTCCATAGGTTGGTTAAAATAAGGGACTTACCTGTAATTTGGCTTAAATTACTTAATATAAAAGCTAAAATAGTTTATTTTGTGAGGATTTTGTACGCCTTCAGTTTCAGCCTTCACCCTCTCCAGTTTACCACTGAAAATGCCAAGTTTGGTTAATTGAAAATTAACTGAAATATATTTTAAATTACTTAATCAATCAGTCTGTGAGACTCAGCTTTATACAGTGCGAGTTCTTTGTCATTTATTGTACAGGACATTTAAAGTATTTTAAAAGTAAAACATGCACAAAACCCCCCCCACAAACGTATGAGACAACATTATTATCTCGTATCACAAAGTCGTCTGAGTGTCTTTCTCCAAAATGATGTAAATATTTGCCACGACCAGAATATACACCGTCTGTAACACGGCTCTGTTTACTTCAACTGTTTACTTTTTGATATGTGATGCAATTAAAAACCAAAATGAATCAGCTTTTCCTCTAGAATAGTGAATCCTCTACTCTTCTCTGAGCTCATTTAAGCCACATTTATAGTTTGTTTTGTGTTGTGAATATGAACTGTAATACACAACATCAATGAATTCTAAATCTTGAGAGGTGGGTTTCCTACAAGAGGGACGACATTGCCGGCTGCAAACTGTGGTGTACAAAGGCATGTGAGGTGTTTTAGTGTCAGTTACCCTGAATGACTTACTGTGAGGTCATACCTCGCTCACAATATATAGCCTAAAACGAAAAGAAGAGTGGCATTAAAGTGGACCTAGACCGGAAGTTCCAATTAACACTGTTTTTTAGTGTGTATCTGCGTCATTACCTTGTTTACGAAGCCCTGAAGGTTCTAAACAAACAGTTCAGCCACTGCTGAGAACGCTGTGTTTTATTGTAATCTCGGGCTCAGCGAGATCTCTGAAAAAACCCGGTCCGGTTACGTAAAAACAGCGGTTCTCCTGAACAGCAGATCCTCCTGCTCCGGGCACTAGTCCGGGCACATCCGGTTGCGTACATTGAACCGCAGAAGAAGAATAACGTCCGTTGTGGAGGTGTTTCACGAGCGACAGTGTCTTCTGACTCTGGGTCTGACTCCGGGTCAAAGTCGTCAAAGGGACTGCGGCGGGGAGTCGTGAAGAAGCTATTTTTAAACACTGTTAAGACAATGTTTTGATAATGAGTAGCAGTGCATCCGCCGTTCCAGAGGGGGGAGCTGCGCTTCTGAGAGCGGGTGTGCTGAATATACTGGCCAATCACAAGACTCTGTCTTCTGGGTGAGAGAGTTGAGTCTGAAATATCGCGGCTGGGAAACAGTGTCAGAAAAGAGGATTTCTATCGGGTCGTTTACAGCAACTAGGAGGTTTTTGACCATAAAAACAAGTTAATGTATGTAAGTAGACCTCCATAACTAACATTTATATGACATAACATGATATAACGGGACCACTCTATGTGAGCTTTAAGCAGCCGTTTGCACCTGGGTTTCTGCAGCGCTGCACTGGCATCTGCACGCGTTTCAATCAGCCCAAGCCCAGTCTGGGAAATCAGAGCGTAAACAGCATCTCTGTTGGAAAACTATGAATAAGAAGGAGCAGCGGCCACTCTGATAACCTTTTAGATAACGCTAATGTAATTGTCATTGCATTTTGCTCTCTGCATGCTCGCCTAATTCTGTTTATGACGGAAATTCAATTCCGCCTTAATAAAACCATCAATTTCTTTTTGGTTACTTCACCAATATAACTTAGAGTAATGAACTCATTTTGCTGTTGCATGGAGATTTAGTCTCATTACAATAATTTTTTGCCCGATCCGCTCGGCAGCCGATATTAAGAGTAAGGCCCTACAGACATGGCCGGCGTTATTATGCTATACATCACAAAGTGCATTAGGCTCATAAAACCTGTCAACAGCGTGGTTGAAAAGTTTGCGCACATAGCCCAGCAGGTTAATATATTTCCTCCAAACACCGAGGAGAAGTGTCCGAGCTATTATTGCTGCTCTACGCAAACCAATTTTCTGCTCGTTGGGAATTGTAGATCCAGTCCCCATCCATCCCCCTCTTACCCCGGATTTCCACTGGACGCGGAAAACGGCAGCGGCGCGGTTCTGCTTCGTCCTCTTCCCGGCGTCAATCCCCACCGGGGCGCGTTGCGGCAGCGGCGCGGTGCCTTGAGGAGCCAGCCAGGTATTCACGGAAGATCGCCCGATAATCTTGAACGGACGCTCGGAGTTCGCGAGATCCAGCGATAGACTGTGTGTATAAAGGGAAAACAAAACAAGACGCAGCTTCTTTTCATTCTCCGACGTGGAAGAACTGTTGATCTGGTGTCATAAATTATTTTACGTTTCTCCACTTCAACAATCAGTCTTTTGTATCGTCGTACATTACGACTCTCCGAGACGCTCTGATTAATTGACTGTTGACCTGGTAGCGCCGGTCACGGCGGAATGTTGATGTGAAGTTGCGACAGGTTATATGACCTGCGTATTGTGTTTTATTTTGAAAGGGGGGTGGAAGTGTTTTTACTTTGATTCCGCGTCGGACTTCCTGTCCTTGTGCGATCTGCTTCGTTGAAATTTACGAGGTTCAGCAGCGGCAACGGCAAAAATAGAACCCGATTCCTATCGATAGCGCTGCGGCGCGGCGAGCCGCTTCTGGTGGAAATGCTCTCATTGATTAGAATGGAAGCGATTTGCAACGGCGACCGCGCCGCTGCCGTTCCGCGTCCAGTGGAAATCCAGGGTTTACACACATTATTTATCCTGAATCAACACAGATGCGTTTCCTCTCAAATCAGCTACTGTAGACCCGTCGAAATATCAGCGCCGGCTGCAAAGTTGATCTGTTGTATGTAGTTAAAATCTGCTTTGATTTCGGTAAACAACCCCGTGTTACTTGCAGGGTTTTTTTCCCATAAAGGCACCGTGAGTGACAGTGAATGTAATTACATCGGTTCAAGGCAGCGATGTTTTTGTTGTCCTTACGGCTCGCTCGGCCTTGCAAAAAAAACTCCTTCGCGTCCTGTTCTTGGACGCGGACGTACGCGGCGACAACTTTTCTCACGGCCTCTTCATTATTGTTTTAACGACATAACGTCGGTGGGGCGATGGAATCCCCGTGATTGAAAACACGATTCGTACGCGTGTGTTCGGCCGGCGAGCGAGTTGCTCTTGCACGAAAAGGGGGGAACCAGAGTCAGGGGACGAAGATCAGAGGAAAAGTGCGCGGTAATTGTTTTGCAAACCGCACGTCGGCGTGGATGTGCGGGCGCTGACGGAGGCCCTTTAAGGCGTCAAATGCACTTCTGAAAGAAGCTTGATGCTTTTTGAGAGGGCAATCTTTTGTAGCAATCAATTACAATATACCCCCCCCGCCCCCCCGTCCTCTGTGTCTAGGCACTAATAGCTTCTGTCTGCGCACATGGTGATGCATGTCGAGTAAATATACACTGTTTTCCTTTTAAATGTCTTCTAATATGCACGGGGGAAACACAGAAACACACTATGATAGAGGGGTTGAGCATCAAAGCTGGAGAAGCGATTCAGCCGAGTTTCTTCTCAGTCAAAGAAATGGAGAATGGAGCCGTTTGTGGCTTTCCTCCCATTAGCCAGATTGAATTACTGTGTTTTACTTTTAAGGGCCATCTGTTCTGGTTTAAGTCATATTTCTAAATCCGTCGTGTGCGTGTGCGTGTGTGTGTCCTTCTTTGATGGGTGAGAATATTTCTTTTAGCTCAAAATAAAAAAAAGGTTTGTAAATGACTCTCGTGACATCATTAGCTGTGTTTACGTGGGACACGGGTCATCGGAATAAAAGCCCGATCAGAATAAAAATGTCACGTAAACCCTGTGATCTGATGCAGCAGCACGTTCGGAAACAAACGTCATTCCGATCGTTTGTCGATGTCTGATCCACGTACATGTGACGTGTTTCACGTGGAAAAGGATAGACCATACCATTACACAAAAGAATAATGAACACACATGAATGTCAGGAGGAAAATGAGACACACATGACGCAGATGATTATTTTGACAGGAATTGCGATTGCAATATGATTCGTGATATCAGAGGGAATTATAATTATTACACCATTATTCTCATTTTCATTTGAAAAAAAAAACATATTTAAAATGATCACCGTGTGATATTTGTGCAGATCTGTGAGAGGTTGAAGATTGTGATGATTTGAAAATTGCAGTCAGCTAAATTCGGATGAATTGTTCAGTCCTACTGTGCATGCCAAAATAGTCAATTTCAAATGAACGCTTGACAATTCGGATCTTTTAATTTTTCGTCCATGTAAATGATGGAATTGTAAATTCCATTTGGAACATAGCATGTGACTTACAGTACATGGAGATGCTGGTACCATGTGCTTTATGTTGGAGATGTGACTTCATTCCACACATCTACGCACCTTCTGTGATGATTGTGTTGCAAGACTACCATACCGGCATTTGCTGCTCTATTGATTCAGTAACAATCTAAATCAATACTCATGATATTCTACGGTGTCTATTTTTTAGCACAGTGTAGTTCACATTGAAGAGTGAAGTATACGTACAAATTCAAAGGATATTATATTTTGTGGTAGGCTAATAGCATGTGCTTTGTTTGACTAACTAGCTTAAGTTGGGTTAACTGGGTTACAAAAAAATAATTGTAGGTTATCTATGTCTTTTCAACTGAATTAGGACCATTTTGCACGGGTGAATCCAAACATGACCATCCATGTTTCTCAATCAGTTCAAGTTTTTATGCTAATTTGATTTTGAAAAGTCTGATCTTCTGACTGTATTGATTCCATTTTTGTGACATTATCTGTTGACTTTCATTAATATTTTTCAACCAAAAAAGGTTTTAGGAGAAAAAAAAAAGTTTTTGCACTGTGACTTTTTATTCATTCAAATCTTACTTTGAAAATGGTTTGGTTCATGGTTAAAAGGTTTTGTTTGAAATAATCTCAGATTAATTCACACAGTACAATGGTGTCATTTTTCAGGCTTATTTTTGCTAGATCTTCTTGTCGAAGCCATTTCATTCACTTGTAATATATATGTAAAAAAAACAATTAGTCATAAGTTGGCACATGCAAAATCTTCAGAATTTGTTTATTGCAAGAAATATAAAAAGAAATTTGCATCGTATGACGTGAAAATACCCGTATATGTAAACAAAAACGTTAGCAAACAAATATGTAGCTTTGTTAAGGAAGTTGACCTGATTGAGCAAACCAATGTGATTTTTGGATTCAGCACATCAACATGATCCTAAATTTGGTGTTGACCAGTGTTATTCAAACAAACTGTCGCATCAGAATTAGAGGACAGTTGCTTTAGTTGCTCTCCTCCAAGCAAACAAGACCAAACTAATAAAGAGGGGGCTAAGAAGAAAGAGACTGAGGAAGTTTTTCGACCTTCAGAAACTTCAGAAAGTATTTGTGTCACCAGTGGTGAAAGTAGAAGCAGGTACAGTCCAGCACTGCACACTACTAAAAGATTCAGTGGTGTAAAAAAACGCATTCAAATCCAGTTATCGTTACACTTTCAGCAATAATATAATATATAACACATCTGTTAATGTTCTATCACCCAAAACAACAAGTTATCTCCTTATCAATTGCTTCTAAACAACTGGGAAAAACTGCCTTTGCTGGGTTGTGATCTGTGCTGGATTGATCCCAGCTGACGCGGGTAAATTTGGAAAGATATTTACAGAATTGACCTTTAAAAAGCGGTCGAAACACGAACAATGGCTCACTAACTGTAACTATAGTAAGATAGACAACCTCGTTTTCCTAATTGTCCCGTGAGCTGGACATAGATATTAATTTGCAGGAAAAAATCGACAAAGAAAAAAACACTCAAATACAAAAATATCCAATAATTCCATTCAGGGAATTTCCACCAAATGAATTTCATACATCAATGGTCTTCTGATGAATAAGGCTATAGCTCTTTCTGTTGCTATAACATTCTATAACCCGCCTCCTACACAGTGTCGTGTCACCAAATTCATTTTGTTTAATTCAGGTGAAGTTATTTGGATTTTTATTGATTTATTAACTGTTACACTCGCACTTGCACGCATTTATTCAACAATGATGTGATTTTGTAATCTTTTATTTATTAGAGGAAATTAATAATACATCTCTATATACATACAGTATTTCAAAACTTTTTCCCAAGGATGAATGAAATTGAAGTGGGGTTTACACAACGAGAGGCTGAAGGTTATTGGAGTTGTACATGTATTCAATAAATGATCCTTCTGAAGGACCTGAGATGCAGGACACACCATCACAATAAATGACATTGCCATCACACTGTGACACAAGTAGGCCTGCTACTTTTTTATCCTTCTTTCAAATCCAAATGGACAAAGATGCATCTGCTATAAAGACTGAAAGAAAGAGACGTCGGCGTGATAAAGAGACGGTGGCGGCGACTGACGAGGTTCACTCAGAGGCCGTAGTGTAAGAAGTCTCATATTGAATCGCAATATGAAAAGATTACTCAAATGCCAGGCAGTGTCAGTGTGAGCCCAGAGATCTGCATCGTAGTCGATGACTAATTGGATTGCTTTGTGCCGTTAAGTAAGCCTTTTAGCACTTTCACAAGACGACTGTCAACATGTCGGCGCTGCGCTGACGGTCCTCTCCAACACGTATTGACCATTTGCTGTAGAACTAAGAAGCCTCTCAAGATTCAGAGCTCCCCACATGGTGGAGTGAATAGATTTCGTTTAGCCTTTATATCAGTTATAGCAAGAGCTGATGAGATGATGAAATCAACATTTTAACAAGCTGGATGATTAAAGGTGGAGCAATAAGGAGTTGTGCTTAACTTAGTGAATGAGATCAGGTATTATCACTACACTCTTAGATAATAAGGGTTCCAAAAGGGTTCTTCTGCAAGGGCTGAGGTTCTACCTGGAACCATTTGCTTCTGAAACACCATTTTCCCAAAGAAAGGGTTTTTCAAGGGTTCTTGGTAACACTAATGGTTCCAGTAAGAACCATTTAATCCAGAGAACCCTTTAAAACCCCTTTCCTGTATAAAGGGTTTTAAAAGGGTTCTTGGTGGAACCCTCCAAACGGTTTCCAGCCCTTTGGAAACCCCGCAAAAGGTTTCCAACCCTTTTTGGCTCCAGGTGGAACCTTTCATAAAAAGGTTAGCTGCATTAGCGCCGTTAGTGTGCCTACAGTGGAACTGGAGTGGTCTGTTTATTATTAAAGGAAAAGAGCAGCGCTACAAATAACGTTAGCGTACCTGTCTACTGCTTATGTGTATGTGCCTCTGTTTTTAAAGTTCAGCGTTACTTTAGAGACTCATTTCAACAATCCGGAGTCACGTAAACATGACGTCATGCACGTCTTTTTCCGGCCAGTAGTCATGGAAACACGGCGTGCGTTTAACGTGCGTAAACGCCGTTAAACGCTGTTGACGCCGTTAAACGCTGTTGACGCCGTTAAACGCTGTTGATGCGTTAAACGCTGTTGACGCCGTTAAACGCTGTTGACGCCGTTAAACGCTGTTGACGCCGTTAAACGCTGTTGACGCCGTTAAACGATGTTGACGCCGTTAAACGATGTTGACGCCGTTAAACGCTGTTGACGCCGTTAAACGATGTTGATGCCGTTAAACGCCGTTGATGCCGTTAAACGCTGTTGACGCCGTTAAACGCCGTTGACGCCGTTGACGCCGTTAAACGCTGTTGACGCCGTTAAACGCTGTTGACGCCGTTAAACGCTGTTGACGCCGTTAACTTTTGACAGCACTACTCTTCTCTAATCTTGACGTATGTCCAGATTAAAAAAAAAAAATGGTCACACTTTAGATTAGGGAGCACGTATTCACCATTAACTAGGTGCTTACTAACATATTATAGAAGTAGCATACTAGCCCTTTATTAGTAATCATTAAGCACGTATTAACACCTTATTCTACATAACCTTATTCTACCTCTATTACGACATGAATTTAGATTTTTCCTACATACGGTGTTAATACGTGCTACATGCTACTTATATGCATGTTGGTAAGCACCAGTGTTAGCGTAAAAAATCTATTCTTCTCCACACGCCAAATACATGTGACTTTTTTAAGCGTATACGAAACCAGCCTTCGATTGAGTTTCTCCTCTCGGGCGTACGGTGCATTTCTCTGGTGTCGCGCTCCTCTCTATTCTCGGGTTCTGAAATAGTGACAGGATCTTCATAAAAATCCAGGCCTTGAAGAGCCTCTGAAATGTCACTGATCCATTGTGCTGCTGCAAATATGCAGGTGGCCCGACTTTAAGGGACAAACCGTTTCCCCGCCAGCACAAAGACTCCCCCGAAACAGCCTCTCCGCAGCCCAGCAGGCCTCGCACTGTCACCGAGTCCTGCGATTGAATTGAATGGTCCACAGATTACTCAATTATTTCTTATATACCAGGCCTTCCATGGCAGACTAAATGCCTATTATTGGACGGACTCAGACTAAAGGCCTATTATTGGACGGACTCAGACCATAGGAACTTATTACATGTGTGACCTTTTAAAGCCTTTCATCGTGATGGATCTCAGGTGAGAATTTTACTGGAATCAATTTTTATCTGAAAGCTCGATGCTTGCTCAACAGCCCAGCGCTGTGTGAAACATTCTATTATATATATATATATATAAAAAAAAAGAGAGGAGAGACGGAGCCCTTGACTACAGGAAATGGACGGCATTTAAAAAAAAACTCCAAATGCCTTCATGTCCTTACAGCTCAAATTAAATAGACTTTGAAAATAAAGGGGCTGCAGGAACGTGCCTCGTAAAAGCATTGTGCTTCATCAAGGTAGAAATACAAAGGCGTAGCCGCTTCCCCCCCCCGAAGGCTCACATCAAAAGGTGCATCCCACTTTGTGAGCTATTTAATCAGTTAAAACACAGATGGTCGGCATGCCGCAATTAATTAATCATATATGAGGCGTCGTGTCTGCGAGCTGGAAAGTATGTCAGTGCTACAGAGATCTCATTTGGATTTCATTGTAGCTACGTGTCACCGGAATAATTGCTAAAATATGAATAGAAATAGCTCAGGGATTAACGCTGATATAACGCAACTGAGTTTAAACCGCTGGACTCCCTCTTTTTATATCTTATTATTGAGCGGTTACTTGCGTTACCTGTTTCGCGCTCGCGCACAAAGATGCATGAGCCAGTGTAGCGTGGCAGACTTTTTTGATTTCTGAGCTCATTTTCAAATTTTATACACATACGCGATGTTTGCGGCGCAATACGTCGGCGCGTGTATACTTATAGGAGCATGAGGAGACTGCATCAAAACAAAAAGATCATCAAAAATAATATACAGTGCACTTCCACTGTGGATCATCCCTACTCAACAAGGTGATGTGCTTTCTCTGCCCCCCCCCCCCCCCCCCCCACACTCCCCACTCCCCGCCGCCGCCATCCTCTATCTCTGTTCTTTATGGAAGGAGAAAATTGCACATGTAATAAAATCCAATTTTATATTTCATTCTGAGAACAACAATAAACGCAAAACAAGCAGTAAATAAGCTTTTCAAAAAGCTGATTACCAAAGCAATTTATTCCCCAAGTCTAGCGCTGCTGTGTTGAAGCAGAGCCGGGCCTGAAATGTGAAGGGGCCCCACATTCCAAATCTTCTCTTCCTCGAGCTGTTTGCCTGCCGTGTTATTAGCTGAGCTGCTTGGTGTGGAGCCAATCTGATCAACTTATTTGACTATATAATGGTCTGGCTCCCACAGAAAGCTGTTAGAAAAGATTGTGATTGAGGTCATCCTTGAATCCATCATAGCTGCATTAACCGCTACATATATTACCAACGAGGAGACGGAACAGCTCTCAGCACACAGAACTGCTGCTATGTCTTTTAGTTCATATGCATGTGTATATACAGATATAAACCATGTGTTCATTCATGTCCAAGCATGGTTGTCCATAGAGTCACTTGGTCCTTTGTCAAGTTGTAGTGTTTCACTGGTAGAGCTGCAACTAATGAATACCTCTCCCTTAAAATTTCCCCTTGGTTTGGACTGTTAATTCCCCTCATGGAGGGAAGTGGTATTGGGACACCACTATGTGCAAATTAGCGTAGTGAACGTCACAAACGTGCTAACCTACGTCACATGTTGACAATTGTACCGGTGTAGCGTGCTACTATTTTCCAGCTGTTGCGTTGCCTGTTGCATTGGCTGTGTTTGTTTTTCTCCGTCCTCGTAAATCTGACAAGTCTGGGGGTATTCGTGTTCAAGTGACACTGAACAAAAACTGTCAAAAACACTGACAAAACTACCCAGATGTAGCAGAGCAAGCTAGCGGCTATTTGCCGAACGTTTCGAGAGCGTTCGAGAGAGTATGCCCGTCGTGTAGAGCTACGTGACGGGCATACTCTCTCGAAGCACTCGGCAAATAGCCGCTAGCTAGTTAGCTAGCTGCGTTTGTAAATCGTCAGTTATTTTCTGACATTAGGGTTCAAAGCTCAACCGTCTTTTGGATGTATATCAAACTAACATATTCCAACACATTTAGACATTGTAACGTGCTTATTTGCGAAAATATATTACAACGAAAATGTTCCTCGGCAGATTTGGCCGCCGTCTTTGTTGAAAGCATCATGGGTCATTTCATCTTCCACTTCTTTTTAAGCCCACATCGGAGCTCACTACATTTTGAGGGTTGATTATAAGGGCAAAATCGCACTTCCCCTTGCTCCGACCCTACATGTAAATGCAATAATTTAGGGTTAGGGGAGGTATTGGGGCTGGGCTTTAATCAGTCAATTATTTTCACGATTAATCGAGTAATCGTTTGCTCCATAAAATGTCAGAAAACGTTAAAAAATGTTGATCAGATTGACTTTTAATGATTTCTTTGTTTTAAGAAATTAACAATTGTTCATTCTAACTCAGGGACAGTGCACATTAATAACATTTCTGTAAATGCGCCAGAATTAGCCAAGAGGCTATTTTTCATCTGTTGACTAGCATTCACGCTAAAGATTCACTTTATTAGGTATACTTATTCAACTGCATGTATACAGTCACTTGGCAGCAAGTGGTGCGTCAGAATAGGAAAGAAATGTGATTTAAAACTGCATTTCCTCATTTTAATACTAAATATAAAATTGCATTCAAACCATTGTCAAATGACTTACACTGACGAAGCCCATCAGCTCGACACAATTCAGCGTTTCGCAGAATAGTGATCTCATTACACGGTGCCTCGCGACGCACGGGAAGTAAGTGATTTGTTTTATGTGGAAGACAGACTGAGGTGCACATGTAGTAAAGGGAGGAGGCTGCACACAGACTGCAGTGTGAATAAAAACAGAGAATAAAAGAGCACATGAAAAGCAAATTGTAATGCTCAGAAAATCTGGTCATGAGGCAAAATGACTTCTTGTTGATAGAGGTCAGAGGTCATACAGAGCTCATATATGCAGAAGACCATCTCTCAAATCCGTTATTGGTTGCAGCCTTTCAAATATCCCAAACTTCTGATGCTAAATGTTCTCGATCGTTGTCACTGAGTATTACTTTAGGGTCACGTCACTGTCAGGGTGAAGCGTTTAACGCGGCAACTTTTATTCACGTCGTATAATTCATTTACAGTGAACTCCGTGTGTTATTTTCAATGTGTCGGATATTTACGGACTATTTAATTAAAATTAGAACGAGACGTCGCTAATGAATACCGTTTAGAGATGGAAGTGTATGAAAGGCGAGTGTGTTCCTGTGCTCTCTCCTAGTATCACTTTAGAAGCAGACGTTTGCCTGGAGCACTCAGCCATGCTAAAGGAAATGAATGCAGTAAATGAAGGCCTGCTCTGTCTTCACCTGCAGGACTGATGTTATAATTCCTCGCTTCCTCATCTCTTCTTTTAGGTCATATTTCTATATCGTTGATGTAATATTATTGTGTTACTCTTACGTGTTGGTTGAGATGGTCGATGGGAGGGATTATGGGTGTGTGTGTGTGGGGGGGGTGTGTTTGTTCCTTGTTATGTTTTTATCATGTGTAGTATGGAATTGGATTTGTGTCAACACTTTTCACGAAGCAAATAAAATATCAATCATTCAAAAATATTGTATTTTATCGTGAAAATATACTTATTCTTTGCGCTCCATCACTTGTTGTTTGCACTCCCTCATTTGTTCTTTGTGCTCCTTCACTTGTTCTTTGCACTCCCTCATTTGTTCTTTGCACCTCCTTATTTCTTCTTTGTGCTCCTTCATTTCTTCTTTGCACTCCCTCACTTGTTCTTTGCGCTCCCTGATTTCTTCTTTGCGCTCCTTCATTTCTTCTTTTCACTCCCTCATTTGTTCTTTGTGCTCCCTTATTTCTTCTGTTTTTCCTCATTTGCTCTTTGCACTTCCTCATTTGTTCTTTGCGCTCCCTCATTTGTTCTTTGCGCTCCCTCATTTGTTCTTTGCGCTCCCTCATTTGTTCTTTGCGCTCCCTCATTTGTTCTTTGCGCTCCCTCATTTTTTCTTTGCGCTCCCTCATTTGTTCTTTGCACTCCCTCATTTGTTCTTTGCGCTCCCTCATTTGTTCTTTGCGCTCCCTCATTTCTTTTTTGCGCTCCCTCATTTCTTCTTTGCGTGCCCTCACTTGTTCTTTGCACTTACTCATTTCTTCTTTGCACTTCCTCATTTCTTCTTTATGCTCCCACATTTGTTCTTTGCGCTCCTCTCATTTGTTGTTTGCACTCCATAATTTCTTCTTTGCGCTCCCTCACTTGTTCTTTGCGCTCCTGATTTTATCTTTGCGCTCCCTCATTTGTTATTTGTTCTCCCTGATTTCTTCTTTATGCTCCCTCATTTCTTCTTTGTCCTCCCTCATTTCTTCTTTGCACTCCCTGATTTCTTCTTTGACCTTCCTCATTTCTTCTTTGCGTGCCCTCACTTGTTCTTTGCACTTCCACATTTCTTCTTTATGCTCCCGCATTTGTTCTTTGCGCTCCCTCATTTGCTTCTTAAAAAGTGTTGTTTTGAAGCTCCTTTTGTTGCGTTGCTTTGTTTGAAAGGTTCGATTATAAAAAAAGTCTGATTGATTGATTGATTGATTGATAATGTCCCTGTTATCACACACTCAATATGTCTTACAAAAGTGACTAAAACCCCCAGCTTACAGTGACACTGTGGTGTTTTAATGAACACAAAGTGAAGATGCACACTAATGTGAACTTAGGAGTTTTTGTTTGCAGCGAGGCATTGCAGATATTTTAAATTAGGTGTGGCCAGAATGAATGAGGCAAAAGTAAAAAGTCTGCACAATATTTTTTGAATATAAATTGAGGAGAGAATGTTGTGTGGAGATTATTCACAGTTATATAATTTTTAGCGAGAAAACCGGGCGCTTCTCATTTTGGTCACTTATCCGTCATTGTAAAGGTCTGTATATTTCACTGCTGGTGCAGCAGCTTAGGGGATACATTTCAAAGCAGCAAATAAAAACTGGCTAAACTTCCAAAATTAGCACTTCAAAGTCAAACATGATTTGCAGCGAGCGAAGGGGTGGAAGCAGTGTGACTGTGAAACTGCGTATGCAAGAGCCTCTGTGTGTGTGTGTGTGTGTGTGTGTGTGTGGTGGAGCTGATGTACAGAGTTCAGCATTAGGCCTTAGAACCAATTTCTAGGCAAATTGGTTTCATTTAAGAATGAGATCACAGAGTAAGCAAACCTCTTTCAGGGCAAGTTCATGCATCTGTAGCCATTTATTTCAGTTTTATATGCATTGCTCGGGCAGAGGCTGTTTTTGTAGGTAAGAATATGCATAATCTTAGCCACGGGCTCCGCGCTACAGCTAACGCGTGCCCACGTTTACCTGCCATTACCGTGAAGTTAAACAGTTTCTCCCCCTTTTTTTTTTTTTTTTTTTATTGCTTTCTGTCAAAAGGTGCTTCAGCAGTAATTTACTGTTTTGTTTTATATACAGTGTTCCTCGCAGCACTGTTGTGGAAACGGCGATAATCAAAGCCACATGTGACTAATTGCCCTCACCAGTCTGTGGCACATGGCTCACACGGGCCCATTAGGCATCAATGGAACATGTGTTGGGTGTGTGTTTTTTTTTTTTGGGAGTGTGAAAATCAGTTTCTTTCTAATGGGAATAATATTTCACCAGTTGAGTTCAACACAGTCAGCATCTGTGTCACCCTTTTGTTATTGATTTAAAGGGACACTGTGTAGTATTTATGGGTTTATATGAACCCAAAATCCACCTTTTTACACATATTATGTGCTCCTGCATTGTCTAGTCGCTGTATAATAGTTTTTGTTTCATTTTCGTAGTGTTTCAAAAAGTCATGTTAAATAACGTGGTCCCGGGCCGCGGTTGCATAGACACTGTTAGCAGCGAGACGCCATGTTTCTACCGGAGCCTGTAAGGACAAACGCGAGAGAACAAATCAAGCGTCGCTTTACTTGTAGCAGGAAGTCCCGCCTCCACTCTCTCCGCTTCCTCTGCTACGGCCGCGGTAGCTCCGCCCTCTCCCTCGCCTCACGAACCTCATCTGCTGACACGGAGAAAGATGACGAGGACGACATTTGACCGGCCGAGGACACCGTAGCGATCAGGGAAGGGAGGGGGTGAGCAGAGGAGCAGTTCTGTGTTGTAAATGTCAGCCTCTCCTCTAGATGGCACTATAAACTACTTAATTCACCTTTAAGTCTGTACGTTTACAGGTTGGCATCTGTAGAAAACACGTATATAATTACACATGCATCATCATCAGCTCTTTGTCGTTGTGAAAATATGCAGCAAAGGTTTTAAGAAGATTTTGCAAATCGTTGCCTCGTGCACTCGAGCGGAATCTTCGCAGATATTCTCTCTAATGTCAAACATTCACAGATGGATTTGAAGAATAATGGCACATTACTCAGTCTCGGATATTGAGACGTTTGCTTCAGCAGATGTGACACACGCCACCTGTGAGCAGGAAATGTGCAAACATGATGAAGACTGGTGCAGTATTACAATTACTGCAATACTTTGCAATAGGGCTGCACAATATTATTGAAAAGATACAACACATCCAGCAACAACAATCCAGATATTCATCAGATATCATTTATTTTTCAATAATGCTTTGTTGTTGGATTGGAAATTATACAATAAAACAATCATTGTTTGCATAGGCTTCTGTATTCTATAGAATCTGTATTTTGGCAGCAAACCCAAAGCAGAGTTTCCATTTATGCATTTATAAATTTCATCTATTGTACTGTAAAGGCCCTTGTGTTACATTTAGCATGGTTTAATGGAAGAAACAGAAAATACTTACCCTTAGGTAAAATGAAAGTGAAATTAGAAATGAAAGTTTTTTGGCATTAGAGCCTTAGAATAAGCTGTGAACTTCATGCTAGGACTTTGCCTTTCGTTGTCTGCCATCTTGCGTTACCACGTTCTAAAATCACCTCAGTGGACGTGCGTTGGGCGTTTTGAGGCGGAAACTTCCCACACAGATACATATTTAAACCAAAGACGAAGAAGGAAACAGTGAAGAGAGTGGGTAGAGGTTTTTCTCGTATCCAAGGACTGCTGTAGTTCTGTAGACGCAACTTGGGAAAGGTGGAGGTGAGCGGAGGAATACTCTGGTTTTTACTCTCTCTGCAGTCTCACCATCACTACTCACAACTAATTTCATTTTTTTTATTATCATGCATACAGGTTGACCAAGTTTGCCAACTGAAAGTAAGGGTGTCATGTGATCTGAATGTGATGCAGAACATGCTTTCAGTATTCCTTTCTGTTCTGGAACAACACATTCCAGACAATAGTGTATTCAAATGTCTTAAAGGAGACATAATCAACTTTTTTAATCATTTTAATACTTAATACCCTAAAAAAAAACTTGAGAGTGCAGGCGAGGGCAAAAGTATCCTGAAGAGCGGAAGTCTGCAAAGTGTTCTATTGTTGGCTGCACGGTGCAGCACAGAGTTCCACACAAACTTCCAGCCTCAGAGGATTTACATTTCATATATGACGGCGATGTGCCGGCGAGAGTCGGCAAATGATGGCTTTTCCAAAATGCTAACTGCTGTTAGCTGCCGTTAGCCTCAGTGACGCTGGCGTAGTTTCCTGTGTCTCATTTGCATATTTAAAGAGACAGGCACTCAAAAGAGAGCGTTCTGAACAGGACTGTTTTGTTCAGGGTGATTGAACTGCTGTGGTGCTTCATCCTTGAGGTATTTTGACCAAAGCATGTCACAGACATGTTCATTAGGACACCAGGGAGTTATGTTGCAGAAATAGGCTATAATATGTCTGCTTTAACCTTGTTGTGATGTGTTTTCCTCACTCCAGCTCTCCATACTCTGCCACGTCCAAACGTCGTTTCACTGAACGTATGAAAGCGCAAACTTGACATTTTCCAATCTACAAACACCGTGTTCAGCAGCTTATTGTGGGACGGAAATGATTGTCCAGAGCTGTCACGCTGATAACAATTATAATTTTCCACACAGCAATAATGAGGTTGATTCCTCGCCAAGAGCTGGACGCCGACGATACGCGCTCATTTCGGAAAAACACAACGGCGGAGGAGTTGTTTTGAATATTACCTGCAGTAATCAAAATTCATAACTTGCTATCAGTTCCTTCCGCCCCAAAAAAACTCTCATCCATATAATTAAACGTGTTCTAATTTGTCCTGTTGCATTGTGGACGGATGGGAAAGTGAAACGCGCGGAAATTTGCGAGGTTTCACCCAGAGTTTTTGCCAGCGTTTGGTTCGGTCCGGCCTCCTCGAGGTGTCTTTTATCCCGCGCTCGCTCTTTATGACCGTGCTCTGCTGACAGCTGTCCCTGTGTCAATATGAATGTCTGTCAGGAGAGATGATGCATCGCATGAATCCGGGCAGATAATGAGCAATAGGGAAGGGCACTTTTTAACGCCCCCCTCGTGCGCGACATACGATGCAAGCCAAGCTAATTAAGCAGATGCCATAATGCAGTAATCAGGAACACAGAGGAGGTTAGAGAATTCACAAACTTGAGTCATAACGCGGCAACATTTGGTGCTTAAGAACTTCCCCACTAACGCAAGCAGATGGGGATGCCAAGCTGCAGTGAATGTGTTTGTGCGTTGTAATTCTGGCTGAGCATAATATATATGTGTGTGTGTGTGTGTGTGTGAGTCACGTCTGTTTCATGCCCATGTGTTTCATTACAGGATTGGTGTTAAAATGTGCTTTTGGGGTGTGTACACTTGTATATGTACAATAAACTAAAGCCTGAATGTGTCTCTGTGTGTGTGCGCACACACTTCTGACACTGTCTGTGTGTGTGTGTGTGTGTGTGTGTGTGTGTGTGTGTGTGTGCCTGTTCTTGTACTTGCGGCATACTGAGGACCAGTGAGGGTTTTTAAACCAACAAAGTGAGGTCATTTTTACAGAGTGAGGACATTTTTGGCCGGTCCTCACTTTGTTTTCATTGAAATCACTTCCTTAGGTTGCTATAACATGCTATACTCGATTTGTCCAAAAAAAAAAAAAAAAAATTGGACGACATAGTATGTATGACTTGTTTTGTCAAATTTTGGACCAAATTAAAAAAAAAAAAATTTTCTTCAACTTTTGGATGACATAGTATAGTATGCCTTTTCTGTCAATTTTTGGACCAAAAATTTTTGGTCAAATTTTTTTTCTAATTTTGGTCGACATAGTATAGTATGACGTTTTTGTCCAATTTTGGACCAAATTTTTTTTGTCAAATTTTTTCAAATGTGGGACGACATATTATAGTATGACGTTTTTGTCCAATTTTGGACCAAAAACTGTTGGTCAATTTTTTTTTTTAAATTTTGATCGACATAGTATAGTGTGACGTTTTTGTCAAATTTTGGACCCCCCCAAAAAAAATCTAAAAACTTTTTAATACCTTTTTGCTCTGGGGCTCCACCTGCAGACATTTTATGGTACTGCAACCAGTAGTTCTTTATAGATGTCATTCATGAAGTAGATATTTGTAATTGTGTTGATTTATAAAGTGGAAATGCTGGTCCTCGCTTTGTCAGCAACCCAGTCCTCAGTATGCAGCAAGTACAAGACTGTTTGTGTGTGTGTGTGTGTGTGTGAGTGAGAACTTACAGCTGGGGGCAGTGTTACCTGGAGAGGTGGTTTCCTCATTATTTTCCCCCCAGAAAATGAGCAATCAGCCATATTGCGTGCGCCCTGATTGTTTCCCTCTGTAAATCAATCCAGGAATTGCAATTAAAATGTTCTCTTATGTGGTATAATTGATGTCTACCTAATCCTTTATTTGCACACCTGCCGGTGAGTCTGAATTTTTAATGAATTTCTAATTAATGCTCTTTGCACACTTGATTTATGTGTTAGCAAATTATATTGCTGTTCCGCGTCCTGCTGCTCGGAGAGAGTGCCGACAGAGTGTCACGTCTGGGCCTGAAACCTGAAGTTTGTTTGCTTTCTGCAGAAAGGAAGAAGGTTAATTTGTGCATCTATAATAGAGCAGCGGAGGCTCGACAAATTAAATATATCCTGTTGGCCGAGATCCTGATTTTCATGAGTAAGATTCAAATATTAATCCATCAACATCGGCGACTGTGTGTGTCCTCTTGGATCATACTTGTACTCATATTTGTGGCTCTTGCATCAGCAGGGCTGTAATTTTTACATTAGAACAATTATAACATCCCACTAAATCTGAGCTCCAGTGACGTAAGATGAACGACCGCACGTCTGTTTGGTTTTAAGGGTCGAACGTGTCGTCTGCTAAAGCGTGATGTCACCGTTCCAGAGTGAAAGCAAAGGCCGTAGAAGTCCTCTTTTACGCTGACGTATGGTATAAAGCCCTTAAATGGATAACCATGGATAAAATGATCTAAGAACCCTTCGTTTTTATGAGCTCTGGCTGTTTGAGTTCTGAGGAGGAAAAAAAAAAATCTAAAAGATTGATTCGGTTTGTTCTCTGTAATTAGACGCCATTGTTTTACAATGTCAGAAAACATTTTTTTTTTTTTTTGAGGTTTTCGTGTCAGACTGAACTGAAATCTTCAGCTCCAGCTTGAAAAAAAAAAAGGACGACGTAACATCGTAATTGAGATTATTATCAGCGGTGGATTAATCTATAATGAAATAATTGCTAGTTTCTGTCCCAATTGCTAAAATAGGTCAGGTTTATGTGACTCAATTAAAAGAAAGTATAAATTAACAGGAGTAGTGAGAAGTGTACATGAGTCATATATATATATGTATATATATATATGTGTATGTATCTATATGTACGTGTATGTGTGTATATATGTGTATATATATGTATGTGTGTATATATGTGTATATATATGTGTGTGTATATATATATGTGTATATGTGTGTATATATATGTGTGTATGTACATGCATATATATATATGTACACATATGTGTATATATGTGTATATGTAAATATGTATGTATATGTATATATATGTGTATATAAGTGTATATATATGTGTGTATGTATATATATCTGTATATATGTGTATATATATATAAATAGGTGTGTATGTATATATATGTATATATATGTTTATATTTATATATGTATATATATGTATATGTGTATACATCAGACATGACCTCATTAGATAAACAAACTATAAGTCTTTATTTTTTAAATGCATCTCTGCACCTCTGTCTCTAATTTATTGGCACTTTAAATTTTTTGGTTTCACCCACTCACCGCCTCATAATCAGATGATATATGATTAGTGAGTTATGGATCACAGAGGGCAGCTCATCGTCTCTCTTTCACGACAACGACACAGTTTGGAGAAGCATTCTTTTATTCCAAATAAAATCTTATTTAGTCCATTTTTAAACAGCATTTTTCTAATTCCGTCAGTGCTTTTGCAAAATGTCATAAAACTTGTTTCGTTGCATCACGTTTTTTAAAGACGAAGGAATTCAAATATATTTTTATTTTTATTTTTTTTTCTCCTGCAAGGCTTTTTCTACCAGCGCGGTCGTTGGAGACATGATTACATATCGACACATGGGTTCACCTCCTCCAACAACTTTGGTTTTGGTACAAGAGAAAAAAAAACTCACTATGAACATTTATGAATCTTTAATTCACACTAGTAATAAAATTGCATTACATTTCATAAAATAAATGTTCCAGTTTATATATACAGAGAAAACAGACTGTACATACCCTCCGATTAACCATTTCTAAAAGGAGAAGAAAAACAAACCTGAAATCAAGTTTCACAAAACATACAAGCAATACAGTGCTCAGCTAAGCAGGCACAACTGTACATCAACGTTTGTAACTGCTCAGTGTTGGGGGGGGGGGGGAGGTGTGGGTGGGAGGTGTGGGAGGGAGGGGCAAAAAGTTGAGAACATTTACAATAGAGTCCTTAGGGACCGATAAAGGGGTCTTAAAAAGTATTGCAGGCAAGCAGACGGACGCTTGTCTCTTTCCGAGTGCAGCAGAACGTCCATCCTGTGTGTGTGTGTGTGAAGAAGCGTGGAGCTGATTGTTGTTGCCGCCGCGAGTTTCCGACTATTGAACCTGCGTCTCGAAGCTGCCGTTGAGCTGGCCCTCCTCATAGTCCATTTGACACAAAATCATGTTGTTTTTAAGGAAAAACTTGTCCCCCACGCAAAACCTGTGCACAGAGGAGAAGCAAAACGCGAGCGAAAACGGGTTAAAAACGCAAATACACAGCGACTGTTTGCCTTATGATAAAGAAAGGGTGAATTCCAATTCCTTGCTTAACGCTAAATCTCAAAAATGCTCTCCCTCTAGTGCAAGTGCTGTCCTGATTCTCCGAAAAATTAAGTTGAGGGTCAAGTTTAAAGGGCTGTATCGCCCTCAATATTGAGATTTTCCGAGACCACCCTTGGGAGCAAGGGCTACCCAGAATGCATTGCGTGTTTTGACATAACAAAGATAGCAGCGAAACGAGTGTGATACAAGTGAAGTATTTTCTTTGTTAATAGAGATATAAAAATGATGAAAACCATTGTATTATCTTAGTTAAGGCCCATATTATGGATTACTGACGTCATTGTTGCGTAACATTTATTTTTATTTTACGATCTTTTGTCAATAGTCGGCCGGTGTGGTTTACTTTTCAATAAGTCGTGGTGTGTGGTAACTGTCAGCTGAATATGTCCGTGGTTGTGGTATTTTTGGGCCAATATGCACGTTTATTTTTGATAAAGTATCACGTCGCCGTCATAAAAATCGTACACATAAACTAAACCGCACTTACAGTCTGCAATGTGTGTCGGCACTGAAGTGCACTCATATTTCTTAAATAAAAATAATGTTAAAACTTTAGTTTGGGCTCACCTATACAAATTTGTTGTGTTTTCCATTAAAAGTCAGATGTTTATGCATCAAAAGAGTTGCAAAATGGATAGAAAATATAGTCAAGACATTGACAGATTAGAAATTATGGTTTTTTAAAATTCAAAATAATTTTTCAGCCATGTTAACATCATTGCACAATGGTTTTCAAGGGTTTTCTAATCATCCAATAACCTTCTAACACCATTAGCAAACACAATGTACCATTAGAACACTGGAAATGTGCCTCTATACACCTATGTACATATTCCATTAAAAACCAGACGTTTTTACCACATTAACAATGTATAGAGTGTATTTCTGATTCATTTAATGTTATATTCATTGAAACAAAAAGTGCTTTTCCTTCAAAAATAAGGACATTTCTAAGTGAGCCCAAACTTTTGAACGCTTGGATCATCAACAAAAGTCACTTTGGAATTAGCAGCGTTTCTCAAGTGTCTAAGTAATCAACCAATTGATTATTTGAAAATGGCTTTAATGGGTCAGGCTGATTAATTGGTCTCACCCTAATTAAAAACCTCAGACATTAGTAGTGGCACCCGCTCCTCAAACTGGCGACCGCATGACTTTCAAAAACACAGCTCTTGTCCAGATTGAGTTCGCTCTCACAGACCTTATGGTTCTAGAGTGTTTTTCCTCTAAAATCTGAAATCTGACATTTACAGGAAATATCCACAATGGGACCAGGAACAAGTGCTTTGCTAGTTCTACGTGCCGCTGTTTGTTGCTGGGACACACAGCGGAGACACGGCTAATGTGATTGAAGGGAAAGCGAAGATAAGAATAGTCAAGTGTGTAGCCACTGCCTTATTAACGTGCCGGTGTGGTAAAACAGTCACGGCCGTGGCAGAGCGATGCCAGATGAGGCCCGGCCTCACGACTGCCAGCTGAGTACAGGCTGCGCTCGTAATTCCCTTACAGCAGGTGTTCACTATGGCAACTGAACGTGGCCTGTAGAAGGTTAATGGGCTTGTGGTGTGTGAAAGAACAGGGTCACGGCACCTCTGACGACGCTCTGCTCCCGGAGAGGTGCCATTACTGACGTGGTGTATTCACGGAAAAGAGCAATATTTGGGTACGACGCACTCCGCGAACATCGCGGCATACCGTAAAGGCTTTGTGCTCGCTCCAATTTCCCAATAGTTTCACCGTCGCTATGGAAATACCCAGTGATGTAGTCTATGTGATATGCAGGTGTAAAAAAAGTATACAAAAAGGCCAGGATTTCGGGATATGATACTTAAAAATGGACATTCATACACTATTCATACTCGTGTAATATGTTTTTGCTAGTGCTGGGCACGCTAACGCGGTAACGGCGTCAAATTTAAAGCACATTAAATCATGACGCATTTCCATGGCGACTGACCGGGAAAAGACGCATGCGACGCCATGTTTGCATGCTGTTTGCCAGTTAGCTCTGTTAGCTGAGTTAGCTCCTTTAGCGCCGTTAGCGTTAGCCTACAGTGGAACTGTAGCGGTCTGTTTTACAAATAACCAGCGTACCTGTGTTACTGCGTATGTGTGCCTCTGTTTTTAAAGTTTAGCGTTACTTTACAGACTCATTTCAACAATCTGGAGTCACGTAAACATGACAGTTAGCTCCGTTAGCTGTATTAGCTCCTTTAGCGCCGTTAGCGTTAGCCTACAGTGGAGCTGGAGCGCTCTTTTTATTAAACAAAAAGAGCAGTGCTACAAATAACCAGCATACCTGTGTGCTGCGTATGTTCGCCTCTGTTTTTAAAGTTTAGCGTTAACTTTAGAGACTCATCTCAACAATCGGGAGTCACGTAAAAAATGACGTCACACGCGTCTTTTTCCGGTCAGTCGTCATGGATAAGTGTCATGCGTTAACGTGCGTTGACATTGACGCTTTTAAAAACACTAAATATAATAACATTCATCATATGCATAGTCTTTTTGTAGGTTATCGTGCTGCTGCTCTGGCAACCCAGGTATTACGTTGACGCTGTTAACGTGCTCAGCACTAGTTTTTTTTTGGCAAATAAAGAATAATGACGACTGTTGTTTTCATTAAAAAACACTAAATATAATAAAATTCATCATGTGCATAGTCTTTTTTGTAGGTTATCGTGCTGCTGGTCTGGCAACCCAGGTATTACGTTGACGCTTTGAAAGTGCTCAGCACTAGTTTTTTTTGCAAATAAAGAATAAAGATGACTGTTGTTTTCATTAAAAAACGCTAAATATCATAACATTCGTCATGTGCATAGTCTTTTTGTAGGTTATCGTGCTGCTGCTCTGGCAACCCAGGTATTACGTTGACACTTTTAACGTGCTCAGCACTAGTTTTTTTCCGCAAATGAAGAATAATGACGACTGTTGTTTTCATTAAAAAACGCAACATATAATAAAATTCGTCATGTGCATAGTCTTTTTGTAGGTTATTGTGCTGCTGGTCTGGCAACCCATGCTGACAGTTTACCCACTACACCTGGAAATACCTTCTATACATCGCGATGCATTCAAGAGATCTTGCAAATTCCCTCACCTCTGCTGCCACCTTGTGGTGATACATGCACTGCAATTTAGGTAGTCTAAAAGAATGCAATCGTGAATAAAACCTTGTTTTTGTATCTTTCTAATAATAGAATCACTCACAGTTTCCTGAACTGATCGGCTTTTTATAATCAAAGGAATAATCTACATATTCACAGTCGTCGCTGCTCAGGGAGACTTTGCTGTTGCTCCAGTTTTGGCCTAAATTTTTCTTATTTATCTTACAAAGGACAAACTGCTCGTACTATGTCACAATAAAATATAATTAGCTCCTTACAACAACGTTTATCGTGGAAGGAAGACGACCACGATTTAGTCTTTATTTCCTCTCAGACTCAACTGTGGTCTCAAGAATATGTAATAAGATAGAAAAAAAAAATCTGTTGCAGCAGAGAGCTTTGTCAACAACTCCTCATATTTAAGCCATAAGCAATTTTGTCTCCTCGTTTCGCATTTTCTTTTAAAGGCAATTTTGTTATGCAGTTATGATCCACCCCCCCCCCCCCTCCCCCCCTCGCCGTTCTTACCTCTGGTTACAAAGCTGACAGGCAAAACAGTCCAAATGGTAAACATTATCTCTGGCTCTCATCACCATTTCAAAGGCTGGGATCAGTTTACTGCAGGCTGCACAGTTCCCCGTCGTACCAAAGAGCCTGAAAGACAGAGAGAGAGAGCACAGACGGAGGATTAAGCCACCTTCGCTTTACCTCGATGCAATAAAAGAGCAAACAAACAAAAAAAAATGACCCCGACGGGAGGAACAATGGCAGAAAGATGCTGCAATGGGAAAGGGAAAGCGGGACAAAATGGAAATGTGCAGAATGTAATCTTTCCCTGGCAGCCACTCTGTATTTCGCCTTAATGAGAGCAACAAACGTAGATCTTAATTCTTGACTAATGATCTAATTAAAACGATCACATGGTTTTAATCTCCTTCTTCAAAGAATTCCTCCGCATGCACAGAGAAAACAGGTCTGAGGCAAAGCGGTTTTTATTTCGCGTGCGCGGTCGAAGTCTCGAGCCTTTTAAAAACTAAAATAGCACACGATTCAAGTTTATGTTCCGACCAAAGTCAGCTGGGTTTGTGTTTTTTTTTTTACACACGAGAGTTCTGTCATAAACATGATCGGCTTCAAGGAGTCGCACTCAACCCCTCCTCCATCGCTCTTTTTTTGTGTTTTTGTTTCATCCAGAAATGATTTAGAAGCAATAGTAACGTGCGAAGGAACCTTGAAAAGTTAACGTGAATGTTTTGCAGTGAACAGAATTCACATTTTTACAATTTTTTGTTGCGTTTTCCATTAAAAGTCAGACTTTTATTCATCAAAATTAAGGACATTTCTAAGTGACCCCAAACTTTTGAACGCTAGTGTATACAGGGGCATCATAAATAGTAAATAATAATAATGATGATAATAATAATAAGGGTTGTGTATGATAGAATAATACTGTCAGGTAGGTAGGAAAAAATTAGTGCATCATGCTTTATGTACATACTTAGAAATAAGGGTTCCAAAAAGCGAAGTAAACAATAATTATTCAACTAGTCATTTAATAATTATTGTTGCAGCCCTACACTCTTAGAAATAAGGGTTCGAAAAGGGTTCTTCTACAAGGGCTGAGGTTCTACCTGGAACCATTTGCTTCTGAAAAACCTTTTCCCCAAAGAAAGGGTTTTTCAAGGATTCTTGGTAACACTAATGGTTCCAGTAAGAACCATTTTGATCCAGAGAACCCTTTAAAACCCCTTTCCTAAAAAAAGGGTTTTAAAAGGGTTCCAGGTTGAACCTTTATAAAAAGGTTCTACCTGGAGCCAAAAAGGGTTTTCCTATACTCGTAGAAAGTAGAACCATATAAGGTTCTTCGGCTTGTCCTTATTGCAGAACTCTTTTTGGCTCCAGGTAGATCCTTTTTATAAAACGTTCTACCTAGAACCCTTTTAGAGGGTTCCACCAAGAACCCTTTTAAAACCCTTAAAGGGTTTTTCAGAAGTAAATGGTTCCTGGTAGAACCTCAGCCCCTGTAGAAGGAACCTTTTGGAACCTTTATTTCAAAAAGAGTTCTCCAATGAGGACAATCCGAAGAACCTTATATGGTTCTACTTAGCACTTTTATTTCTAAGAGTGTATATTTACTCTCGCGTCAGGATCCTGTAGTATCTGACTTCACCATCGGGTGGCGCTACAAGTCTGGACGCATTCCTACCAAAGTAGAAGAGAACGATGCCACAGCTCCCTCAGAGACGCCTGGTTCGAGGGTTGCCAGGTTGAGGCTCGGGACGACTGTTCTTGGCAACGACTTCTTCTGCTGTTCAAATGTTTTTTACTACTTGGTGAGCTGGGCTTAATACTCCACCTAGTGGTGGGACGGAAATTCAGTTTGCAAAACGATAAAGTTCACAAACAGAGCCAGTAGTTCTTCTTCTCTCTTCTCAAAGCAAAGGAACCCCAAATTCTTTCCCCAGTCAGATTTACATTTTCACTTTCCAAGCTTCAATGTTTAATTTTTTATAAGATTCTCAAGCAAAGATGGATTCATATATTCCGCAACAAGAAAAGTGCTCCACTAGAGAGGATAAGGCAACAACACGCTGCCACTCCAGCAGTATATGTTAAAGCGGAACTAGACCGGAAGTTCCTATTAACGCTGTTTTTTAGTGTGTATCTGCGTCATTACCTTGTTTATGAAGCCCTGAAGGTTCTAAACAAACAGTTCAGCCACTGCTGAGAACGCTGTGTTTTATTGTAATCTCGGGCTCAACGGGATCTCTGAAA
>NC_139807.1:31384467-31614467 GCF_963457635.1 Microchirus variegatus | reverse complement strand
TATTATTATACAGCGACTAGACAATGCAGGAGCACATAATATGTAGAAAAAAAGTGGATTTTGGGTCATATAAACCCATAAATACTACACAGTGTCCCTTTAAGAGGTGAAATGAAAGTACGCTCAATTAGAAAAATATTGTCCGCATGTTGTGAAAAGTAAGGTTTGCAAAAAAAACATCCATGCTAACGGCCGGAAACTGAATGCACGTCTTCAGAAACACCAGGAGTTTCCAAAAATGAAGACGGATATTCTGAGCCAGAGCAGATAAAAACCTCCATGCACTGCAGAGTAAATTAACTCGGCCAATTAAACACATCCGCTCTCGTCAGAAAACTTCTTAAACCTTTTTTTTTTTTTTTTGAACATTGGGATATTATGAGACTTCAGTTTCAAATGTGGGACTAAACCAAAGTCCTGCACATCAACTCGTTTCTGTGTTAGCCCACGTATAAACCACTTTAATAAATGAATGTTAATAAACCAATCATGTCATGTTCATTATTACTTATGTTGTTGCTGTAAACTCAACCTTACAGATCACTTCATGTCTCCGTCCCTGTACTGTGATTTATTAATGCATTATTTTGTATTTATCACATTTATCCGTCTATAACTCTCTCTCTGGTGTTTCCTCATCTCTCGTCTGTTGATATAAATTAGCGTCTCCTCAGCTCCTTTGTCGTATTATATGATCGATTCTGGTCTTAATGTCTTGGTTGTATATATATTGAGATATTTGACCGTTTGCGGGTGTTGCGTTTTTTTCTCTAAAGCACTTTGCGTTGCATTGTATATGTATGAAAAGTGCTATATAAATAAAGATTGATTGATCGACGCTGTCTGTGGAGCAGTACCTTCTTGTACTCGGGCCTTAAAAGAGCTCTAATTTAGTAGCAATTTAGCTTTGTAGCTAAATTGCTTTGTGTGCTGATGTAGGTTTTTTTTGGGGGGTGGATTTGGAGCAGCAGCAACGTAAATAAGCTCAGCTCTGTCTGTTATTGAGTTATTACAAATGGGTCTTTGGAGAAAAGAGGGGCCTTCTTTTAGTTCTTGCTGCTTTGCAAACTTCAAACCCTTTAAAGCCGCATCGTCTGCCTCTCCGTCGTGTTGCTTCGCTGTGGTTCTCGGAGGTTTTCCACCTGTTCTCTGAGCTCTTTGAGACGTCCCCCGTTTGTCAGATTTCATCAAAACGGAAAAGCTGTTAATGAAAATGTCCTATTCCTGGCTTGAAGTGATAGTTCGGAATTTTGGACATAAGACCTATTTTCCAACTCAGCCAGTGTGATGGAGAGACGTCTGGAGACGTTTTCAGGAAATTTCATTCAGTTCTTCTAGTTGCTTCTTCGAGTTCGCTGGTGCTATGGCTAGCGCAATTCAATGGTACCTGCTAGCATGGCATTAGAAACACTCCTACTGACTCCACAGTGCACCCGAGGCAAATCGATTCTAACGGCAGACGATCGACGTACATATCTGTGTTGATGGAATGTTTGAAATAAAACCAACCTTGCAATTTGAAGGATTTATGTCATACTTACGACTTGCGCTAGCATGTCCAAAATTCCGAACTATCCCTTTAACCCTCAATCTCAAAAATGTGCGCTCCCTTTAGTCCAAGTGCTGTCCCGATTCTCAGAAAAATTAAGTTGAGGGCCAAGTTTAAGGGCTGTATTGCCCTCAATATCGAAATTTTCCGAGACCACCCTTGGGAGCAAGGGCTACCCAGAATGCATTGGTGTTTTGACATAAACAAAGATGGCGCCGAAACGAGTACGCTGCAAATGAAGTATTTTCTTTGTTAATAGAGATATAAAAATTATGAAAACCATTGTATTATCTTAGTTTAGGCCCATATTATGGATTACTGACGTCATTGTTGCGTAACATTTATTATTATTTTACGATCTTTTGTCAATAGTCGGCCGGTGCGGACAAGCGATGGTTTGCTATGGTTTACTTTTCAATAAGTCGTGGTGTGTGGTAACTGTCAGCTGAATATTTGTATGAGTATCATCTTATAACTAACTGACAACCTAATAACTTGACTGACAAACGGATCGTAATAAATAATCCTGACGTAAATGCGTTCTTCTTCTTCTTCTTCTTTTTTGGAGTTGACAGACTGGACGCAGCTTTTCGCGTTATTCTGCCCCCTACAGTCTGAAGACGTATCTGCATTTAAGGGGTGTCCCATTTCTAAGTGACAACAAAACCCTCAACACTTGGTTTTGAGGACCAGTTAAGATTAAGGGTTGAGCTATGAATTGGAATAGACCCTTTCATTATCTTTAAAACATTTCCCTCGTCCAGTTAATTATACCCCGTTTCTGATAAGTGGAGACGTCTCTTACGTCCTCTCTAATATACGAAACGGAAAAGATTAAATTAATTCCGATGAACGCCGCGACTCGATTGTCAACCCTCTGGTGAGGTCGTGCGATCTTGAGCCTCAGACATCAAGAAAAAAACGCCTAATTATCTATATATTATTATATTATATGTGTGAGGAAAAAGAAAAAACCCTCTTTCCTGATACAGAGACCTGAACATCAGGAAAAACCAGACACTGAACTTTTGTTGCTTCAATGCTTTGGAGGGCAGAGGAGGACACGGCTGTGTGTGTGTGTGTGTGTGTGTGTGTGTGTGTGTGCATTTTTTAGTGCTTGTGGCTGCTCGAGTGTAGGATTCAGGAAAGCGTGAGTGCATTCAATAAGTTGCTAATGCCACTGAAGGACGATCACAGATGGAGCTCCTATAATAATTAATATGACGATGGCAGGGTTCCAAACCCTGGGAAATAACCAAAGTGTGTTTGATCCGCCCCGCTTTTCTTTAATGAAGTGCACACCAGGCTGATTCAGTGCACGGAGTTAACGTCATTACTGTAGGTGAGGGTGTGTGTGTGTGTGTGGTGTGGGGGGGGGGGTGTTCTACGACACAGAAGAGAAGCAATGAAATGGAGACCAGATAAAGACTGCACTACTGTGGTCTCTCTCTCTCTCTCTCTCCTGCTGCTGCTGCTTCTCCATACAAGAGCAGAGCTTTTTAATTTGTCCCATAATAGAATTCATCTCGAGCATCTTTTGCAATTAAAGTGTTGTGCGTTTGTTGTGCAGTGAAGAGCAGATGAGAGAGGATGGAGAATTCTGACTTAAACTCACAATTCTGGAAAAACCAGACACTGAACTTGTGTTGCTACAATGCAACTGACTGAGAATTCTGACTTTATTCTTTAGACTTTATTCTCAGAATTCAGACTTTAAAACTCAGAATTCACACTTTAAACTCAGAATTCTGATTTTTATACTCAGAATTCAGACTTTATTCGCATAATTCAGACTTTATTCGCATAATTCAGACTTTTAACTCAGAATTCTGACTTTAAAACTCATAATTCTGGCTTAATTCTGAGGAATTCTGAATTTATTCTCAGAATTCTGACTTTAAACTCTTTAAACTCTGACTTTAAATTCTGACTTTAAAACTCAGAATTCTGACTTTAAAGTCAGAATTCTGATTTTTATACTCAGAAATCCGACTTTATTCGCATAATTCAGACTTTATTCGCATAATTCAGACTTTTAACTCAGAATTCTGACTTTAAACTCAGAATTCTGACTTTAAACTCTGAATTCTGACTTTAAACTCAGAATTCTGACTTTAAACTCTGAATTCTGACTTTTAACTCAGAATTCTGACTTTAAACTCTGAATTCTGACTTTTAACTCAGAATTCTGACTTTAAACTCAGAATTCTGACTTTAAACTCTGAATTCTGACTTTAAACTCAGAATTCAGACTTTATTCTCTAAATTCTGACTTTAAACTCAGAATTCAGACTTTAAACTCAGAATTCAGACTTTATTCTCTAAATTCTGACTTTAAACTCAGAATTCGGACTTTCTTCTCAGAATTCAAACTTTATTCTCAGAATTCAGACTTTAAACTCATAATTCAGACTTTCTTCTCAGAATTCAGACTTTAAACTCAGAATTCAGACTTTATTTGCAGGATTCTGACTTTATTCTCAGAATTCTGACTTTAAACTCTGAATTCTGACTTTAAACTCAGAATTCAGACTTTATTCTCTAAATTCTGACTTTAAACTCAGAATTCAGACTTTAAACTCAGAATTCAGACTTTATTCTCTAAATTCTGACTTTAAACTCAGAATTCGGACTTTCTTCTCAGAATTCAAACTTTATTCTCAGAATTCAGACTTTAAACTCATAATTCAGACTTTCTTCTCAGAATTCAGACTTTAAACTCAGAATTCAGACTTTATTTGCAGGATTCTGACTTTATTCTCAGAATTCAGACTTTAACTGCATCAAATACTGTGGTCTCTCTCTCTCTCTCTCTCTCTCCTGCTGCCTCTTCTCTATACCAGAGCTGAGCTTTTTAATTTGTCCCATAATAGAATTCATCTCGAGCATCTTTTGCCATTAAAGAGTTGTGCGTTTGTTGTGCGTTTGTTGTGCAGTGAAGAGCAGATGAGAGGGGATGGATTTCATTTTTGCAAAGAGAGCTCCTTCTCCTCCTCTTTCCTTTTTTTTTTTTATTCTTACTTTAGAATCCTTAACTCCTGACTTCTCCATCTCTTCTCTGACCTCAGCGTCTGATGATCTCATAATGTAAAAGCTTTTCCTCCTCCCTTTTGCTACACTTAGTCGTTGGGCACCTATAGCTTGGGGTTTGGGGGTCGCCGTCCTCTCAGGGAAATGTAAAAAACTCTGGGCTTCATCATTTCTACCTTCTCTTTGTCATTTGCCCGTTTATTATTACCTCATCTGGCCTTTTTTCCGAGGGCAGCGCCGGGGTCTTGGAGGACCTCGGACCTCTCAGTGCATCTTAAAAGCATTAACTGTGTGCAGGAACCTGATGAATGGTAATGGCCTCATCGCAACAGAAACACACCCCTAAGCGCCTTTTCAAGTGGTTCTGTCGGTTGTGGGCTTCTTCCAGGTCAACGGAAGAGCTGATATCAAAGGGGGAGGAGGGGTCATGGAGATCCAGGAGTGTGAGGGGTGGTGAAATATATTCCTTCTCAAACCTAAAGCAGTAAGATGGAGGTATCTGTGAGTAGATGGGAGGGGAATGAAGAACGGGAGGGGGGGGGGGGTGTTCAGGACAGGGAGGGGCGGAGGGCACCGGCATCTCTAAGTTGGCCCCAAGGGGATTCTCTCTTCCCCCCCCCCCCCTCCTCAGATAAATGGTAAGACCTCAATGGGAATGTGACTTAATGCCCAGGAAATGGTCATGTTTAATTTAACAAGCAGATGGCAGGGGCATCTGACAGTGAGGAGGTGAGGGGGGTGAGGTGGGGGGGGGGGTTTAACAGAGCCAAAGACACTGGTGAAGCAACAACCCTCGCTCTGCCTGAGGCTTTCTCACAGAACAACTGAGAACGTCACATCGTCGTCATGTAAACACAGATAAAAAGGATGGAGACGCACACGCAAAAAAACCCCCCAAAAGTTGTCAAACAAAACTTATTAAATATAATTATCATACATCTGCTCTGTATAAATAAATATGAATCAAGAACAGAATGAAAACATCTAACGGTAGAAAAACATGGTTTGTTATGGTAACGCTTTATTCGCCATTAACTCGGTGCTTACCAACATATACAAGTCGCATACTAGCCCTTTATTAGTAATCATTAAGCAACACCTTATTCAACATAACCTTATTCTTAAAATTACGATTTTTTCCTGCGCAAGTTGTTAATACGTGCTTAATATTTACTAATAAAGGGCTAGTATGCGACTTGTATATATCTTATTAATAGTGCTAGGCGCATTAACGGCGGTTAGCGGCGTCGACGTTAGCGCATGGCGCGTTTCCACGACGACTGACCGGAAAAAGACGCATGTGACGTGATGTTTGACCTGACTCCTGATTGGTTAAAATGAGTCTCTACAAAAAGACTCATGCACGTGATGAATTTTATTATATTTAGTGTTTTTAATGAAAACGACAGTCGTCATTATTCTTTATTTGAAAAAAACCAAAAACTAGTGCTAGGCACGCTAACGGCGTCAACGTTAACACATGGCGTGTTTCCATGAAAAAGACGCGCGCGACGTCATGTTTACGTGACTCCCGATTGTTAAAATGAGTCTCCAAAGTAACGCTAAACTTTAAAAACAGAGGCACACATACGCAGTTACACAGGTACGCCGGTTATTTGTTAGCGTGTTGTAACTGTAGGCTAACGCTAATGGTGGCTAAACGAGCTAATGCTGCCAACGGAGCTAACTGGGAAGCGGTGCCTGGACTCCGGTGTCGCGGCACGTAAACATGACGTCACGCGCGTCTTTTTTTCCGGTCAGTCGTCATGGAAACTAGTCATGAGCTAACGTTGACGCCGTTGACGCGCTAACATAACCCAGCACTAGTTAATTTTAAAGTGCCTATTTAACCTCTGCATATTTTTGGGTAAGTCTCTACAGTAACGCTAAACTTTAAAAAGTTCCACTGTAGGCTAACGCTAATGGTGCTAAACGAGCTGATGCAGCTAACGGAGCTAAGTGGACTAACTAGCACTAGTTATTAAGCATCTAGTTAATGGTGAATATGTGTTTGTGTAACTTTAATTTAAAAAAGTACTATCTTGTCTAATTGCGACATGTAAAACTATTATTTTAAGATGAATTATACCCTAATTTAATATATGTGCTATAAGATGTGATCTCCAGATGTGCTGACACGTCCTTTTTTTTTTTTTTTTCAATCTACCGTGTGTAAAATGCTTGTGTTCAAGCAGCCCCGAAAATTTATGTTTTTCTATACGCACGCTATAAAAAATACGCATGCCATAAAAGTATACGACCACGCTACATATTGGGTTTTTAAACTGACAGCATTGTGGATTCTTTGCATAATTTTTTTAAAAAATGATTAAGATTTATGACTTCAGGGAGCGACTGGAAACACACGAGAGGGAACGTAGGGGAGCGAGCGGCGAGGATTTGATTATGAAATGATTACCAGGTTTTTTTCTTTGAAAACTTTGTGTTTTTAATGATAAATAATCAGGAATATTTATACTTGCATCATCGTTGGTTATTAGGAATGGAAGAATACCGAAACAAATCTGGGAAAGAAACAACAAAAGCTGTGTTTGTTTGCAGCTGTGTTCGTCCAGTGGGTTCAGCCATGTGTGCAGAGAAACAGTGAGGAAAACTAGATTATTGGCTGAGTTTGACAAAGAATCATTCATTTATTTTGTCCAATTATGGATTTTTCTGAATTTATACATACGTGTTCAAGAGAGAAGTGAGATTCATGTAATAATCTATTAAAAATGTAATAATCCCCAGTTAAAAAAGTCTGTTTTATGATGGATTAGCATGTTCGATTAGGGTTCAATCCTGAGTCAAATGACTCAGCTCTGATTAGCGTTTGTGGGAAAGCAAAACTCTGGTGAAAGAGTTCATTTCTTCTTTGTTTGTTCATTTTTAGCAGTGAAGCAAATTCTGGCATAATTTCTTTAATACTTAAATTAATCTTCCAGACATTAGCATAGCTGTTTGCTGTGAATTTTTACTTTTTACAACTTGGGACTTCACTCAGTATTTGTTTTCCACCTCAATTAGTTTTATTAGCATATTTAAACACTGTCGCTGAGAACCACTGATGTTTTCCTTCAAATCATTTTGTTTGCGGTGATTTTGTAACATTTTGCACATTGATGAAAAAAAACAGACTGACAAACCAAAGAAAACGTACGGAAGAGGATTAGGGCCACACAGAAACTCAGAATTTTGACTTTATTTTCAGAATTCCGACTTTAAACTCATAATTCTGAGTATTCTCAGAATTCTGAAAATAAAGTCAGACTTTGAAACTCATAATTCTGACTGAGAATTAAGTCAGAATTCTGAGAATAAAGTCAGACTTTAAAACTCACAATTCTGACTTTAAACTCAGAATTCTCAGAATAAAGTCAGACTTTAAACTTACAATTCTGACTGAGAACAAACTCAGAATTCTGAGAATAAAGTCAGACTTTAAAACTCACAATTCTGACTTTAAACTCAGAATTCGGACTATTCTCAGAATTCTGAAGATTTTCAAATTCATAATTCTGACTTTAAATTCCGAATTCTGAGAATAAAGTCAAACTTTAAAACTCAGAATTCTGACTTTAAACTCAGAATTCTCAGAATAAAGTCAGACTTTAAACTCACAGTTCTGACTGAGAACAAACTCAGAATTCTCAGAATAAAGTCAGACTTTAAAACTCACAATTCTGACTTTAAACTCAGAATTCGGACTATTCTCAGAATTCTGAAGATTTTCAAATTCATAATTCTCTAAACTCATAACTCTAAACTCAGAATTCTGAATGAGAATAAAGTCATAATTCTGAGTTTTAAAGTCAGAATTCTGAGTTTAAAGTCTGACTTTATTCTCAGAATTCTGAGTTTGTTCTCAGTCATAATTCTGACTCTAAACTCAGAATTCTGAATGAGAATAAAGTCATAATTCTGAGAATAAAGTCAGACTTTATAACTCAGAATTCGGACTTTAAACTCAGAATTCGGACTGAGAACAAACTCAGAATTCTGAGAATAAAGTCAGACTTTAAACTCAGAATTGTGACTTTAAACTCAGAATTCTGACTTTATTCTCAGAACTCAAATATTTCTTTCCTGTGCGGCTCTAATCCTCTCCCGTAAAAACGTAAGATGATTTAAACAAACAAAAACAAAACCCATTGCAGTTGTAGGTCATAGCTGCTGTGATGTCATGTGCTGGTGTGTTTTGCTGTGAGTGTGGTGAAAGGTGCTCGTGTGTCTCTCTTGCCTCAGGTAGTCCCTGCGACAGAGGATGAGGTTGGCTTTGGTGTAGAGGGTGGAGCCCACCTCCCCCAGGCGGCAGTCACAGCAGGCACATTTCAGACAGTCCTCGTGCCAGTATTTGTCCAGGGCCTTGAGCAGGTAGCGGTCTTTAATCTTGCGATTGCAGCCAGCGCAGCCCTTCTGTTTCCCTTTGGGCTGGACGGAGAGCATCGGCACACCTGTCGTGATAAGGAGACAAACAGCCGTGCGTGATTTACGGCACACCGGGGGAAACACGAGTGTTCTCTTTTCATGTTGTCTTTTTTTTTTTTTTGATAACCCCGCGGGCCGTTTGCTTCTCGAGGCGTCTCGGCGGCCTGGCCGCGGCGCGCTGCGTTTACCTGCTTCATATGCATTAAAAAAAACACTCTTCCATGTAGATAGGCCGCACGGGTCACATCGGTCTACGAAGCTTTCCTCGCTTACTCGTTCCGCCGTAGAACACGATCGCTTACCGCAAGGGCCGCGGTAGCCAGACGCTTATTTTTTTGCGGTGTGTTTACAAGCGCGTTAGTTACCTACGCGACCATTTCATCAAAGCCCCATTTCACTCGTCCGTCCGCAGCTGTAAAAAGCTCCTCATGGGGCTTTGTTTGGTATAGATTAACATTAACCTTTTAAAAAAAAAAAAAAAAAAAAAGCCTCTGACCACAGAAACGCTGCTACCAGACCCCAGTGAGATATGTTATGGCCTAAGTGCCTTTTAGCATACACTCACTCACTCACTGTGTTTTCATACACGCGCACAAATCAAAAACACACACACACACACACGCGCGCACGCAGCATTACAGCCTTTCCTGCTTTTACACTCATCTGTGCTCATGCGTCTGCGACGAGCGAGGCCTAAGTTACCAAACTCGCAAATTGCCCTGCTGTCACGCAGGTCCCCTTTAAGTGCGCCTTTTAGCCTCCTAAAGGACAAATAAAGTCCATTTAATAACTGCACTAAACACTAATAGTCTATGTGCGGTTGACATTTGTGTTTGGACTAAAAGCCCCCCTCAGGCCACTGCTGGTACAATGGCAGGGGTGCGCAGCTCCCCTCTGCAGCACTAACAGGTCTGCCACAGCTGAAAGCACAAGACAACAGCTCTTAAGACACTCTCTCACACACTGAGCTATTGATCCGTCTAAAAGAACACACAGTGGACGCCACTTGCCACTCTACTTTCAAAACACATTTCGCTCTCTCCCCTCTTTTAAAAAAAAAAAAAAAAAGGGACTGGACACTGCGCGGCAGGGGGGTGAGGCCGGCGTTCTGTGTCTCTATAAAAGCCCTGTTTTTTTAAAACGCGTGTTACACCGAGATATGTATGAAATGTCACAGTCGTACTGTCGGGGTACACGTTGTTCCCGAGTAAAGTCTTTTTTTTTGTTTCGTTTCTTTAACGCATTTGTTCTCAAAGTGCGGCCCGGGGGCCCAGTGGTGGCCCGCGGGAAACATTTCTGGCGGCCCCGCAATGAATTACAGTTGATAGTTTTAATCCAGGAGCTACTAAAGCTTGTTAAATGTTTATTGGACATTACTGGATACAGACCAATAAGTGTAAACCAGGGGTTCTCAAAGTTTTGATACCTGAGGGCCAATTTAGGAACCCAACATTGGACTGAGGGCCGCCAAAGGAAAAAAAAAAGGGGAAAAAGACAGAAAGTAATCCCATTTGTAATCATTTTAATGACCAGATTGCAGTTCTACAGTTTAGCGTTACATTTAAAGTTATTTAAGCGTTAATATAACGCTTTATAATTTACTGGGTAATTTCCCAGTATTTTGGCCATTGTTCTTACCTTCTAATTACAGGTTAATACCAAGTAACACATTTCTGTTACCATATATTTACTGGGTAAATAGCTAGTAATTGGGGGCTGTAGCTACCTGCTTATTACCAGCTTATAACACAATAATACACTAAAATTCACCATATAGAAACCAGGTAAATACCCAGTATTTTTGTTTACACTTATTGGTCTGTATCCAGTAATGTCCAATAAACATTTAATAAGCTTTAGTAGCTCCTGGATTAAAACTATCAACTGTAATTCATTGCGGGCCGCCAGAAATGTTTCTGCGGGCCGCCATTGGGCCCCCGGGGCGCACTTTGAGAACCAATAAGTGTTAACAAAAATACTGGGTATTTACCTGGTTTCTATATGGTGAATTTTAGTGTATTATTGGGTTATAAGCTGGTAATAAGCAGGTAGCTACAGCCCCCAATTACTAGCTATTTACCCAGTAAATATACGGTAACAGAAATGTGTTACTTGGTATTAACATGTAATTAGAAGGTAAGAACAATGGCCAAAATACTGGGTAATTACCCAGTAAATTATAAAGCATTATTATATTAACGCTAAACTGTAGAACTGCAATCTGGTCATTACAATTATTACAAATGGGATTTCTTTCTGTTTTTTTTCCCCATTTTATTTCCTTTGGTGGCCCTCAGTCCAACGTTGGATTCCTAAATTGGCCCTCAGGTATCAAAACTGCTTTAAGCCACAGCCGTGACGATAAGTGTGAACATAAGAGTCGTTGTGTTTAGTTTAGACTCTGTTGTTTGAGCGTAACTTCTGTGATAAAAACACAACCTCGGCTGATAACAAGGGACCAGCTTCACTCGCTGCGCTCCTTCCTCTCGGCTCAGCCTGTCAAGTTTGGTCTCTTTCACAAAAAAAAAAAAAACCTTTACACCACGTTTCAAAGCGACTGCTGTGGAATGGAGAAAAAAAAAAAAAAATCACATTTTCCTCTGTCTCACACACGAAAAACACACACTTAAACCGACTTACAAAGTACGTTATTGGTTCTGGCAACATCCGCACGTCACATCAACGATGCTACGAATGTAACACAATTAGCTTTTCACCTTTTTAAAAGTAGGTGAGAGAAACCGGAGCGCTTGTTAGTCAAATTTACGACTTTGGGTTTATATGTCAGGGTGTAGGTGCCGCGGTGTTGTCGAGCCGTCTTTATTTCTTTATCAGAAGTGGAAAGCGGAGGCTAATTGGTCCGGCGCTGGCGATCGGAGCCATCAATTAGTTTTTTTTCTGGCTGCCCTGAATGCAGCTCCCTCACCTCGCTCCCCCCCCCTCAAAACAGACCCTTTAAAGCTGGCACATTAGGATCACAAAACCCCGCTATAAATACCAATGTTCAGTGTAAATGAAGCTAAAAAGCTTCAAATTCAAGCCACGCTGGATAAGGGTTGGACTCCTCTACCTGCATTTCACGGCTTGTTAGGGGAGCTCACTGCAGGTATGGCAGCAGTGCTCGCCTGACAGCGTTCTACAGAACTAAAAACAGTCTTAATGAGGAGAGAGAAAATGCCTGTGTGTGTGTGTGTGTGTGTCAGTAACCCGTGCAAAGAAGAAGAAGAAGAAGAAGAAGAAAAAAAGGGAATTGCTGCCGTTTCCCTTGGGGATCACAAAAATCTTTAATTTGCCTTTTTATGACACCTAATTAGTTATTCCACTCAAAATCTTTGCTTTAAATAAGAGAACTAATTATACAGAGTAAAAAAAAAAAAAAAAAAGGTTGTTCCTTCACCTCCCGGAGAACTCCTCCTAATTGGTCGAGACCACCACCCTGCCACACACACTCCTTAAACATATCACACGTGTGTGTTTTACACCGCGTTTGAGAAAAGACCAAAGCCTGACCTTATCCTGGAGTCACACTGTAACGCTGCTCACGCCGTCTATTAGACGCACAATTAACGCCAGAAAGAAAAACCCTCGGCATCGTTAAAGTGACGACGCTTAGTACGACTTCCGATTCCTATCTTAACCCTCAAGCTCAACCCTTAATCTTAACTGGCCCTCAAAAACCAAGTGTCGAGGGTTATTTTTGTCACTTAGAAAATGGGACACCCCTTAAATGCAGATACGTCTTCAGACTGTAGGGGGCAGAATAACGCGAAAAGCTGCGTCCAGTCTGTCAACTCCAAAAAATACCACAACCACGGACATATTAGGCTGACAGTTACCACACACCACGGCTTATTGAAAAGTAAACCATAGCGAACCATCGCTTGTCCACACCGGCCGACTACTGACAAAAGATCGTTAAATAAAAAAAAAATGTTACGCAACAATGACGTCGGTAATCCATAATATGGGCCTAAACTAAGATAATACAATGGTTTTCATCATTTTTATATCTCTATTAACAAAGAAAACACTCCATTTGCAGCGTACTCGTTTCGCCCCGCTTTCTACGCCATCTTTGTTCTGTCAAAACACGCAAAGCATTCTGGGTAGTCTCGGAAAATCTCAATATTGAGGGCGATACGGCCCTTAAACTTGGCCTCAATTTAATTTTCGGGACAGCACTTGCACTAGAGCACGCGTGTCAAACTCGAGGCCCGGGGGCCCAGATGTGGCCCGCCACGTCATTTTCTGTGGCCCCTGAGTGATTGGAAAATCTGTGTTTACAATAGGTCTGTGCTGCTTTAAGGCGCGCGTTGACCGTAAACTACATTTCCCACAATGCACGGCGATTGCGTTACGCGCAAAGGGACGGCATCCCGCCACTAGATCGCAGTGTGTCATGGTATACGCATCATGCGACGAGTGAAAGTGAATAAGTTATAAATACAGAAAGTTATGTTACGGAGCAGTTAGCTTCATTTTACGTTATATTTGGTTACATTTCGTTACATTTATTCTCTATGACGGTTACATCTGGCCCTTTGAGGGGTCACCATTATGCTGATGTGGCCGTCAGAGAAAATGAGTTTGACACCCCTGCACTAGAGGGAGCGCGCATTTTTGAGATTGAGGGTTAAGATTGAGGGTTAAGAAAAAAATCTTAAATAATAAAAAATATTTTTTTTTCAGTTTTTTTCAAAATAGTTCTCTTTTTCAGTTTTTTTCCCCAAAACATTAAAAAAAAAAAAAAAAAGTATTTTTTTCAAAAATAGTTGTTTTTCTCAAAAATAGGATTAAGCAAGGAATTGGAATTCACCCTTTATTCGCTGTGGAACGGATGTCTTCGTGAAGGATTTGCTGTTGAGTTTGGCAGCGTACACGTCTGTAACCGACGCCTCTTTTTTGAAGCCATCGCGACGAACAAAACCTGAGTTTGATGTCGTTTCCCCCCAAAAAACCAGCCTCTAGAAAGCAGCTTTAATAACAGTTGCAGCAGCGAACGCCGGCTCAAACCCCACTAAACAAAGAGCAGTGACAGACAAAAAAAAAAAAAAAAATGAGTGTGTAAACTAAAATGTCTTTTCAATTCCCTTAATGCCACCAGACATTTCCTTGCACCTGTCACCACTCTTTGGCGCCCGGGGGGGGGGGGGGGGGGAAACAACGGCGGTTGTAGAACAGAACCTCCCGTGCTTTACCACCTCCCCCGAAAAAAAAAAAAAAAAAAAAAAAGCGACATTATGAAAGGAAGCAGCAGAATGAGGGAAGGCAGCTTCCACTTAATCCAATCCATTTAACAGATACAAGTGCCCCTGACCTTCCAGTGTCATTTGATGTCATCAAAAAAGCCTTTGCCTCTCCACGTCGTGATTCATCCTCCAACAAGGGATGATTTTTACCCCCTCAAAGTGGAGAGGCAGCACTTGCCAAAATATCCTTCCTGAGAAGGAATTTAATTTGCCATTAGCAAGTGTGTGGGTAAAGGCCTGTCATCTCTCGCGTCTTCCATCCATCCACTTCCTTTAAGATTGCATCTTTCAAGAATATGTACAGTTTCCTCAGCAGTCTGTCAGAGCATGTATTTTCCATTATAGAGATAGCAATCCGATTTCCATGTAACCCCATTTAGACTTCCGTTTTAGAGGTATCGAGAGGATCGCATCAGCCCGCTCACCCTTTTTTAAGGTGATAAATTTAAGGTTTTTGTTGTGGCACTCAAGGAAACGTTTGAAAGTAAGAAAAATGCAATTATTGCACGGAACCCACGTTTCCTCACGCCTCAGATCTGCACCAAATATAAACGATTATCACTTTTATACGGTTAAAAACAAAAATGTACGTGTACACTAGCGTTCAAAAGTTTGGGTTCACTTAGGAACGTCCTTATTTTTGAAGGAAAAGCACTTTTTTCTCAATAAAACTAACATTAAATGAATTATAAATACACTCTATACATTGTTAATGTGGTAAACGACTGTTCTAGCTGCAAACGGCTGGTTTTTAATGGAATATGTACATAGGTGTGTTCATTTTGCAACTCTTTTGATGAATAAAAGTGACTTTTAACGGAAAACAAACAAATTGTATAGGTGAGCCCACATTTTTAAAATGGTAGAGTAATTCCAAAGCCACCATTTTTTTTTAAAAAAAAGGTATTTTTCATAAAGTTTCCTGACTTTTTTTTCAGAAAATGTTTGCAGAAATTTTGAAAAACTTTTTTTTCAAAATACAATTTTTTTTTCAAACATTTTTTTTTTCAGTTTTTTTCAAAATAGTTCTCTTTTTTTCAGTTTTTTCCCCAAAATTAGTTTTTTTTAATGTTGAATATAACATTAAATGAATCATAAATACACTCTATACATTGTTAATGTGGTAAAAACGTCTGGTTTTTAATGGAATATGTACATAGGTGTATAGAGGCCCATTTCCAGGGTTCTAATGGTACATTGTGTTTGCTAATGGTGTTAGAAGACTATTGGATGATTAGAAAACCCTTGAAAACCATTTTATTTGGAATAAAAATCATTATTTCTAATCCTGTCAATGTCTTGACTATATTTTCTATTCATATTGCAACTCTTTTGATGAATAAAAGTCTGACTTTTAATGGAAAACACAAAGAAATTGTATAGGTGAGCCCAAACTTATGAACGGTAGCGTATATAAATGAGTTTAGGTGCGGTTACATCCTTACTGTTTCCATATTAACACACCTAAAGACACATCACATTCACACTGCGTACACTGGGTGTAAACAGGAAGCGCGTTCATCTCGGCTGTTTTATTGATTTGTTTCACAAAGAAAGTCCTGCTCGTGACAAACAAAACCGGTCAGGAATGAGGACAAGGACTTCTTTTACGAACAACAAGGTGAACGTGAGCGTCAGGGTCAGTGGAACAGTTCAGTTCACAGCTGATGGTCGAGTTGTGGCTGCTGTGAATGCGCGGTAACTGCGTCTACGTCTTTATTTCTATCCGCCCTGGAGTTTTCAAACTAAAACAGAGCAAGCCGCGGTTTATGTTTTCACCAGAACTGTGTTGAATGACGATCGGGAACAGAATTGTAGCTCCGTGAAAACAGCTGCTCTCAGAAGTGACGGCTACATCTGGCTCTGGGTTTTTGTTAAATGTCTCTTGATCAATTAAAAGCCCTGGTGTCGTGCCGCGCTTCGCAGACTTTGCCGGTTCACGGGGAGGTAAAAGGGTCTCGATGAGACGCGGGGAGGGGAGTTGGGCTCCTTAGGAGGTGGAAGCTGGCCCTGGGTGGGCGTCCTCTCTCAGGGGCCCTCGATAATTCCAGCTCCCAGCTGATAATAAATAACACGACTAGTACTATAGAAATGACTGCGTTACACTGGGACAACTTCATCCATCCAATTCAAATACTCCTCAATAGAGCTGAAATCGGTTTGAAGCTTTTTTCATGATTAAAACAAGATTTCTGATTGTTTTAGCTTCTTCTTTGCTCCATAAAACAAAGAAATCATTAAAACTGAACTCAACAACAACAACAACAACAACAGTCCAGCCAAAATATTCACACTAAAAACATAATTTGCAGACTGCAAATCATGTTTATGTTTTGAAATCATGTATTGGCATCATGTGGCGCCACCTACTGCCGTCTACAAATCTTTGCATGATTTGCATCAGTAGAGTCTCAGCTGCCGAGCAAATCACGGGTTGCCAGTTACGTCTGAGCTACAACAGCGGAGAAAACCAAACCTCGGTATTTTGAATTTAAGTGTAGTTACCGTTTTTGGCCACATTCTTACATATAGCGACTTTAAAACAAGAATTCTGATAGTTTTAGCTTCTCAAATGTGAATAGTTTCATCGTTTCTTTGCTACACGTAACGAAGAAATCATTAAAACTGAATCATTTTGGTTTGTGGGCCAAACAAAGACATTGGAGAACATTGTCATTTCACAGCTTTGACAAACACTGATCAAGGTTTTTTAACATTTGGGACGATTAAAGGCGCCGTATGTAAGAATGTGGCCAAAAACGGTTACTACGTTCAAATTCAAAATACCGAGGTCTTTTAGGTTTCGTTTTCTGACATAACTGGCAACCCGTGGTTGTTCGGCAGCTGAGACTCTACTGACTGCAATGATTGGTAGACGGCAGTAGGTGGCGCCACATGACGCCAAAACATGATTTCAAAACATAAACATGATTTGCAGTCTGCAAAATGTCTTTTTTTAATGCAAATATTTTGTCTGTACTGTTGTTGTTGGTGAGTTCAGTTTGTTATATGAACATTATTCCTGAGTCTCTGTGACATATTAGGAGGATTTATTTACAGAATTTGACCCCGGTCCAAGGCGTCTGGTGCCACCGGCGGTTCTCGCGGAGATCTCACGCAGATGTCTCGCCATTGTTGCCGACGAATCAGCCTCCTTTCACTCGGCTTCCGTCATTGCCCGTAATTGAGCCCAATCGACGCGTTGTTCGATTGCCAAGACGAAAACACAAGACATCTGGTAATAATATCAGCTGGAATACACACACACACACACACACACACATACACACGCATGCATGGGGGATAATAGCCGATTGATGAGCGTCGTTCTGAACGATAAGCGAAATAAAGCCCGTTGTCTCCGTCATGTTCCCGTCCACAGTTGGAGTCTCAACACTATATGCGGACTATGCAGCTGCACAGGGCCCCACAGCCACCAGGGGGCCCCCACACTGCAAGTTCAGACTCATATTTTATTATTTATCACAGCTAAAAGTACCTGTCTTTATTTGCATATATTTGCAAAGCATGTAAGTTAGAGCTGAAACGATTAATCGATGAATCGATTATTAATCCATTACTAAATTAATCGCCGACTATTTTGATAATCGATTAATCGGTTTGAAGCTTTTTTTCCGTGATTAAAACACAATTTCTGATTGTTTTAGCTTCTTAAATGTGAATATTTTCTTGGTTTCTTTGCACTTTGGTTTGTGGACAAAACAAAGACATCCGAGAACATCATCATTTCCAGGTTTGACAAACACCGATCAATGTTTTTTTTAAACATCTTCTGACATTTTATGGACCAACGGATTCATCAATTGATCGATTACGAAAATAACCGTTAGTTGCAGCTCTAATGTAAGTGTTTGTGGGGTAATCGGAAAAAGTTAGGAATCTCTACCTCCCCCCAAACCGCCCCAAATAGTATCTGGCAAAGGGCCCCCAAACAGCTAGAAACGGCCCTGTCGTCGCGCCCGTGTTTCTTCTTCTTATACTTTGCCGTTAGACTCGTTACTGTACGGCGCACGCTCCGTTTCCAGATGGTTGTGTATGAATGCTGCAGTCTGTGTGAGCTGGTTTCTGCGTCTTATTATGACATAATTAACACCCACACAGTATTTGGGCGAGAGCGAGAGCAGACGGGGGGCTGGTGTGAACGAAGAGGGGGGAACCGTTCATTAACAAGATGCACTCTCTCTCTCTCTCAAAGTTTTGCAGCTCGCCGCGGCTAATAAGCCCCGCTGAAACGCAGCTCAGCCGTCCCTTCGCATTGACCCTGGCGCTGCCCGGGATAAGGGAGGGTTTTGTCTCCCGGAATAATTGCTCTTTTCACAATGTTACAAGTGTCCTGACCCCCACGGTCGGGCAGCCACTTTCCCCGACCATAATTACTCCTGATCCGCTTCCAAATGAGTCAGCCGCATTAGGGGCTGCAGCCTAACACTGGGCACCCGGGCTTCAAGCGCTGCATGGGGAGTCTCAGCAGAGCGAGCCTGGAACAGGACTTGCCTTTTTCTCCCGGCCTACGGTCGTTTCCATCACGTCAGAGGTGCATTTCTTACACTTGAAGTCAGCGCCGAGGCTCTGGGACCTTTTTTTTCTGAGGCTTACAGAAGGCATTGTTAACTCCTGGTGCTCGCTGTGGTTTTGGCTGCAGACTCCGTCCCAATTAATGGGAAAACTTCATTAGTGTGTGTGTTTTTTTCCACTCTTTTCAGATCCCCTATTATTTTTAATTTATTCACATGGGGTTAATTAAAAGAAATGTATCACAGCGATATGCAACAGCTTTCTAATTAAATTCATTGCTGCTTGCTTTTTTTTTTTTTTTTTTTTTTCCAAGACCATGAAACTGGCAGAGTTTCCAAGTTATTACAGAAGGCAACTTGTTCCAACACTCGGTCGCTCAGTAGTCGACTGAGATTAGTCGTCTGTGAGGTAAACTGTCAGCGGCAGAGTGAGAGAAAGAGGGAAGACGATGAAGGAGGAGGAGGAGGAGAAAAGGCACAAACATGGATGGGTTTATCGTGCAGGGTTCCCCCAAATAAACTCTTTACGAGCAAGGACTCAAGGCCACATTTTACTTCTCCGACTGCGTAGCTCTCCGTCGTGATGCCAGATACGCACTGCAATTTCGCCGCCCGATCAGTAGGGGTCGCAACGCGAGGTTGTCGTGCTTTTGGCTGCAGTGAGCGATGGCGTCCCAGAGAGAGAAAGACTGTTGTTGTTGTTGTTGTTGTTGTTGCAGCTGAATAACATTGAAACAGTGGCCGTTTCGCACTTTTCTGTGTCACGGAACGCAGTTTTAAGATCATTAGAGGCGAGAAATTAGCCATTTAGAGTCTAAACGTGTGGCGTTTGTGTATTAAGATATGACGTATTTATGGTTCGGCAGCGACGTTGTCGGCGGTGATCAGCTCCGCCTCTGTGGACGCTCGGTGCTGCACTGTGAGCCGGCACAGAGCAGCGTTAACTCGGCCTGTGCTGAGGACCAACTGCAGCCTTTGCCGTCTCCGTTGTCCCTTGACGGAGTGACGGACACTTAAAAAATATTTTGTGCAGCCGGTGACGACGTAGAGGAGTCTGCGTAACCTACGTAGAGCACTTTCCGCAGGAGTATACATTGGGCTTAAGTGTTGATAGAACAAGGAAACGCTTTGTTGGGTTTTGTTTGTGCCTGATGTTTCCAGTCGAGCTTAAACAATTCATCGATTACTAAGTAAAGGAATCGTCATTTGAAGCTTTTTTCATGATGAAAGGTGCATTATGTAATAAATCTAAAGCAACTGGCCAGAAAAACCTCCTAATATGTCACAGAGACTCAGGAATAATGTTAATATAACAAACTGAACTCACCAACAACAACAGTACAGACAGAATTTTCGCATCGCAATGTTTATGTTTTGAAATCACGTTTTGGCGTCATGTGGCGCCACCTACCGCCGTCTACCAATCATTGCAGTCAGTAGAGCCTCAGCTGCCGAGCAACCACGGGTTGCCAGTTACGTCCGAGCTACAACGGCGGAGAAAAACGAAACCTAAAAGACGTCGGTATTTTGAATTTGAGTGTAGTAACCGTTTTTGGCCACATTCTCACATATGGCGCCTTTAAAACAAGATTTCTGATTGTTTTAGCTTCTTAAATGTGAATAATTTTTGGTTTGTGGACAAAACAAAGACATCGGAAAACATCGTCATTGTTTGTCAACCTTCATCAGTGTTGACAAACACTAATGAAGGTTTTTTAACATTTTATGACATTTTATGGACCAAACGATTAAAGGTGCCATATGTAAGAATGTGGACAAAAACAGTTACTACATTCAAATTCAGAATACCGAGGTCTTTTAGGTTTCGTCTTCTGACATAACTGGCAACCCGTGGTTGCTCGGCAGCTGAGACTCTACTGACTGCAATGATTGGTAGATGGCGGTAGGAGAACATCTTAATTTCCATTTTCTGACATTTTATGGACCATCGAGAAAATAATCTACAGATTTCCCGTTCCCTGAAGCTGTCGTTCTACTTTTTTTCTTCTTAAACCCAAAGCTTTACCCCCCCCAAAAGGACCAAAGTATCTTCATCCTCTATTGTTATAGTGTAGAATCAGTAATGGAGTTCCCAAACTCTGTTCTTTTAAACTATGATCGAAGAGGCAATCTTACCTGCCACCTCAGGATTCCTGGCAGGAAGAAGAAGAAGAACCAAAAAAAAAAATCAAACCATTAGACCTGTCACAGACACTTTCCGCCATCCGGGAACATAATAATGCACAAACACTTTTTTTTTTAGTCCACATTAAAAATGCATTTGGAGGGGAATAAACGCAGCCGTCTAAAGTTTGTGTCACTCACGAGGTCAGGAACGTGATGTACAAAAACCCTTCCCACTCCCCCAGCAATTATCGCTCGCTTATTATTTCAGGAGGATACGCCGGGAGACAGGTGCGCCATTCAGGGTCCTCGGCGTGTCGTGGGGGAAATGGAAAGGGAAGGAGGAACGCACCATACTGTGTGGCGCCGTGTGAGCCCTCTTTTAATCTTGAATAATGCAAATTCCCCACAGGGTGCAGTTATTTGGCAGAGCCGGGGGCCCTCTTGTGCCACTCAAGCACCTACCGCCTCACCTGATGGGGGTAAATAATGAGGCGAGGTCGGACGGGGCGGGCGGGCGGGCGGGCGCGGAGTTAGAGAAGAGGTCTTGGTGAAGATCGGTACTGGACGGGGAGGATGGGGTGATGCCATATGGGACGGAAAAAACTAAGCCGTCTCATTTAGCGCAGGCTTAAAAGCGCACGAGAGACGGGCGAGCGCCGGAGATAACGGCCTGGGCGACCGTTTGATTAGGGAAGATGGTTTTCTTTTTAATGAATTCCCCTTTTAACACGTTCGTATTACCTCGTAATATTAAGACTGACCCCCGTTTTCCTCGAGGAATCAAACGGCAATTCGAACGGGGAGAACGACGGGTCGAGTGAAAATGAAATGAAATGAAATGAAAAGATGTGATTGGACCGGCGGGGGGGGAGGGGGGAGGGGGGGCTGAGACACAAGTTAAAGTTAATGCTGCGTTTAGTGGGAATGTGTGTGTGTGTGGTGGATGTCAATTGCCTCCGAATTTGCAGTTGCAAACATCACAGTTAAGCACTGATTAAATCAATAACTCCAATATCCAAAACCTAATTTACTAGCTTTAAGTGGCAGAGAACACCCACGGCCCCCCACCCCCCCCCCCCGCTCCCTCCTCGCCCAAATCACAGACTTTAAATAGCTATTTAAGATTTGATTTAGTGAAGGTCATCCAATAAGAGATTAGTTCTCAGCAAGTTGGATTTTATTTAAGAGAAAGCACCGCAGGCTTTTTTTTTTCTATTTACCAACAAGATCGCTGGGAAAAAAACAAAAAAACAAAAAGTGCAGCCTCCTCCTTCCTGCTCTTCTGTCCGTCCTTGTAGTGAGAAAAAACCCGGCTCTAATGAGGCGTCTCTTTCTGTTTTTAACCCTCAGTAAATGCACATGTTGACATTTTGTTTTACGACAAAAAAACAGCCAAATAAATGTCATGTTATGCTGGATTAGAAGTGAAAACTACAACACTGCTATGAAAACATTCAACACACTCAAAGCCTCACTAGCAGCCCCTAGAGGCGGCACCGAGTCTCACACCCTGCGAGAACAAAGTGTCCATTAAATCTGGAGACGCCTGTTATGTATTTCCCTTGGAATAATTTCATTCAAAATGTGTTTGATTAGAAAAAACATCTCTGTATCTGCACTTGTGTACTGTGTATGTATATTATACTACAGAGACTGAAGTAAAGGGCACGTCAGCTGACCCCGAAAACTATATTTGTACAATTAAAAGTGTTGCGTTTGTGCAGGTGCTAATCACACAACCTGCTGTAAGAGTGAACGGCACACGTGACGTCAGCCGCCTGCTGTTCTCAGATGTGCTCCCACTTAAAGAAGTGACGTCGGTCCATATGTTTTCGCCTCTTTTAGCTTGTTGCGCACAACAATATCTACAGTGTGTGTATGTTAGCCCATCGGAAAATACAAATGGATTCCATTATCAGCCAGGTTTTTTCTCTTTTTTCTGCATAAAACGCTGTATTTTATTCATCATGACTTATTGATTTCCACGCTTGCTCGTGTTACCTTAAAGTATTAACAGGTAACATGTGTTTTCATTGCTACAGGTACAATACGGATGATATAAGTGGTCATTGGTGCGTCTGTATCCTCAGCTGCTTTGTGTGATCTGCTCTGGTGTAAAAACGCCTCGTCATTGGCTGCATGTCTCAAGTGGTAACATCCTCTCTTTATGCTTTTGGCCGAGGTTACTGTTTTCAAAATCCCCCCTGCGCTTTGGCAGACAACGGTCCTTGAACTCGGGAACCTCGGATAGTTTTCGATTTTTGAAGATTTGAATCGTCGACGCACGGTCAAGTCCGTTTTTTGTGGTATTTTCTTGACAGGGAACACAGAAAACTAATCATCCCCACGTACAAAAACAAGTTCCCTCACCCCAACTCTGTTCTGCAGGGAGAACCACTGCTGCATTCTGGGTAAGGACTGAACAAAGTGATTATGACGAGGACTACTGAGCTGCTTCACATCTGCAAGAACTTCATTCCACTGGTTAGATCTTCTCTGAAACGCGATGCAAAACAACTCAAGGTAAATAAACCACCAGAGAGTCATCTATATACATATATATGATGGTGTAAGTTATGTTTTATACCCTGCAAGACTTTGGATTTGGGCTCTTTTGCAAGTCAAATGGATACGACAGCATGTTTGTGGGATTTTCATTGAATCCTGAGGCTCGACCTTCACTATTCCTCTACAAATATATAGGACGACATGGCACGCCGTCTTCTTTCTGTTCTTGATGGAGTAAAAAAAATGTTGAGCAAATAAAAAACATAGTGTAAGAGTAAGTATCCAGGGGCGCAGCTTGTGAACAGGCAAAGGCAGGCAACTGCTTGGGGCCCCGAGCAGATAGGGGGCCCCCCCCCCCCCGACACTCTTGTTTTTACTGAAATGTGCAGTGAGCAGCTGCCTCCCCGTCCCCCTTAAACAACAGTGGGCGATTTGCAATGACATCTCAGTAGGAAACCCCCCCTAAAGGGGCCCCACCTCCCTAAAGGGGCCCCACCTCACTTCAACCTGTGTGAAGTTATCGTTCTGCAATTTGGAAAATGAAGACTATTATTTACAGTGTAATGCATATCTTTTTTACTCAGTTCATATAGTTTTTTAAAAGCTATTTACAGTATTTTATGGTTCTTTACATTTATACTTTCACATACTTTTTAATTACAAGGTTTTTCCATGTTCTTTCATTCATTTTTTTTTTTTTTTTTTTTTAACTCATACATTGTTCGTTGGTGTCAGATTATTTATAACAATGGTGATGAACACTGGTTGGAAGTAAGGGCCCCCTGGGAATTTTTGCTTATAGGGCCCCTACAGACTCGAGAATCGCCTCTGTTAGTATCACAGAACAGGATCAAGTGTTGGCCTGATCATGTTGTTTAAAAGCATGTGTACGACACAGCCTCCACGTGGCCTCTGTCAACAGTGAAAGGGAAGCTCTTCCAGCTCAAAGACGACTTAAAGGGACACTGTGTAGTATTTATGGGTTTATATGACCCAAAATCCACTTTTTTATACATATTATGTGCTCCTGCATTGTCTAGTCGCTGTATAATAGTTTTTGTTTCATTTTCGTAGTGTTTCAAAAAGTCATGTAAAATAACATGACCGCGGGCCGCGGTTGCATAGCCACTGTTAGCAGCAAGACGCCATGTTTCTACGGGAGCCTGTAAGGACAAACGCGAGAGAACAAATCAAGCGTCTCTTTACTTGTAGCAGGAAGTCCCGCCTCCACTCTCTCCGCTTCGTCTGCTACGGCCGCGGTAGCTCCGCCCTCTCCCTCGCCTCACGAACCTCATCTGCTGACACGGAGAAAGACGACGAGGACGACGTTTGACCGGCTGAGGACACCGTAGCGCTCAGGGAAGGGAGGGGGTGAGCAGAGGAGCAGTTCTTTGTTGTAAATTTCAGGCTCTCCTCTAGATGGCACTATAAACTACCTCACTTTGAAATGACTTTGTGTGTCACACGATGATGAGCACAGTCGGTGGTTGGTTGGTTGTGCGTCGCTAACACGTGTCTCTGAAGTCTCGCTTCAGTCCCTTTTGAATTCTGCTCAGATTACGGGAAAAAACGATAATACGCGTCCGTCTCGCTCTCAGATGTGAAACGATCGCGACCGACACGGATCTGGAGGAGCTCGACGAGGATTCTCTCGTGTGCGAGATCGGAACGAGATCGGAAGGAATTCATCACTGGCGTAGATTTGATAAGTTTGCTGGAATCAGATGTGAGGTATTACGCAGTGGCAAAACACTGAGGGCGCAGTTTGTGTTCGGTGTCGATGCAGAATCGATGTTTACAACTTGTTTTGATCGTACGGAGAAGGCGCTTTTTATGCATGTGAAAGCTCCAGCTCCTAAATCTCCTTTGAGACGAAAATTAGGAAAAAGGACAGCACAGTCGAAGCAGGTGCCTGGAATAAGGCTGATATAGAGAAAAAGATTAGTGACTTAAGAAATATCAAATAAAGCAATGTGTTCGTAATATTGTTCAGGGCCCCGAGCACAAAAGCAGACGTAATTTCAATATTTGGAATGGGCAAGTTTAATTTTGAAGTCGGAGCAAACCAATAAGCTGGGAAAATAGCAAACACAGGAGAGCAAATTGCATTCCTTTGTAAAAAAAAGGTGAAAAGACTTAAGGAACATATAAAAGTCATCTCTGACTGGAAATTAGAAATCAACCGTCAGAAAAAACCAAATAACAGAAAAGAAATATTACCGTCCACTTTCTAAATCAATATAACATTTGCTACAAGACACAGCATTACCATGGTAACAGCCCGGTAGAGAATGAAGCATTTCTTATTATTTCAAAATAAAAAAAACGGGAGCCTGAAGCCCAAGTTTTATTACAGCAGCCATCACATCAGCAGCAGCAGCAGCAGCAGCAGCAGTTTTCCATCTGAAGCTGAAGCTTTTCAATCCCACGCTTTATGAATGTGCAAATTCCACTGGACAGGATGATAACAGCGCTGTAAATTAACACGCAAAAGGTAACCGTTGGGAGGAGTTTTAGTGTCGTCGCTGCTGCTGCTGCTGCTAATGTTCAGCGAAAATATTCCTCCAGTCTGGACTCACTTTCTTCTCAGAAGGAGAAGAGGGAAAAATGAGCTGAGTTGCATTTTTTCTCCTCTTCTCAAATTAGATGAAAATTGGAACCTTCAATATCGTGGAATGAAATAAAATGTTGACACAGTATTTCGGTACATGTGTTGCTATTCATTACTAACTAAGACCTGCATATTGGGTCATTTCACAGAGCAGAGCCTGTGCTACGACCCTCCTCCTCCTCCTCCTCCTCCTCCTCCTCCTCCTCCTCCTCCTGCTGCTCCATGCTCACATCAGTATCAGTGCTTTAGCAGATTATCAGCCAACGACTGCATCATCCGAGGACGTTCACGATGCGCATGTAATCTCCCGGCTTGTTTTTTTTGCGAGAAATATGAAACTTGAGATGAAAGAACTTTCGATTGAGAGCGTTTTTTTTTGTTGTTGTGTGTGTTTTAACGCTATTATAAATTGTTGCAGAGTTCGAAAAACAGTCAAACAAAAGCAGCAAACAGCCTTTGAACGCAACACTTACAGACACGCTGACTGTTTTTGCTTCGTAAGCCACATAAGCATTGGTTCTCAAAGTGCGGCCCGGGGGCCCAATGGCGGCCCGCAGAAACATTTCTGGCGGCCCCGCAATGAATTACAGTTGATAGTTTTAATCCAGGAGCTACTAAGCTTGTTAAATGTTTATTGGACATTACTGGATACAGACCAATAAGTATAAACAAAAATACTGGGTATTTACCTGGTTTCTATATGGTGAATTTTAGTGTATTATTGGGTTATAAGCTGGTAATAAGCAGGTAGCTACAGCCCCCAATTACTAGCTATTTACCCAGTAAATATATGGTAACAGAAATGTGTTACTTGGTATTAACCTGTAATTAGAAGGTAAGAACAATGGCCAAAATACTGGGTAATTAACCAGTAAATTATAAAGCGTTATTATATTAACGTTTATATTACTTAACGCTAAACTGTAGAAGTGCAATCTGGTCATTAAAATTAGTACAAATGAGATTTCTTTCTGTTTTTTTTCCTTTGGCGGCCCTCAGTCCAATGTTGGGTTCCTAAATTGGCCCCCAGGTATCAAAACTTTGAGAACCCCTGCACATAAGGATACGCGGACACTGAGGAAAAACAGATGATAACCTTACCCTCACCCCCTCAAAAAAAGAATGGACTCACACCTCCGTGTACACATACACGCATATATTTGTGCAGGCACTAAGTGGCTACATTAGACAAGAAGGTGGAATTGACAAGCCTATAACTTTAGAGCCAATAAACGCTAAAAGGCACCACAGTGAAAAGAGACCAGATTTCAGCTCAACTCTGTCGACAAACCCGGGCCAAAACAGAAAAAAAAAAAACCTCCCTGCTGGATCTGCTGCTCGTCGGGTCCAGCAAATAAAGGGTGAAGCTTTTAGGCGATGAGCAGCAGGTGATCTCAGCTTTTCTGCAAGTCCTAATGTTCCTAAAAGCCACTCTCCCTGGTTCTGTAATTGGGCATCAGTAGTTAATGTAGTATTGACTGCATTACATGCTCCTGTGCATCCTTTCCCACTAATGCCATTTGCATCACCTTGTACATTTACCATATTGCTTAGCCAATAACTGTTAAAAGCAATCTGACTCATGAATCATACGGGAGAACTCTCAGCTCCGACAGACGTCCAAAAGGAGACAATTTACAGTTGAGTTAATTTGGGTACATTAGCAGCGCAACATGGATTCAGCCAGACAGACCAATTTATGTCTCTGTCCGCAATCCTTTTATTGGTTTTTTTTTTTTTTTAGACGTGTAAGTGAAAGGATGCTCTGCTAAGAGATATGAAATATCCATTTTCAAACATAAATAATGGCTCCATCACTTTTAAGAGCAGGAGGTGCCCTTGGATAAAGTATATACATGTAAATATAGAGATAAAAAATGGTGTTTTATGGTTGTCAAAGTCTAAATTACCAAAGAAGTGACACAAGAAAGAGTCATTTGGCTTCATGTGACATAAAGTCATATAAATCTGATGGGTTTTAACACACACATAAGCCACAGTGATGGATGCAAAGGCTCATCTCGACGGTGGTTTAATCCAAAATGGGGACTTCATTAGAGCCGAGTTTGATTTAAATGAAAATTAATTAGATTGCCTCACCCATTAACCTAAATACAGTGAAATGGATAAGTAATGTGAGTGGGCCTGTTTGCATGGACCAGCGAGTGAAGTGGACGCTTTGCACGCGGCGCTATATGCCCATAATTTGCAATCAAGTTAAAAGCACTCTGCTGTCATCTCTCCCATCCCGTGGTGATGTCAAAGGGCTGCCTCACTAACTTCACAGACGCAGAAAAAAGCACTTAAGAGTAGAGGAGGAGGAGGAGGAGGAGAGAGGGAGAAAGAGAAAGAGAAGGAGACACGCTGGAGTCAGAGTGCATGCACATCCTCACAAAAATAATAAAAAAAACATGCAACTCCTCCAAAAAACTAAACAGCATTTCCAGTGGAGGTCTGTTTATGCAACTCAACTTCAACGGCCACAGAAAGTGCCTTCATTGGCTTTTCCTCGCCCCAAAAACACGAGCTCTGCTGCGGAGCCAAAACACACTGACAGCGGAGGCTGCGTGTGCGTGTGCGCACGGACGCCGCTCTCTGAATGTGTGTGTTCCAGCATCCTCGACGTGTTGTTTACTCACCCTCTTCCTTGTCCAACACCATCGTCCTGAGGAACGAGGAGTCCTTCCCCGGGCGATCCGTGCTGCTCGGCTCCAGCAGGCTTGCACCGCTCGCTCTCTTGCGCACACGGCGTATCCTGGGAAAAAATGTCTCTGAAGCGCGCGGCGGCGACGGCGGCGGCGGCGGCGGCGGCTGACGACTACACTACAGCCACCACCACAAAAAAAAAAAGAAAAAAAAAAAAGAGAAGATGAATTGCCGTGTGCACGTTTCTCCTCTCGTTTTGTCGTTCGTCTCTGGATTCAAACGCGGGACAGACTCTGGCGCAAAACCCTCATCCAAACCCGCCAACTGTCAACAAATAGCGTCAAAACGGCGTCGGTTGCTTTTGATTAAATTCCATGCGGAAAAAGAACGAAAGACGGTAATAAACGTAAGTGTCGCCTGCGCGCGTGTGTGTATGAATGTGTGTGTGTGTGCAGTCAGCGCTCGCTGCACGCGCGGATCAGACGCTCAGACTGAATCGGCTGAGCTCCTCCTCGCCCTCGCGCTTTAATAATAATATCCTTCTCCTTCTCATTTGCTCCCGAACAAGCAACTAAATTCAAACACACCAACACAACAAAAAAATCCAATTGCAAACCTGACAACTGCTAAAAGCGAACTCGCGCCTCCCTCTCTCTCTCTCTCTCTCTCTTGCTCTCTCTCTCTCTCTCGCGCGCGCACCTCGCCTCCGTCTGCTGCCGAGCTGCTGAATAAATGCGCGCAGCTTCCACAGACCCTCGGATTCCCCTGTTAATTAAATCAATTCATTATGCTCAGATCTGATTAGCAGCCCTTCCCCCCTCTTTGAATCAATTATTCAATACACAAACATAATTGCTTGTGCCAGAGGTGTCTAAGTATTAGCTTATTTAACTCCAAGGACACTAATTACCCCTAGGGCAAGGGAACTTTTCTCATTAATTCTGACAAAACACAAAAGCACAGCTAAGGGAAAGTGTGTGTCTATGTGTGTGTGTGTGTGCGCATGCACTAAAGGTTGCATTGATGCACGTGCACGGAGGAGAGAGAGAGAGAGAGCGGTAGAGAGAGATTGAGATGGAGCGGTGCTCCTGGTGCATATGCACTATATAGTTAACATAAAATGCGCAAATTGTGCGCCTTGTTCGTACCTTCTTTTCTTTTTGCACAGTGTAAAAGAAATAAGATCTAATTGTGGCCTGTTTAGCAGTTAATTAGTGTCCAGACACAGCTATATCACACAGGCTGCAGTTAGAAAGAAAAAAAAAAAACCAGCACAACAGATGGGCCACGTTTTTGATTAGCGACAGAGATAGAAGGCTGAGTTCTGAATCTGGTCATATAATTGTTGCCTGTTATTGCCAAAGATGAAAGTGTTGCCGTTTTTCACGGTGGAGCCTTAAATAGCACCACTTTCCCTTTGCCCTGCGGAGACTGTGAACCAATTAAGGGTGAGATCCAGCAAAGATTAGCCATTTAGAAGAGAGGAGTCGGGGCTAGTGCGGCTACAATAATACTGGAGCGTCAGCGAGCCAGCAGGCCGTCTGTGGTGTGAGGCCGCTCAGTCTGTGCTCGCCTTCTGTTGACGTTTTGCAATCGGGCGCAAGGAACCGACTGTACGGGCATTAAAGCTGCAGTGTGTAACTTTTGTCGGTATTTGTTGTTGCCGATTTTGTTTGTTTTTTTGTGAATGGAAACGATGGAATGTCATTTGTTTGCTGCTTATCTGAAAATGGGCTCCGTCATGCAAAACTATCAGACCCGACTGAGGGAGCATTCATGTTTATACAGCAGTAGAGCTTAGATCGGGCGACAAAAAAATCAACACGACACAATCCGACACATTCACTGTAATTACGAGTCCATTACCAATTACGGTACCCGTAAATGTACACGTACGTCCACGTCCTCCCCACGGCGGGAGCTAGCTTGTTGCACCTGCTGCCGTCAGTCTAATTTACAACAATAACAGAGCCGATGAGATCTGCTTCCATGATCGCATATGTTGCTAATGGCGACACACTTCCTGGTTTCTTGTGTTGTTTCTTGTTTTTTTGTGAATGGAAACGATGGAATGTAATTTGTTCGCTGCTTATCTGAAAATGGGCTCCGTCAGACAAAACTATCAGACCCGACTGAGGGAGCATCTGTGTGTATACAGCAGTAGAGCTTAGATCGGGCCCCAAAAAAATCAACCCGACACATTGACTGTAATTACGAGCCCGATTTAAACCCGTCATTTTTTGAAACGCTAGCCGTAAATGTACGCGTACGTCCAACCCTACGTCCTCCCAACGGCGGGAGCTAGCTTGTTGCACCTGCTGCCGCAGTCTAATTTACAACAATAACAGAGCCGCTGAGATCCGCTTCCATTGAACACATATGTTGCTAATGACGATACACTTCCTGGTTTCTAAATGATGCGTTCATGGCCACAGGTTTTTACACCTTCACGCAATTCCACGTGCTATAACATGAGAATCTAGAATCTAGAACAGAGAATCTAAACTCTATTAATGTGTTACCGTCGCAGCACGATCGGCTTCAGTCGATCTCTACGAGGCGGCACGGGATAGCTTCTTTTTTTTCCACTATGGTAAGCTAGTCTGGGATTGTGTAAATGTGGCAAAATTGAATTTAGATTTTATTCACAGTATACATTTATGTATAAGGTCTGGAATGAGCTTCCGCTGTTTTCAGTTATATTCCAACCTTTCTTGGCATAAAACGAATCACTTCCTGTGTGCATGTCACCGGGCGACACGGGATCTAAGCGCCGCTGTACTGACAAACACGGAGAGAGACTTAACTTGTTTGGTTTAAAGGCGCCATATGTAAGAATGTGGCCAAAAACGGTTACTACATTCAAATTCAAAACACCGAGGTCTTTAAGGTTTTGTTTTCAGACGTAACTGGCGTAACGGCGGTAGGTGGCGCCACATGACGCCAAAACATGATTTCAAAACATAAACATGATTTGCAGTCTGCAAAATATTTGTTTTTAATGCAAATATTTTGTCTGTACTGTTGTTGTTGGTGAGTTCAGTTTGTTATATGAACATTATTCCTGAGTCTCTGTGACATATTAGGAGGATTTTATGGCCAGTTGCTTTAGATTTATTACATAATGCACCTTTAAACACAACAATTTTTGAAACGCTAGCCGTAAATCGGGAGCTAGTTTGTTGCGCCTGCTGCAGCAGTCTAATTAACAACAATAACAGAGCCGCTGAGATCCGCTTCCATGAACGCATATGTTGCTAATGACGACATACTTCCTGGTTTATTGTTTTTTTGTGAATGGAAACGATGGAAACTAATTTGTATGCTGCTTATCTGAAAATGGGCTCTGTCAGGCAAAACTATCAGACCCGACTGAGGGAGCATTTGTGTGTATACAGCAGTAGAGCTTTTTTAATGCCAATATTTTGTCTGAACTGTTGTTGTTGTTGGTGAGTTCAGTTTGTTATATGAACATTATTCCTGAGTCTCTGTGACATATTAGGAGGATTTTATGGCCAGTTGCTTTAGATTTATTACATAATGCACCTTTAACAATAGTTTTGAATGTAATGGACACATTACATTTAAAAGCTACTAAATTCATGTAGTAATATATAATTGTAATAATATTTAGCCTCAAACTTTAGCCAATCAATGTCCTGTACATGATCTGCACCAGACCATGTTTTAGGAAGTTACTGAAAATAGGCCACGTGAGTTAAATTGAGTAAAAATAACTACATCCACTTAAAAGTGCATTTATTTACAGCTCAGCCACATTTTTACAGGCTCTGTTAATGCGATCATGTGCCACAAATGTAAAAAGCCCACCGTACATTGCGGCCCATAGGGATGATTTCAGTTCTCGGGGCAGCAGGCTGTGGTGAGATTGGGTTTGGCCCTGAAATCAATGGGCTGATCCCTCTCTGTCCAGCTTCCTGGCTGACGCGCTTGACTTTTCATCTCCACGGTCACATAGATTGATGACTTATGACCGAGAACGTATGTATCGCTGACCTCTAGCAAAGTGAGTGACACATAATTAATCCAATCACACAGAAAACTGGTACCAGAAACGGGGGGGGGGGGGGGGGAACGGTTCAGTATCATCGGGGCTCGGCTTCAAACAACCGTTTGACATTTGAATTAAAAAAAAAAATACAATGTAAAGACTGGGAACAAAAATGGTGTTTCTGTGTGTGACTGCTAAGAAATAATGGATGGAGTTCTGAATTTACTGCAATTACCTCACTGCTTCAGTGCTGTGGGAAAGTATCAGGAAACACGTGTGTGCAGTGGTAGGTTGTGGGTTCGATTCCCAACTCGTTTGTCGGATGGACTTTGTCCAACGCTGGAGAACAAGTCTCCTCTGAGAGCTTGTTATTTACAGATTTATGTGTTGTGATTGGCTGCCGTTTGGTGAAGCCACGCACCCACAATGCAGTTCACCGAACGCCTGCTGCTGCTGTGTTTCAGCTTGTTGTGAGTCTGTCATTAGCGTGACCTCATCTTACACCAACAATGACAGGACTGTGGCTCTTTTTAAACCTGAATGGAGTGGAAACCTAATGAATTCAGTCATCGCTAACACCTGTGTCTGTGTTTGTCCACTGTCACGGCTGCTGTAAACGTCAGGTTTATTAAAGACACGCTCGAGCATTACGTACACACACGTTGTACAAGTTTAACTCATTAGAAGCTTGTTAATATGCACTGCCGTTCAAAAGTATGGGGTCACCCATACATTTTTTTTTAGGTTTTCCATTAAAAGTCACACTTTTTATTCAAACTTTGCTTTGGTCTAAGAACTAGCAAAACTGTTCTCAGCTGTGCTAACATAATCGCACAATTTGCTAATCTAATGCAATTAGTAGTGCTGTGAAACGCACGACACGTTTCCATGGCGACTGACAGGAAAAAGACCTGCATGACGTCATTACATTTTACGTACCGCGAAACCGGAGTCCAGGCACCGTTTCCCAGTTAGCTCCATTAGCTGCGTTAGCTCCTTTTAGCGCCGTTAGCCTACAGTGGAACTGGAGCGGATCGGTAAAAGACGTGCGTGACGCCATGTTTACGCGCCGCGACACCGGAGTCCAGGCACCGCTTCCCAGTCAGCTCTGTTAGCTCCTTTTAGCGGCGTTAGCGCGCCTACAGTGGAACTGGAGCGGATTGGTAAAAGACATGCGTGACGTCATGTTTACGCGGCGCGACACCGGAGTCCAGGCACCTCTTCCCAGTTAGCTCCGTTAGCTGCATTGGCTCCTTTTAGCGCCGTTAGCGTTAGCCTACAGTGGAACTGGAGCGGATCGGTAAAAGACGTGCGCGACGTCATGTTTACGCGCCGCGACACCGGAGTCCGGGCACCGTTTCCCAGTCAGCTCCGTTAGCTCCTTTTAGCGGCGTTAGCGTGCCTACAGTGGAACTGGAGTGGATCGGTAAAAGACGTGCATGACGTCATGTTTACGTGCCGCGACACCGGAGTCCAGGCACCGTTTCCCAGTTAGCTCCGATAGTTGCATTAGCTCCTTTTATCGCCGTTAGCATTAGCCTACAGTGGAACTGGAGCGTATCGGTAAAAGACGTGCGTGACGTCATGTTTACGCGCCGCGACACCGGAGTCCGGGCACCGTTTCCCAGTTAGCTCCGTTAGCTGCATTAGCTCCTTTTAGCGCCATTAGCGTTAGCCTACAGTGGAACTGGAGCGGTCTGTTTATTCAAGGAAAAGAGCAGCGCTGACATAGAGTGTATTTTTCATTCATTTAATGTTATATTCATTGAAAAAAAGTGCTTTTCCTTAAAAAATAAGGACATTTCCAAGTGAGCCCAAACTTTTAAACGGTCGTGTACACGTTGTACAAGTTTAACTCATTGGAAGCTAATAAGTTAATATATATCTATAGATGTAGTTCACTGAGTTTGACAGACACAAGATGGCAAATCAACAAAGTGCAGTACTGTATAAACTCAAGCACTCTGGCTTGTAAGAGGTTTCCATGTAAGATCAAGTGATAGAGTTGAAGTACGGAGACTATGTGTCTCAGTCCAGCTCCTGATTCAACGACGATCATAATCTGAAGAAACGGACTGGTCGCACAGTGCCTCTCAATCAAGATAGTTCTCATCAATATAAATTACCCACATTACCTTAGTGTAAAGACGCAACCTGTGTGTGTGTGTGTGTGTGTGTGTGTGTGTGTGTGTGTGTGGCTCCTGTAAGCCTGGACCCTCCGTGTCTTGGGTGAAGAACCCTTTCCCCACTCCACGTCTGCAGCGGGGTCAGCACACACACTAGAAAGCGAGCTCCTGAGTGGGCTTCTCTGAATCACCGTTAATTAAAATTCATTTTCTGAGCGTGCATTACCCAATGCCCGTCTATTTATGGGGGGGGGGGCGGCTCTCGAATGCAGCCCACTACAAAACAGTGCTCTGTAATTAACCCCGCCTAATCAGATAGCTCACTAGTGTTGTGTTCCCATTCGTCCTCGGGCGCACAGCCCATTGGACAGAGGGGGGGGGGGGGCTGCAGAGAGAGGATGAGCCCATTCTATAGTTCAGAATGGCTAAGCAGATTAAAACCTCATATCGAACATGATATTTACAGGCAAGGCTCAGTGGAGAGTGCTCCTTTTATGTGGGGTGGGGAGAGGCTTTGGGGCTAGGCTTTTAAAGCCATGTCCCTTAATTGTACTCTGGCTAAGTGGGATGAATGGTGCTTTTTAATCAGACCACTGACGGGGGCTCGGTGTTGTAAATGTATAAAGATGGTCGCCCGATAGTTAAAACGCTGAATGATATGCTTTTAGTCGGAAGTTTCAAAGCTTCTAGCAATATCTAAATTTATTTCGCGCATTAAGCCGACACCTGTAAACACCAGCGTGATTATCCTCCCGTTGTTTTCCGATGCGGCTGCAAAACATTTGCTTCGGTTAGTAATTGCGCCGTATAATTTATAGCTGTATCACCTTCTTTGTAGGCCTCTCCCGTTTAGACAGACATTCAATTAACACATGTGGATGTGTTTGATGTGCAAGTTAATGTTCAGAGAGGGAAGTGTTGCCCGTATTATGCGACAGTGAGACTATCTTTATTTCTGCTCTTCCTGGCTGTGGACGTGCTTTGCCGTCACGACGCTAACGGATCTGATAGTTTTGGATTAAAGTGGAACGATGTAGGATTTTTACCCTTATAACTACTGCAGTGCACGTAGTAAGTATGTATTCCTGTAGTGGGAGCCAAAGAAGATTTTTCAGTTATGGTAACGCATGATAAGGAACGTAAGCGGCAGACGGTCACAACAGCTAGCTACGCTAATGCTAATAGAAAATTCAAACATTTGCGTTGTGCCTAATGAGGTTGCACAGTGTTTGTACTGTGTTAGCCATACGCTAATGCTAATCCTAACCTCGCTAGCTTACCTTTGGAAACTTACATTAAATCAGCTAACATTTACGTTAGCGTAAATGCCTTTTTTACAAGTACAAAAATGTGTATGCGTGTGTGTGCTTGTGCTTGTAGCATACTGAGGACCAGTGATGGTTTTTAACCAACAAAGTGAGGTCATTTTTACGAAGTGAGGACATTTTGGTCGCGTCCTCGCTTTGTTTTCACTGAAATCAATTCCTGACGTCGTGAACATGCTATAGCTGAAGAAGATCTTTCCGTTATGGTAATGCATGATAAGGAACGTAAGCGGCTGACGGTCAAAACAGCTAGCTACGCTAATGCTAATAGAAAATGAAAACATGTGCGTTGTGCCTAATGAGGTTGGACAGTGTTTGCATTGTGTTAGCCCTACGCTAATGCTAATCCTAGCCTCGCTAGCTTACCTTTGGAAACTTACATTAAATCGGCTAACATTTACGTTAGCGTGAATGCCTTTTTTACACGTATGAAAATGTGTGTGCGTGCGTGTGCTTGTACTTGTAGCATACTGAGGACCAGTGATGGTTTTTAACAAACAAAGTGAGGTCATTTTTACGAAGTGAGGACATTTTGGTCGCGTCCTCGCTTTGTTTTCACTGAAATCAATTCCTGACGTCGTGAACATGCTATAGCTGAAGAAGATCTTTCCGTTATGGTAATGCATGATAAGGAACGTAAGCGGCTGACGGTCAAAACAGCTAGCTACGCTAATGCTAATAGAAAATGAAAACATTTGCGTTGTGCCTAATGAGGTTGGACAGTGTTTGCATTGTGTTAGCCCTACGCTAATGCTAATCCTAGCCTCGCTAGCTTACCTTTGGAAACTTACATTAAATCGGCTAACATTTACGTTAGCGTAAATGCCTTTTTTACAAGTACAAAAATGTGTGTGCGTGTGTTCTCGTACTTGTAGCATACTGAGGACCAGTGATGGTTTTTAACCAACAAAGTGGGGTCATTTTTACGAAGTGAGGACATTTTGGCTGGGTCCTCACTTTGTTTTCACTGAAATCAATTCCTTACGTCGTGAACATGCTATAGCTGAAGAAGATTTTTCCGTTATGGTAACGCATGATAAGGAACGTAAGCGGCTGACGGTCACAACAGCTAGCTACGCTAATGCTAGTAGAAAATGAAAACATTTGCGTTGTGCCTAATGAGGTTGGACAGTGTTTGCGCTATGTTAGCCCTACGCTTTGGCTAATCCTAGCCTCGCTAGCCTACCTTTGGACTTACACTTACATTAAATCAGCTAACATTTACGTTAGCGTGTGCCGGAAGTGTTAGCTTTGGGCTCAGATGCCGAATCATTGAGGACGTGCTGTTGTGTTACGGCAGTTGTTTGTTTACAGTGGTTAGCTTGTTACCTTTGGACACACTCTGGACACTTTTCTGCTATTTTCTGCCTTTTTTACGCGCTGTTTCACTCTCCGTCTCCGCCTTCGCGCTAGCTGAAATCCGGATGCGCGGTGTGCGTCTGCTAAAACAATCCGCTGAACAGGCCACGCAAGCTAGGAATTAAACACATTTTTGTAATGAAGTTACTCGAATCACTCGAAGTATTCATTGCAGCCCAAGCTAGTTAGCGGAAAAACCAGTTCAGGGCCTCCGACCCCGAAATCAGAGGTCTTGGGAAATCTCGGATCTCATGAGAATCACAAATTGCTTTACGGCACGAGACACAAACAAACACAAGTCTGAAGCAGAGATAAGTGTCATCGGAGGAAGCGTTGAAGAGGAAACATCGGACCGGCTTTTTCCGAAACGGATGCTGACCCTTGCCGGCGTCTTTGCCGTCACACCTGTAAATATCTTTGAGATAAACTCTCTTTTCTCTAGACTGTATTTACGTGTAATTGCACATGGCTGCACGACTCTGCTGAAAAACAAAAGCACATGGCCAGGAGAGGGGAAGAGAGAGGGGGGGGGGGGGTTGGGAGAGTCAGAGGTGAGCTTTTACAACACTGAGGATAAAGCAGTAAACACAAGGGGGAGCTCCGTAGAGAAAAGAGGGCGGGAAAAACCAACCACACTTGCAAAGTTCCACTGTAACGTGTCAAATAATAAATTGCAGCCACTTTTTTATTTCCTTCATAGTGAGGCTTTTAAGACATTGGCTGGGAAAAAAAAAAAATTTAATAAAAAATCTTGGCATCAATTTGTCATAACAAAAAAGCCTCATCATAACAAAGGTTGGAGCCCTGCCGTTCACCTTGTCAGTTTGAAGTTCACGACCAATCAAACGAGGACAAGGTGTCGTTTGTTGGGTTGGGGGAAGAGGAAGAGAGAGTGAATCCCTTTCCCAAACAGTTAATCCAACTTTAATCCCAGTCATTAGGAATTAGACATGCCGAGCTGTCCGGCCGTGCCTCTAAATTACAATCAAACGGTTACCAATTACACAAATTATTGATGGTAGATTCTCTTTTCAACTGCAAATTAAGGCTATTAAGGAAAGGCTCCCTTTTTTAATGCAAAAGTGACTAATTAACCAGCGGATGGGATGGAAATCTGCTGCCCAGATATCAAAAAAAAAAAAGTTTCTCAGCACACATTGCAGAAACACAAGGGAACCAATTAGTTTAATTATCAAAACAGCTAATTAAAATTGCACAGTTCCTAATTAGTTCTTTGCTTTTGCCTCTAATTGACAGCGCGGAGATAAATGGGCTGCCGACGAAAACGAGGGGGAGAGGAGAAAAAAAAACAGGGGGAAACTTCGGCGGAATATTTATGCTGACTTTATCTCCGTCTGTGTGGCAGCCCTTGAAAGTGGAAAATTAATGACCTTAATTCCCAAACTGTTTTTCCTACCGACGGTGCTCCCCTCTGTGCTCCCGGTGCACGCTCCCTTTGTATGGGCCTGCCACACTGCCAACTGCTGGAACAGGAGGGGGGGGGGGGGGGGGGGGGAAAGAGAGTATACTTGGGGGGGTGGGAAGGAGCCGCGATTCTCCTCCTAATGTGACAGCTCCCACCTAACAATGGTGAAAGATGAAAGAACGGAGCAGATGTAACCACTGGGAGCGTTGCATCATGGGACTGCAAGTCTGTTGCACTTCTGTCATCTGTGGGGGCACTAATTTGTCCCATTAAAAAGAAGGAATTCTGTCTGGACGGAGATAAAAGACTTTTCATGGCCTGGAAATACTTAGAATAGGGTTTTTTTTTTTTTTTAAATGTTATTTTCTTTTAATTTAAATTTTTCGACTGATTAATAGGATGCCCTGCAAGCTGACAGCTGGTCAAACTTTGCACAAACGCGTAATTGTCGATCTCGACTGTGACGTGGCGTCCTCCAGATTTATTGGAACGGTTCCCCCTCCCCTTATTATTGGTATGATCTGTTTTAAAGGTCCTTGGAAATAAAGAAGAAAGATGGATCCCGTTTGAGAGAACTGCTACACTAGCAAACCTGAACGACAACCATTTACCTCACAGCACGTGTGTGTGTGTGTTCTTGTACTTGTAGCATACTGAGGACCAGTGATGGTTTTTAACCAACAAAGTGAGGTCATTTTTTACGAAGTGAGGACATTTTGGCCCGGTCCTCACTTTGTTTTCACTGAAATCAATTCCTTAGGTCGTGAACATGCTATAGTCTGTTTTTAACTTAGCTCCTCAATTTGGTACAAAACCCGGTTCCACCTGTGGACATTTTATGGTACTGCACCCAGTATTATTTTATAGATGTCATTCATGAAGTAGATATTTGTTATTGTGTTGATTTATAAAGTGGAAATGCTGGTCCTCGGTATGCAGCAAGTACAAGAGTGTGTGTGTGTGTGTGTTCTTGTACTTGCGGCATACTGAGGACCAGTGATGGTTTTTAACCAACAAAGTGAGGTCATTTTGACAGAGTGAGAACATTTTGGCCGGGTCCTCACTTTGTTTTCATTGAAATCACTTCCTTAGGTTGCTATAACATGCTATACTCAATTTGTCAAACATTTTTTTTTCACATTTTGGATGACATAGTATAGTATGATGTTTTTGTCAAATTTTGGACCAAAAATTTTTAAAAATCGAAAAAGTTTTCCAGCCCTTTTTGCTCTGGGGCTCCACCTGCAGACATTTTATGGTACTGCAACCAGTAGTTCTATATAGATGTCATTCATGAAGTAGATATTTGTAATTGTGTTGATTTATAAAGTGCAAATGCTGGTCCTTACTTTGTCAGCAACCCAGTCCTCAGTATGCAGCAAGTCCAAGAGTGTGTGTGTGTGTGTGTGTGTGTGTGTGTGTGTGTGTGTGTGTCGATCCTTCTGCCAGGCATTGTCTCTTTGTCTGTGTTCCTGCCGCAAGGCCAACCTTGTTTTGTGTAATCCTGTCCCTCCGCCTGCACGCGAGTGACATGTGGGTCCTCTTGGCACATTAGAAGATAACTATCGACTAATCAGTTTACTTTTGGGAGTGTGTTAAAATGTAAATTACATTAATGCTCAAATTATGCATCAAAGTACGCAGATAGGCCAGGCCAGAGGCCGCGTAATGCCCGGGATCATTCGGTTAGTGCCTTCTACATGCAGTGTTAATGCACTCTGATTTCCCCTGCTCTGGTTCGAATCAAGTGCGATACGTCAGCCAGTTGGTGTCTGGGAAACTGGAGGAGGTTTTGCATGAAGTGGAAGAGAAAACCATTATTTTTTTTTTTTTGGTAAAGCTCCATTAAGGGGTGATCGCCGTCTGTTGGATTTCTTTTGTCTAATTCAGTAGAAAAGAACTTTCCCAGTTTCCCGTTTTTTTGCACGACGTGCTTATTTCGGTTGCCCGGATATTCATTTACTTTCAATCTGCGCGACGAGTCGTTCTGTCTGAACTCGTCCTACCTGTTTTTAAATTGCACGCCGAGGAGGCGGGGACTAACGCGAGAGCCCGTGGCGCGCAGGAACTCGCCGCCCCATGACGAACAAACACACGTCCGCCGGCTAATTGATTGTCTTCTGTTTTATTTACGCTGCAGTAGTAATTAGTGGACAACATAATGTAAGCCATTCATTAGCACCTGGCTACCACTATAGATTTCACTGCTTTGTCTCAGATGCACACATCATTAGGGAGAAACAAAGAGTAGAATTTATTAGCGCGGCTTCTTATAAATATGCTTAAAGTCGGCGGTGTGCCTTTAAGGGAGAGAACACAGGCCTGTAAAACTTTTTTTTTGTCAGCATTTGCTCACTGATTCCATTTGCTGCAGAATATGTTAAGGAAGAGCAGTATAAATTTAATTTTAATTGTTTTGTACACACGCCAGTGAAAAGGAACTGATTGGATACAGTTCAGAGACAGTATATTAATACGTTATTTTCATATGTTAATTAGTTTGCATAATCTCTCCCTTTGCTTGGTTTGGAAGTACCTGGCATTGAGACGAGGACTGTGGGAGAATAGAGGAGTCCAATTTACATAAAAACCAGCTCCTCTGAACATTAAATAATAATGCATCTGCAAGCTGAAGGTGTGTTCAGTTAGCAGAAAGCACATTTTTATAATTTATAGTCCAGCTGTTTCAGTGCTTTCTGGTCCATTTTCCTCCCCGTCTGCTTTTAATGAAACCTTGTTACTGCAGAATTGACTGGAGTGAGTTGAGATTTTAATCCCATTGACGTTTCCACCGTGGAAATGCACACTGGTGGGAACTTTTAATGGTGGGCCCCGGTAATCAGGAGACACTTGTATTTCGGCTCCCCGCAATAATGAATCTCATCAAATGTTAAAGCCTGGGCCGTGTGCGAGAGAGGGGCTCAAATTTCAAGGTTTTTGACCATCCCCATTTGAGAAATTCCTCAGGGAGTGTGTGATTACTCAAGTTTAGCAGTTTATTGCCTCATCTTTCAATAGCCACTGAAGCACAAAATTCTCATCTAGGTTGCTCTCTCCCCCCCCCCCCCCCCCCACACCCCTCCACTTGAAGAACAGGCCAATATAGACTGCGGAACAGCTGCTCAGATCCCGGGGAACTGCTGTCGGCACAGCAATGTTATTAGCTGCCACCATCACTGTCCAGTCACTGTGTCATTTAAAGAACTGAAGCTGAATTCCACGACAAAAAAAAAAAAAAATCACTGGTTCGGTTATAATTGGGAAACGGCAGTGACGGAAAGACGTGTTTGCAAAACCACATATTGTGTAAATCATTGGTTCTCAAAGTGCGGCCCGGGGGCCAATGGTGGCCCGCAGAAACATTTCTGGCGGCCCGCAATGAATTACAGTTGATCGTTTTAATCCAGGAGCTACTAAGTATTGTTAAATGTTTATTGGACATTGGACTGGGTATATACCTGGTTTCTATATGGTGAATTTTATTGTATTATTGGGTTATAAGCAGGTAGCTACAGCCCCCAATTACTAGCTATTTACCCAGTAAATATAAGGTAACAAAAATGTGTTACTTGGTATTAACCTGTAATTAGAAGGTAAGAACAATGGCCAAAATACTGGGTAATTACCCAATAAATTATAAAGCGTTTAAAGCTTAAAAAACAGTCTTCACAACAAGCTAGTAAGGCAGAGATGATAGCTAGAAGTTAGCGAGTTAGCCTTTTAGCCAGGAGAATGACACATTGTCACAGCTGCTGTTGCTAGCTTCTGCAGACTTTTAGTCCCTAGCTTGAATTTCAGCAGCTACTGGGTTAGGCAGAATTTTAGCATAATCTGTGCATCGCTACATGGCGCTATAGGTTACCCAGCTAACAATGTCTGGTTTCCAGAATGTTACAGGAACGTTAGCTCTTGGTTTGTGTCAAACGAAGCCTAAGGAGAAACATGGGCTAACGTTCTTTTAACGTTTTGTGTTAGCAGTAGCGTATGAGTCATCTGTTTTATTATTTCGTCTTTTCTCGAATGTTTTATTTTGTCCGTAAAACGGAAGAAGTTTAGTTTAGTCATTAAAATGATTACAAATGGGATTTCTTTCTGTTTTGTTTTTTGTTTTTGTTTTCCTTTGGCGGCCCTCGGTCCAATGTTGGGTTCCTAAATTGGCCCTCAGGTATCAAAACTTTTAGAACCCCTGGTGTAAATATAAAAGCAAATGAAATAAAAAATCAATAAATCAAAGCTAAAAGGGAAAATATAACTTCAAAATGAGCTTCTTCTTTGTCTCATTTAACCTCTGACATCCGCGTGTTTGCACAATTCATGTTGATTATTTTCAGTCAGTTTGACACAATGTGAGCACAAAGCTTCATTCAGCGATTTAATTGTGTGATTTATGGTTTGAGATCATTTATTCTTCGTCGAGGTGAAATATCAGCAGGGTCAGCACCGTGAGGGTCTGCATATTTCAGGCTCGTTATTAGTAGCTATGATGAGTGTGTACATCAATAAATAATACGTCAAATAAAGACTTACCGTGTCCTCACAGATGCCGCTCTCGCCTCCGTGCCGGGTCAACGAAGGAAAACGACAACGTCACTGTTCAGTATACGTTGATACGACGACAGCGTTTAGGCTAATGTTAACTTAAAATACGCAAAAAACTATGAGAGAATGATGTTATACTAGCTCGCTGCTTTAGTTGGCCAAAAATCAGTCTTCGACAAAATATACAAATGTGCCGTCATGATAGTGATAGAAGTCTAATATAACATTAGTTTGAAGCTAGCTGTGAACTTTAGAACCTAGCAAGTTTGGGGCAAACTTTAGAAGCTAGCTGCTAGCAAGTTTGGGGCAAACTTCAGAAGCTAGCTGCTAGTAAGTTTGGGGCAAACTTTAGTAGCTAGCTGCTAGCAAGTTTGGGGCAAACTTCAGAAGCGAGCTGCTAGTACGTTTGGGGCAAACTTTAGAAGCTAGCTGCTAGTACGTTTGGGGCAAACTTCAGAAGCTAGCTGCTAGTAAGTTTGGGGCAAACTTTAGAAGCTAGCTGCTAGCAAGTTTGGGGCAAACTTCAGAAGCTCGGTGCTAGCAAGTTTGGGGCAGACATGGCAGTTTCCTTGATTGCCCCCTGGTGGCTGGCCCCCAACCGTGTTTGCCATTTAAAAACAGAAAATTAGCTTTTACTTATTAACTGGAATGCTAACCCTGAGTGAGCACTCACTCAGGGTTAGTATTCCAGTAAATTGTCTTGGGAATAACACACAACTCCTTATATGGACATCCTTGGGGTGTGTGTTTAGAGGTCACATATTCAGGCAGCTTTAAAAAAAATGCTTTTTTTTGTCTTTTCATGTCTTGTTGAGTCATTTTCTATTGCATTTTTAGTCGTGATATAAAGTTAGTTTAACATTTTTAAAAGAACTTTTTGCTCAGGTGTGTTTCTATAGTTGATGAAAATTAAAGAGATTTTTCGTCAGATTGCTGAAAAAATGGACATAAGGCAAGTTTACAAGATAATTTAAAGTGCTTTACTTAAAACATTAAAACATAAAATAACACTTAGTTATACAACTAAAAAAACTAAAAACAAGCAGGTAAAATATACATGAAAAACATTAAGTAATAGAAGAAACTCCATATTCACATTCTTATAACCTCTGTTTACACTGTACGTTTTAACATAGTGATGCAAAAAGGGGTTAAAAGTGGTCAAATTAACGATTTCCACTTAAGCTTAGCTTAAAGAATGAATGTAAAAGTAAAATTCAGACAATTAAAAAAAGTAGTTTCACACATTCTGCACTGTGTTGTGAAGAAGAAGGAATAGAAACACTTTTGAAAGCAGTAAATGAATGTAAATAATCACTGTCACAGCAAAAAGAGACGAGATGACATGTCTGACGCACCTTTAAAGACAGAAACACCAACCAAAATGGACAAAGGAGAGGTTAAATAATGGACTGAGGCTGAGGCTGGGTACGAATGGTTGGTTGTGAAGTCAGACTCAAAATCAAAAGTGAAACTTTGCGGCTATAACACTTGAGTGTGACGCGACGATCAACAGCTGATCAACGGGGACCTTGAAAGGGCCACTCCACCCTCTGAAGAGTCACTTCAGTGTCTTTATATTCAGTCTTTCTTTCTTTATTCCCCCCCCCCTCCTGCATAAGGAGAGCTAAAATAGGTTTGGGCCTTTTTTTTTTCTTGTGTTGAGCTTAACAAAGTTTCCGGTTGTTGTGATACCATACGCTCAAGTTTAAGGGCACTTTCTCTGACCCGATCACAGCTGAGGTAAAAAAAAAACCCAGTTCTCGGAGACATCTTCAGAGATCCGCTGAAGATCAATCATGACCGGCCCCGTCCCCACGAGACCCTTAGTAACAGCCACTGATTGCTTTCTGCTGTGCAGGCCGTTAAGTGGAGGTTGGCAATGGGCTCCTGGACAACACTTAACAATCAATCAGAGGGCACAAGCGCTTCTTAGTGCACGCCGGTTTCTTCCCCTGCGTTACACACAAACAATAATTCAGGTGGACACGAGTGACACTTAAGAATCACGGCCGGAGTTTGCCCCCATGATTTAGCTGGAGAGGGACACGCCGGACTGTGGACTGGAACTTAAGTTGTTGGATTTACATAAAGCCGGTGATTGAGGGGCTCTGGTGAGGTTTTTGAGCAGCGCTACGAGGAGGATATGACGGCACGCGGGTCGGACGCTTGACGTTTGTCCGTTTGTACTTTGTCCGCGATGTGAAAAAAGATTACCAGTCGTTTGACTTTGACACATGAAACCAGAAATAATTGGTCATCAAAATGTCCCTGTTATTATTGTCTCGGCGGCTCAACGCAGCTCCAAGGTTATGAGACACAAGTCCTTTCTTTTAGACTATGGGTGAATTCCAATTCCTTGCTTAACCCTCAATGTCAAAAATGTGCGCTCCCTCTAGTGCAAGTGCTGTCCCAATTCTCAGAAAAATTAAGTTTAGAGGCAAGTTTAAGGGCTGTATCGCCCTCAATATTAAGATTTTCCGAGACCACCCTTGGGAGCAAGGGCTACCCAGAATGCATTGCGTGTTTTGACATAACAAAGATGGCGCCGAAAGCAGTGAAAGCGAGTACGCTACAAATGAAGTATTTTCTTTGTTAATAGAGATATAAAAATGATGAAAACCTTAGTTTAGGCCCATATTATGGATTACTGACGTCATTGTTGCGTAAAATTTATTTTTATTTGACGATCTAGTGTCAATAGTCGGCCGGTGTGGTTTACTTTTCAATAAGTCGTGGTGTGTGGTAACTGTCAGCTGAATATTTGTATGAGTATCATCTTATAACTAACTGACAACCTAATAACTTGACTGACAAACGGATCAGAATAAATAATCCTGACGTAAATGTGTTCTTCTTCTTCTTCTTCTTTTTTGGAGTTGACAGACTGGACGCAGCTTTCCGCGTTATTCTGCCCCCTACAGTCTGAAGACGTATCTGCATTTAAGGGGTGTCCCATTTTCTAAGTGACAAAATAACCCTCAACACTTGGTTTTTGAGGGCCAGTTAAGATTAAGGGTTGAGCTTGAGGGTTAAGATAGGAATTGGAATTGGCCCAGAGAGTCTCACATATTGGCCCTATGTCTCATGCTCAGAACATGCGGTACACAAAAGAAAATACAATATAATGATCGCGAAAGAGAGCCCACGACTGTTCGGCGCTTTGCGTTTTTGTGTCTTAGGTGTAACTAGATATGCAGCGGAAATACTTCCGTAAAAGCCTGTACTCAAAGTTTGCTTATTGATTAAGGATTCCATTGACTTAATGAACCTTCAACCCGCCATCAGATGAACCAGCCAATATATGCTCTAATCTCTAAAACGCATGTCTGGCCGTGGTTCCTTTTAAATGAATTGATCTACTCGGCTCCACTCAAACGGGGAAATGGGCAAGTATTGATATGATTCTTGACTCGGTGATGGATGTGTGCGACGGTAAAACACGAGCTAACATGCGCCCGTGTGCTTTAGGGTAAGCGGAAATTCAGCGGGAAGGGGCTTTGCCCGAGCTCTGCAAAGACAAAGCAATATCATTTGTGTCACTGCCAATTCTCAGCCTTTACTCTACGTTTCTCTAGATTTTTTAAAAGCTCCAAGATACAGAGTAAAAAAATCCTCTCAAAATAAAAATCTGTGTTTACTAATACTTTACGTAAGGGGGGGGGGGGGGGGGGGGGTATTCAAAATGGCCTGCCTTTTACTTTCCATTGATCTTGAAATTGATTTTCATCCCACTTTCTGCTGCATATCATGTCCGGTTGTAGATATTTTAGCAAAGGAGAGTCGTATCAAGAGAAAGTCGTTTGAAGGCTGAAATCCATCTCTGCGGTGGAGTAAAGCAATCGCAGCGAGCTTCACGAGAGCAGACAGAGTCAGACACATGTATATCTAATCAGATTACACACAAGTACAGGGCTGCAGCTATCGAATAGTTCTGTAATCCAGTATTCGACCAATTATTTATCAATTAATCGAGGACGCAAAACGCTAAATTACAAAAATATTCGATATCTGCAGCCCTAGTAAGCTACATTAAAGGTGAAGTAAGTAGTTTATAGTGCCATCTAGAGGAGAGGCTGAAATTTACAACAAAGAACTGCTCCTCTGCTCACCCCCTCCCTTCCCCGAGCGCTACGGTTGATTTGTTCTTTTGCGTTTGTCCTTACAGGCTCCGGTAGAAACATGGCGTCTCGCTGCTAACAGTGGCTATGCAACCGCGGCCCGTGACCATGTTATTTTACATGACTTTTTGAAACACTACGAAAATGAAACAAAAACTATTATACAGCGACTAGACAATGCAGGAGCACATAATATGTATAAAAAAGTGGATTTTGGGTTATATAAACCCATAAATACTACACAGTGTCCCTTTAAATCGGCTAACATCAATGTTTACGTTAGCGTTAGCAACCGGATGCTATCGGCTCAGATGCTGAATCATTGAGGACATACTTTGGACGTTTTCTGCCTTTTACCTTCTTTGTAGGCCTCTCCCGTTTAGACAGACATTCAATTAACACGTGTGAATGTGTTTGATGTGTAAGTTAATGTTCAGAGAGGGAAGTGTTGCCTATATGCGACAGTGAGACTATCTTTATTTCTGCTCTTCCTGGCGACTGGCAACAGCTTCAGAATCATTGTGATGGTTAAATGTCTCGTTGTGGGAAGGGCTGCAGCTATCAAATCTTTTTTAATCGAGTATTCAACCAATTATTTTTTGATTGATCAAGGACGCGAAATGCAAAATTATTATTAATTTTAACAAAAACATTTTTTTTAATCCCATTACTCGATTAATCGAGGAATAATCGGTAGAATATTCGATTACAAATAGCTGCAGCCCTAGTAAGCTACATTAAATCAGCTAGCATCAATGTTTACGTTAGCATGTGCCGGAAGCGTTAGCAACTGGATGCTTTCCGGCTCAGACGCTGAATCATTGAGGACGTGCTGTTGTGGTTCGACAAGCACATTTTTGGACATTTTCTGCCTTTAATGGGCTGTTTCCGGCTGAAATCCGGATTTGTGGTGTGCGTCTGCTTAAACGGTCCGTGTGGAACAACGATCCCTGCGCTGAACAGGCCTCGCCAGATAGGAATTAAATGAATACTCCGTTGTTTTGCTACTGAGAAAAAAATCACGTAGAACAGTTGTCCTGGCAGAGGTTAGACGTTCTGAACCTTCACTTTCCCACAACAGAAATCAATTGTTCAGCGTCTCCAGGTTAATAAGTGTGAGTGCAATGAATAATTATTATCATTAACTGTATTGTAATCCACAGCTGTCAAATAATATTGTCCGTCTTTGCATCCAAGAACGTTTGATGTTGATTTTCAAACAGCAGCAGACATTTTGAAAAAAAAAGTGTATTTCCTTCCTGTGACTTTCCTTTACTGTACATGGTTGTCAAAAATGTTCAGCTATTTCCTGACACACGATGATGAGTCCGCTGCACAGGTCAAAGGCCGCCGTAATTTCAGCTCTAATTGCTGAAACTCATTTCGTGTCGTTTCTGCGGCGAAGGCAGAAATAACAAATCAGAGACACTTTTTCCCAAAGATCTGACGATTGCATTTGCGAGCGTCATTCCACACGGACATTGTAATTAGGGAGAGGAAATGATTTCAGTCGAGCGCTCGGATTTTTAAAATGATCTAAAATGAACCGTGATATTATGTCAACATTTAATTATGGGGCAATTTTCAGAGGCGGCTCGTCGTCGTCTGTCGCTCTTTGTTGACCCTTGTTCTTAAACAAATGAACGGCGGAGGTGAAAAAACATGCAACAGCTATTTTGGTCACAACCAGGATAATAATTATCTAATGCATCTCACTCCACCATCGACTCTTTGTACATTTGACTGATCACTGGGGAAAAAAAATCCAATTATATAATCAATGCATTTTGAAGGTGCTGTTATAGGTTTGGCTGAGATGTTTCTACTAAACTGCTGAAAGTAGTTTGAATGCATGTTTGTTGTTGTTTTTGAATAACTAAGGAGGTTCTATTGAACATAAATTGTGGCCTATTCATCATAAAAAAGGATGTTAAAGCTCACATAGAGTGGTCCTGTTGCACATATATGTTAGTTATGGAGGTCTACTTACATAGATTAACTTGTTTTTATGGTCAGAAACCTCCCAGTTGCTGTAAACAAGCCGATAGAAATCTCTCTTTTCTGACGCTGTTTCCCAGCCGCGATATTTCAGACTCAACTCTCACATCCAGAAAACAGAGTCTTGTGATTGGCCAGTATATTCAGCACAACTGCTCTCAGACTCACAGCTCCCCCCTCTGGAACGGTGGATGCACTGCTACTCATTATCAAAACATTGTTTTAACAGTGTTTAAAAATAGCTTCTTCACGACTCCCCGCCTCAGTCCCTTTGACGACCTTTGACCCAGAGTCAGACCCAGAGTCAGAAGACACTGTCGCTCGTGAAACACCTCCACAACGGACGTTATTCTTCTTCTGCGGTTCAATGTACGCAACCGGATGTCCCCGGACTAGTGCCCGGAGCAGGAGGATCTGCTGTTCCGGAGAACCGGTGTTTACGTAACCGGACCGGGTTTTTTCAGAGATCTCGCTGAGCCCGAGATTACAATAAAACACAGCGTTCTCAGCAGTGACTGAACTGTTTGTTTAGAACCTTCAGGGCTTCGTAAACAAGGTAATGACGCAGATACACACTAAAAAACATTGTTAATTGGAACTTCCGGTCTAGGTCCGCTTTAACTAGTTAATTCAAAAGTTTGAACTTTGAACTACTTCTTTTTAAGTGTATGTTAATATACTTCAGTATCCAGGGTTATGTTCTGTTGATGATCGGTTCCTTTAGTCACTTTCTGTTTCAACAGTCCTCCAAAACATTTTAACGCAGATTTAATCATACAGGAAGCAGCCATTGTGTTACGTTCAAAATGGCGATCCTTTCCTGCTTTTACAAACAGCGACATCAGTCCTCCTGTACATCAATTGCAAGAGCGCAGCCTTGACTTCGACCATCTGCGCTGCACTCGTTAGCCAAAACGACGACACGTACACAGTAGCTTTACACACATTTATCAACCTGTTATTGACTTTATATCAGAGAGTAAGTGTTAGTCCTCTTGGCACGTACCAAATCAGCAATCTAGTTTCTGGCAAATCGAGCGCTGCGATTGTCATCATAGAGCTATTGTTAAAGCTCACTGCTCGACCGAAAGGGTGGACAAAAAAACACGACCTCCGCTGTGTCGCGGCACGACGTGAAATCAAGACGCTGCTCGTACGGGGGGTCAGGTGGCTTTATGATCTGTGATGTAACACAGGCACAGGGAAGTAATAAGCTCCATGCTTTCTTTGAACCCGAAGCATATCAAACGGGTGGAAACCAGCCCAGTGGCAAACATTAGAGGAGGACAAACATGGGGGGGAAATGGCAACCCTGCATGACTTCGCTGACTCCCAGAGGGTAGGGCTGGCAATTTAGTGGAATATTATTCATGAAGGGTCAACACGGATGAAACAGATCTCAAGCAGCGGCGTCTCTTCTTCATCTTCGACCGGTCAGAACTAAAGAAGCTTCTTGGACGAGAGGTGAAACGCCTTCAACTTAACTCAAGCACGTCTAGTTATATATATATATATATACAGGATATATCTTTTTTTTAATGTACTTGTTTGCTGATGTCAACAGTGGCAGTGAGTTAGCAAAAAAAGAGTTAGCAAGAGCTAATGTGCTCATGCTTGAGCTTTTAAAGTCAGTCACATATTTGAGGACTTGAGACTTGCTTGACCAACGTTGGTAAAAGTTGACTTCAGACTCGACTTAGACTTGAGTAAAATGACTCAAAATGTCTTGACATGGAATACTTACATTTTTCAATGTTTGTTTTTGAAACACAGAAGACATTAGGTGTCTGCTTTTGCGACCTTGCGTACAAACCTGGCAACCGAGCAACACCACAACATGGAAATTCCATTTGTCTCTTCCAATTCCACAAAGGACGGTAGGAAAGGAAGTCAGTTGGTTGCTATTTTAATCTAATGCTAGTTAACGTTTTGGGTCAAAAGCTGATTATGATTAATATTCATTAATATGTGAATATTTGAAATGTATTTCCATGGTTTGATGTAGACCGAATGCCATTTTAAACTCTGTAGTTTTATTTGAGTTGTATGGGAACAGATATTTCTGTTACAGATAGAACTCTAGCAGTCTTTTTTAAAACATATTTAAATGCGGAGTATCTGGAAAATCATCTTCATCTTCGATATTCATTTGACTTGACTTGGTTGATTCTTGCATGAATGACTTTGGACTTGCTTGAGGCTTGGAGGCTAAAGCGGACCTAGACCGGAAGTTCCAATTAACGCTGTTTTTTCAGCGAGATCTCTGAAAAAACCTAGTCCGATTACGTAAACACCGGTTCTCCTGAACAGCAGATCCTCCTGCTCCGGGCACTAGTCCGGGCACATCCGGTTGCATACATTGAACCGCAGAAGAAGAATAACGTCCGTTGTGGAGGTGTTTCACGAGCGACGGTGTCTTCTGACTCCGGGTCAAAGGTCGTCAAAGGGACTGCGGCGGGGAGTCGTGAAGAAGCTATTTTTAAACACTGTTAAAACAATGTTTTGATAATGAGTAGCAGTGCATCCACCGTTCCAGAGGGGGGAGCTGCGCTTCTGAGAGTGGGTGTGCTGAAAATGTCACTTCCGGGTACTGGCCAATCACAAGACTCTGTCTTTTCTGAAACGGCGTCAGAACAGAGGATTTCTATCGGCTCGTTTACAGCAACTAGGAGGTTTTTGACCATAAAAACAAGTTAATGTATGTAAGTAGACCTCCATAACTAACATATATGTGCAACAGGACCACTCTATGTGAGCTTTAAATCTCCCATCGACACTTTAAAACCAGAACATTTTCACAGTGTTGACTATAGAGAAGTTTCTCCAATCATGGCTAATGTGTTCTTTTTAACAATAGTAAAACAAAAAAGAAATTATAATGTCCTGTAGCGGACGGTGGTAGGCTAAGTGCTGTTATATATATATATATATATATATATATATATATATATATATATATATATATATACTGTATTATCTTTTATTATGTGCGTTGAGGTTGCCAAAAGACACAAAATGTGTGCGTGTGTTTCCCAGTGACAGCATTAGGGGGTGCACGTCCCTGTTCACAGTGGTGTCACGCGGCCTCGCCACAGATTGGCTGAGTAAGAGGAACAACAGGATTTCTACTGGAGAGATCAATTATAGATAGAAGAAAATGAATGGGAAAAAGTAATTTAATAAATTATTGACTTGATGTCTTATATCATGTACAAAAGCAAATGAAAAATTAGATTGCGCATTTGGACGAAGTTGGGGGGGGTTTAAAGAGCTTCAAAATTATATTTAATTAGACAGAAAAAATGCGTCATGGGTATATGAAGTTTCACTGGGAAAAAACGGGCGAATTAATGATCGCATTTGCAGCGAGAGCGAATGACGTGCCAGCAAAGAGTGTGGAGAGTGGAGCGGCGAAGGATTGGGTGGTGGTCCGCTGTCCTTTTCCCCAGTAGACGGACAGATTAGAGGACGGATTTCTCGTCTCTGTGGATTCTCTAACTCGCTAATCACCGCGGTAAAAGATACTCACTTAGCATGTCGAGCACACAACGGCTACTGTTTATGGGTGAACACCTGAAGCTATTCCCGGAATTCGGTGTTAAATGATGCATTCAGAGACCCTGTGTGTGTACGGCGCAGAGAGACTTGTACAGTTGTTGTTGTTTCTCCGCACATTAATTCACTTATTTCCTTTAAGCCCCGTCGTCTCTCTGTAAGCTGGACCGCTAACCTGAAGACGGAGTCTGAGTCTGCAGAGTCGTGCTAATGAGAGCCTTTAGAGTTCTGAAGAAGAAGAAGTGCTCGTCTTATCTTTGCGGGATATGTTGTTACAGCTCTGACCTTGGCGTGATCGTACGTACTGCAGCTTATATTGAGGACGGATGCTTAGTTAAAGGGAAAAATGTTTGGCCGGATTCACACTTCCCATGTTCATGAGTCCACAAAAGTCTGCTATAAAGTCATTTATAACGACTGGGTCAGGATCCACAAATGGCATTTTTTTAGAAGCCTTTATATCCACAGTAGTTTTACTCTTTCAAATAACACAGATTTGCTCGTCACAAATCAAACGTGGTCTTCCATAAAGGGCCACGTGGTTGGTGTCGTGGTTTTGCACTCTTGCCTTTGCAGCAAGGAGATCCGTGCTCGGTTCTCTGTTTCCCTGTTTCTATGTCTACATTGAAAGCCAATACGTTTTTTGTGCTACACTAAGTTAATACGATAAATAAACTAGGACTGAGTTTTCTTGGCGATTTAGCAAAACTGACTCAAGTGACTCGGAATAACCTGAATCCTTAAAAAGAATGGAGTTTGCCAGGCCTTTGCCAGGCCTTTGACTGGCGATCTGTCCAGGGTGTGACCCCCGCCTATCCTCCCATGTCAGCTGAGATCGGCCCTCATAAAGTGGTAGAAGATGGATGGATGGTACGCCATAAAAATACTGAAGTAACTCATGTCCACACTGGTCAGCACAGACATCATGGAGATGTACCCAAGCGTCCCTGCATATACAGTACGTATGTTTTCGTGTGTTCTCCGTGTAGCACAAAACCTTCCAGTCCTGTTTGTCCACGGTTGAATTTCAGCAAAAGCAGAAATGCGTTGCAACTCTCTACGGGAATGCAGAAAGTATGAAAAGGGCCCTTTGGCAAGTATAAACATGACCGGTGTAAAGTCAAGGATTCACATCTTTGGATCTGAGCGTGAACTTTTTTTTTTTCTTTCACAGTTACACTTTTGTTTTATTTTTTCCAAAGGACATTTATTTTCAATGTTGAATTAAACATTGGTTTTTCAAGACTTGAAAAAGCCACTTGTCTTAGCCTCCAGCGACAGCCACGGGAAAGTAAACAAAAAACCCATGCGGAGGAACTTTCATCCATCGCTGTATTTTTTTTTAACGCTCTTCTCTCCTTTGCCTGAACCGTGATGCGCTAAAGCCACGGGACAAATGAGAGGCTGAGAGGAGGCGGAGATGGAGGACAGAGATTCAGACTAATTTATGCGTTAGGAGTTTTTACGAAGCCAACCTCTGGGACACCGTATCCCCTCAGACCGTGTTTCCTGGTGTCTGGAGAGGCAGGATGCAAATGGAGCAGGTTTCCAGATGAGGTCTGGGTGCACAAGCGCGGGGGGGCCCATGTTGGGACCTTTTGTCACGCTGCGCCCCCTGGGGTTGGGCCAAACCAATCCCTATCATCTGCAGCGTGTTGTTGTGTTGCTTAAGCAAAAATACTCACATTTGCAGCCACTGTTTATTAGATAAAAGAACCGTCTTCGGGGAATGTCAGAATTAGTTTTTTTGCTCCAATTAATTTGCGTTGCGAGTGTAGTTTCGTGGTCGCTGCGCGGGCTCTCGAGGGGATCGGTTCGGCGTGCGGTGTATTTGCTCGATAGCCGATATGTCAAAACAACAAAAAAAGAGATTGTTTACCAGCTTCCCCCCCCCCCCCCCCCTTGTTTGCGATCAACCCAATTCAAGAGGCAGAGATACTTCTCAAATAAGAGAAAAAACGTCTTCAGTGGGATGCGGATCGTTCGTTTACCAGTGATTTCCCTTTTCGGAGAAAACATCCATGTCCTTTTTATTGGGTTTCTCTTTCTCATCCCCTTTGATAATCAAATAAATTCTTCCACACTGACTCACACTCGGCTCGGGTCCTTGATGAATTTAGAAACACTGTGTTGACTAATTGACAAAATCGTTGAAAAGTAAAGATAAAATCCTCACTGTAATTGAATGTGAAGCACCATTTATCTATAGATTTGCACCAGACTACTTTATTGGATTTACTTTCCCCCCCGTGCCTGAAATATGCTGCAGCAGACTGACCTAAATGTGTATACGGGGGGGGACATTAAAATCTGCTAAATTTCCCTTCTTTCAAATCCTTGGTGGTAAAGTTTTGCAGTATGCACCATCTAATCACGGAGGTTCAGTATTTAAAGTTTATGTCTTTATTGTGGAGAAGGAGCACAGAGAGAGAGCTGCTCAGAGCTGGAACAGAATAAGGTGCTAATAAAAAAACGTGTGACTCCACTAATGAATCCGATGCCGCAATTCTGCAACTCAAGCACTTAATTATCATAAGACGTTAATGTGCTTCATTCAAATGGGCAACACTTTGCTTGGAATAAACTGTACGGCTTAATGACTTGAGAAAAGAGCCTGATGACATCCTGCTCTCTTATCAACACTTCCCAAAGACTGGCACGCGAGACGGCAGTTGGATACGATCGAAAACCGGCCTATAAATGAAGCCCCTGCTAAATATTCATCGACGTCTAATGTGGTCGCAGACTCTGCCGCGATACGCCATTTATCAGCCATCTCTTCACGTTTTTTTCACACAGCGATCTATCTGGGGGTTTTCGAGTGCAGAGTGCCGACCGAGGAGAGCGGAAATCTGGGCTAGTCGTCGCTCTCGATATCTAAGAGTAAGGAAGTGTCGCCACGCTGCTCTTTGTTCTAACATCTGCCCGTGAAAAGGGCTAAAATAATGGAGGCATTACAGGATGTTTTCAAGCACCTTTCACTCCGAGTCTAAATAGGTCTGCCGCCGACAGCCGACATCAAAGGCCGTCATTACGGCAGTATATGATCCGTCCATTAGCCGCGCACTCGACTTTTGAGGCATTAATTGCTCTCGATGTGTACGTACGCGCGTGCGCTCGTCTCTGCACGCTCACATTTGTCGGTGTGTGTGTGTGTGTGTGTCGTCAACCAGTAGAAAGGGGGACTTTGGCGTCGTTACACATTCACAAAGAGGGGGACTCGTGTTGAACCGAGGACATTTTTTCCAGGTCCTCACTAAGTCGTGCCTTAAATCAGGCTCAAATCATGTCAAACATGCTCTCAGGAATTTTTTTATTGTTTAATATAAAGCAAAGTGGGGACTTGGGGGTGTGTGTGAGTGTAAACGTCCATACTCAGCACTGCTCCTGCAGGCTGGAGCAGGAATTTCGACACCTCATTCACACACACACGTCGTTTCTTCACACTCTGAATGGCTCACAGCCCAGACAGTCTTGTCATCACTTTGTATTCATTGAAATCACTTCCTTAGGCTGCTATATGCTATACTCAATTTGTCAAAAAAAATAAATAATAACATTTTGGACGACATAGTATAGTATGACGTTTTTGTAAAATTTTGCACCAAAAATTATGGGTCAAATTTTTTTTTCAAATTTTGGACGACAAAGTATAGTATGATGTTTTTGTCAAATTTTTGACCAACAATTTTGGGTGATTTTTTTTTTTCCAAATTTTGGTCCAAAAATGTTTGGTCAAAATTTTTGGTCAACATTTTGTTTTAATCTTGGTCGACAAAGTATAGTATGACGTTTCTGTAAAATTTCGGACCAAAAATTTTGGGTAAAATTTTTTTTTCACATTTTGGACGACATAGTATAGTATGACGCTTTTGTAAAATTTTGGACCAAAAAAAAAAAAAAAAAATCGAAAAAGTTTTCCAGCCCTTTTTGCTCTGGGGCTCTACCTGCAGACATTTTGTGGTAATGCAACCAGTAGTTCTTTGTAGATGTCATTCATAAAGTAGATATTTGTAATTGTGTTGATTTATGAAGTGGAAATGCTAGTCCTCACTTTGTCAGCAACCCAGTCCTCAGTATGCAGCAATTACAAGAATGTGTGTGTGTGTGTGGGCCCACAGACACTCACACAGCCTGTAGAGGTGTAAAATTAAATCCCTCAGTGCAGTTGCATGCAGATGATGTGCTCGAATGGCCTAGCTGCTCTTGTTGCACCGTTGTAATTGAATAACCTACAGAAAAGTCATCACGTTCCCACTTTGCTATTCCCCTCTCTCTCTGTGTGTAACATGTAAAAAAGTCCTCTTGTAAACTACCTGCGAGAGCAAACCCATCAACAGCTGTTAGAGCCGACTTGAAGGTTAAATATTAGGAAGGAATCCAATTTCTCTTGTCTATTCAGCTCAGCGGTGTGTTAGATTGCAGCTGGACTGTGCTTACCGAGTGTGGGATATGAAGTGGGCTAATCAATCCCCTCTGCTTCATTCTCAAATTCCTCTCATATCAGGTCCCTGCCCCCCCCCAAACCCCCCCCCCCCCCCCCCCCCCCGGGCAGGCCTTCTGCTTTCCGAAAGCCAATTCCACACGAAATAAGAACTGTGACCTGCAGCTAGAGGGTGAAGTTGAGTTTTCCCTTCATGATTAATCTCTTCTTGGGTGGTTTTCAGAAAAAAGGAAGGAGAGGAGAGGAGAAGGGGGGGAGGATGGAGCGAAAGGGTGGAAAAAAAAAAATAAGAAAACATGCAAGTCGCTGCCTTGTGACCTGCAAGTTTTTTTCTCCCTCTGAATGAGCCTGGTGCACTGGAGCCTGCTTATCTCCCGAGAGAAAGACGGAATTCATTTTTTGACAAGGTTTCATGTTGACATTGAGAAAATGAACTAGCCGATTCTATGATTAAACCTGGGCTGTCATAATTGTCATCTGAACTGTGGCGACGATGAAAATTTGAGTAGTTTTTTTTTTTTTTTTTCACAGCTTACCGCCCTGTTGCCATTCAAGAAATGGAATTTTGAATGGAGGCTTTAGAAAGTGCTGGGAGGAAAAAAAAAAAAAATTATATATAGTGCATTTTAGTTTGCGGTGAGAGGATTATAATGTTACTGTGGATGTGAAATCATTTCAAGTAAAAAAAATGTCCTATATCTCACCTCAACGTGGCTTTAAAATTAGACGAATAACTCATTTGTTTTTAACTCACGTGTTTTCACGACCTTTGACCTCTCACTCTGCCTTCCTCTCTCATTTCCTCTCTCTTTCTCTCAGCTCAACCGGCCGAGGCAGATGATTGGTTCTGCTTGAGGTGACTTCCTGTTCAGCAGAGTTTTGCTTTGTCACTGTTCCCAAGTGCTTGTTCAATGGGGGGGGATGTTGTTGCGGCCCAGGGGCCCAATGGCAGCCCACAGAATCATTTCTGGCGGCCCCGCAATGAATTACAGTTGATAGTTTTAATCCAGGAGCTACTAAGCTTGTTAAATGTTTATTGGACATTATTGGACACAGACCAATAAGTGTAAACAAAAATACTGGGTATTTACCTGGTTTCTATATGGTGAATTTTTAGTGTATTATTGTGTTATAAGCTGGTAATAAACAGGTAGCTACAGCCCCCAATTACTAGCTATTTACCCGGTAAATATATGGTAACAGAAATGTGTTACATGGTATTAACCTGTATTAGAAGGTAAGAACAATGGGTAATTATAAAGAGTTATTATATTAACGCTTAAATTACATTATATTAACGCTAAACTGCAATCTGGTCATTAAAATTATTACAAATGGGATTTCTTTCTGTTTTTTTCCCCTTTTTTTTTTCCTTTGGCGGCCCTCAGTCCAATGTTGGGTTACTAAATTGGCCCTCGCGTATCAAAACTTTGAGAACCCCTGGACTAGACAATGCAAGAAGAGCACATAATATAAAAACTGGATTTTGGGTCATATAAACCCATAAATACTACGCTGTGTCCCTTCGAATGATATTGTAAATAGCCAGACTGAGACATGATTTGACTGAACCTACAGAAAGCTGATTTAATTTCACTCGGTAAAGTAACGGATGTCGAACACATCGTCTGTGTGACCTAAAACAAAAAAAGGCTTTGCCCTAAAAATTGAGCAGATGGTGCTGTCGGTGCTGAAGGGTAAAATGACACAACCTTAAAGTGCCAGTATCACATTTTACAGGTTCTAATGGCAGCTGTCACCGGGAGAGGACCTGTCAGACGCTACTTTCCGTGCGGCTGAATTGCTCTTCATGGCTGTTTCTCTTGGTTTCGGACCCACTTTTAGTTGCGAGGTGACGCCTGTCTGAGGAACATTGATGTTAAAAGCATTGAGCCACAATGACATGGACTTATGTACCACTTCTGCTCCCTCTTTGTCCTCCGTTCGGTTTCAAAGTAGGTTATCCTCTTTGTTAGAGATAAACTCCCCCGAGCCACGGCGATGACTTCGGCGCCGCGACGGTCAGCGTTGAGAGCATCGGCGTAGAAGGAATGGGCTCACACCAGGACTCTGAAAGGCCTGCAGAAAAATGTGTGCATTTTTAATGCCTTAATGATGATCCCGCAGTCAATGTACACGTTTTACTCGCCCGGCTTGTAAATCTTTTAAATGTGTGGAAAAACAACCCCCGTTTCCCCGCTATACCACCTACAGGACAAATTGCTCCAGGACATTGGTTCTCAAAGTGCGGCCCGGGGGCCCAATGGCGGCTACTAAAGCTTGTTAAATGTTTATTGGACATAACTGGATACAGACCAATAAGTGTAAACAAAAATACTGGGTATTTACCTGGTTTCTATATGGTGATTTTTTTGTGTATTATTGTGTTATAAGCAGGTAATAAACAGGTAGCTACAGCCCCCAATTACTAGCTATTTACCCAGTAAATATATGGTAACAGAAATGTCATACTTGGTATTAACCTGTAATTAGAAGGTAAGAACAATGGCCAAAATACTGGCTAATTATAAAGAGTTATTATATTAACGCTTAAATGACATTATATTAACGCTAAACTGCAATCTGGTCATTAAAATGATTACAAATGGGATTTCTTTCTGTTTTTTTTTCCTTTGGCGGCCCTCAGTCCAATGTTGGGTTCCTAAATTGGCCCTCAGGTATCAAAACTTTGAGAACCCCTGCTCCAGAACAACAGAGTTCAATCTGTGTGTGAATATGTGTTTGTTTGTTTGTTTGTGTGTTTGCCCTGACCAGCAGGGCGCTCGTGAAAGCGTTCCTTTTTTTTTTTTATTATTCTGGCCGACTGTGAAGCCACGTTTTAAAATATGTGGGAGACCAAATTCTTGCTGCTAAAAGTGCCTCTGAGCCAGGCTAAACAGTAGGCACGGGCCTCGACACACACACACTAATGGAGCAGCGAAGTAGGAGACGGTGTTAGAGTGCAGGTTTAGACTGAGGTAAACAAGGCTCAAGTCACTGCCGCTTCAAGGGCCTGTAAGTTATTCATGAAAGATATATCAGCACAGGCCCTCTCATATTCCCACAGTAACAGTCCCATTGTGTTTCCTTTCATTTAAGTTGCGCTGCTTTCCAATCAAACAAATTAAGCCCTGGTTATTACAGATTAGGGTTTTTTTTTTTCAAAAGCTTGCAATCAAGCTTTATCTAATCGGCTTAATCTGCAATTTATCTACACTTTGCAAATCCTTTGTGGAATGATAAGTGAAAAACAACATTCACACACAAAAAAATGTTTTCATAGGATGTTGTTTTGCGCTTTTTGGGCAAAAGTGTTTTAATGCACGTCGATGCAGTGACAGATGTTGGTTAAGCCTCATATTTTTGCTCTGATTAAGAAAAATATGCTGCACTGATTTTCCTGTCATCGCAGTCAATTAAGTGATGTGGCACACACTGTGTTTAGTGGCGTGAGTGCTCTGCATTGTTGGACAGAGGCCATCTGACACCAAAATATATATGCATTAAAGCATTGGTTCTCAAAGTGCGGCCCGGGGCCCAATGGCGGCCCGCAGAAACATTTCTGGCGGCCCCGCAGTGAATTACAGTTGATAGTTTTAATCCAGGAGCTACTAAGATTGTTAAATGTTTATTGGACATTACTGGATACAGACATACTGGGTATTTACCTGGTTTCTATGTGGTGAATTTTAGTGTTTTATTGTGTTATAAGCTGGTAATAAGCAGGTAGCTACAGCCCCCAATTACTAGCTATTTACCCATTAAATATATGGTAACAGAAATGTGTTACTTGGTATAAACCTGTAATTAGAAGTTAAGAACAATGGCCAAAATACTGGGTAATTACCCAGTAAATTATAAAGAGTTATTATATTAATGCTTAAATTACATTATATTAACGCTTATATTACTTAACGCTAAACTGTAGAACTGCAATCTGGTCATTAAAGGTAGTACAAATGGGATTTCTTTCTGGTTTTTTTCCTTTGGCGGCCCTCAGTCCAATGTTGGGTTCCTAAATTGACCCTCAGTCCAATGTTGGGTTCTTAACTTGGCCCTCAGTCCAATGTTGGGTTCCTAAATTGACCCTCAGTCCAATGTTGGGTTCCTAACTTGGCCCTCAGTCCAATGTTGGGTTCCTAAATTGACCCTCAGTCCAATGTTGGGTTCCTAAATTGGCCCTCAGTCCAATGTTGGGTTCCTAAATTGACCCTCAGTCAAATGTTGGGTTCCTAACTTGGCCCTCAGTCCAATGTTGGGTTCCTAAATTGACCCTCAGTCCAATGTTGGGTTCCTAAATTGGCCCTCAGTCCAATGTTGGGTTCCTAAATTGACCCTCAGTCAAATGTTGGGTTCCTAACTTGGCCCTCAGTCCAATGTTGGGTTCCTAAATTGGCCCTCAGTCCAATGTTGGGTTCCTAAATTGGCCCTCAGTCCAATGTTGGGTTCCTAAATTGGCCCTCAGGTATCACAACTTTGAGAACCCCTGCATTAAAGGGTCCATGGTGGAAGCAACTCCATCTACTAGGCGTCCAAATACTTTTGTCCATGTCATGTATTCTGTTTTACAAAATTCATTTCTCAGTGAGTGCCACAGTAAGTACAGAGGTGGTTGTTTTCTCCCAGCGATCCCAAACTCCCAGTACTGGACAGACTGGCCGTGCTTGTTCTTTCCATGTCTGTGTGGGTTTTCTCCAGGTACTCGTGTGTTTCCTCCCACAGACACACAGAGTGGTCTAGGATTAATACGTCGACATGTGTGTGAAATGGACGTTTGGAGCTGTATGTTGGCCTGCCCAGGGTGAACCATTAGCCTGCAGCTAACACAGTCGGTATGTTTAAATGAACAGTTTAATTACAGTTTAAAAGGCCATAGTCCGACTAAGACAACTTGAGTATACATGCGAAGGAGAAAATTGAAAATTTGTCTCCGTAGTTCTTTTCTGGAAAGGTTACTTATACTTTGTCTCCTTTAAGTTCAGGGGAGTAAAGTCCAACACCAGTCCAACCGCAGTCCGACTGCAGTCTGACTAAGCGTATACATGAAGGAGCTATTGGACTATGAATCACATTATCCAGGTTTGTTAGTCCGACTAAGACTAGCTTGATTTTAGTTGGACTAACTTGTTTACATGACATGAAGAAAAATCTTTTACGTATGTACATTGATAGTCTGCAGTTACAATTGATTTGCCTCGGGTGCACTGTGGAGTCGGTATGAGTGTTTTTAATGCCATGCTAACGTGTACCATTGACTTGCGTTAGCCATAGCACCAGCGAACTCGGCAACTAGAAGAACTGAATGACATTTCTTGAAAACGTCTCCAGACGTCTCCATCACACCGGCTGAGTTGGAAAATAGGTCTTATGTCCAAACTATTCCTTTAACTTGATTTTTTTTTTAGTAACAAGTGTTGTCTTCGATTGCTTCCGTCTCCCCATGTGACCCATTTAAATAAAGTGATGATAAATGGAATCACGAGGTCCAATATGTAAAATTTAGAAGAGTTTATTGACAGAAAATACCCATGACTTGTGGAAAAAATGGAAAAAAATGCTTTAAAATAAAAATAGTTTGGATTTCGTCGCCTCAGAATGAGCCTATTTCATGTGCTTTAGGCAAGGCTCCGTAGTTCCTCTGACATACTGAAAGTCACTCTGAACTTTCTTTTCTTTAATACCTAATATATACATTTTTGATGTTTAATTAATGTGTAATTAAATTTCCACCAGATGTGTACCTGCGAAGTCATTACTAAACGTAATTACCCGGTGTTTTCGTCTACGCCATGCTGTGTGTGTTTGTGCAGCTCATAATCAGTTTCAGTAGAACGTCTGAGTGAATGTCAAAGGAGGCTCTCTCGCTGTAGACCAGAGAGCGGGAGTGACTCCACGAAAAAAAAAAACGCTCGGTAACGACGGCAGAGCTGCATTTTCCATAAAACCATTAATTTCCAAGCCGGTGGAAAAGTGCATACTTAGTGGAGATGTGGAGCTTTGCACGCAGACTTGTGACATTTTTGCACGAGCAGCAGAAATAAAAAAAAAAAAAGTTAGTCGCAGCCGTTAATGATGCAAATGATGATGTGGAAGACTGACAATTTGTCAGAGGTGAGGTTGAGGGTGGCGGGCAGGAAACGCTGCCAGGTCCCTCCTCACCTCATTGTCCTTTTCCGCAGGGCAGGAGGACGGAGTTTGCTGATGCCCTTCTCTTTGCTCCGGCTGCGACTGTCATCTCGGGGCTCATTCAGACCTCCGCAGCACTTAGGCCCCATTTGCTTTTAAGGATGTCTGACAGGACGGCAGCCACGTATGATCAAATTTTACTCTCACAGTGCACTCGTGACAGTTCATTGAGAGAGGCTCTAATGTGCTGTCAGCAGCGCTCTCCACTCAGCTGCCTTGATTTACCTTCCCCATCTGTCTCAGTCAAACAGCACCAAGTTGAGGGTGAAAGCAGGCGAAGGCGCCCTGTTAATTCCACTGCTTTTTTTTATTTCACGATGAAGTCGCTTCACGTGAACCGAAACCGCTTTTTCCTCTTCCTCTTCTGTCGCTCGCAATTCCGCAATTACTGTTTTCAAACTTTAAAGGTGCATTATGTAATAAATCTAAAGCAACTGGCCATAAAATCCTCCTAATATGTCACAGAGACTCAGGATTAATGTTCATATAACAAACTGAACTCACCAACAACAACAGTACAGACAAAATATTTGCATTAAAACAAATATTTTGCAGACTGCAAATCAGGTTTATGTTTTGAAATCATGTTTTGGCGTCATGTGGCGCCACCTACCGCCGTCTACCAATCATTGCACTCAGTAGAGTCTCAGCTGCCGAGCACGCACGGGTTGCCAGTTACGTCAGAAAAACGAAACCTAAAAGACCTCGGTATTTTGAATTTGAATGTAGTAACTGTTTTTGGCCACATTATTACATATGGCGCCTTTAATGATTACCAATAAAGGGCTAGTATGCTTAAGTAAGTTAGCACCTAATTACCAAATACGTCACAGATCTATAATAATACACTAGAACACTAGAAATACAAGTGCTAAGTAGAACCATAAGGTTCTTCGGCTTGTCCTCATAGGAGAACCCTTTTGGAGGGTTCCACCAAGAACCCTTTTAAAACCCTTTATTCAGGAAAGGGGTTTTAAAAGGGTTCTCTAGATCAAAATGGTTCTTACTGGAACCATTAGTTGTTACCAAGAATCCTTGAAAAACCCTTTCTTTTGGGACAAGGGTTTTTTTCTGAAGCAAATGGTTCCAGGTAGAACCTAAGAAGGAACCCTTATTTCTAAGAGTGTAGGGCTGTAAGAATGTGGCCAAAAATTCATTTTGAATTTGAATGTAGTAACCGTGTTTGGCCACATTCTTACATATGGCACCTTTAATTAGATATTTAATTATTATAATATGTGCATAAAGGCAGATGAACAGTGTCAGCAAAACGCACAAAAACACACTCACCAGGCACATTATTAGATGCACAGGACGCCCTCATAAAGTGTTAGCGGTGGCACCCCCTGTGGTGGTTCTGCTGTCGTAGCTCGTCTGCTCCGGTCTCGTCATTTTCCCTCTGACCTCTGGCATCCACGAGGCATTTCCATCCCGAGAACTGCTCCTCGGTGGATCATTTCTCTTTTTGGACCATTCTCAGTAAAAAAAAACCCTAAAGATTGTTCTGCGTGAAAACCGAGCAGATCAGCAGGTTCTGAAATGCTCAAACGAGCCCATCTGGCGCTAAACGACGATGCCGCGTTCAAAGTCATTTAAATCACAAGTCATAAGCATTCTGATGATCAATTTTAAACTTCAGCAGCTCATCTTAACCGAGTCTAAATGCACTGAGTAGATACCATGTGACTGGCTCTGTAGATATTTTGCAGGTTTACTTGTTTAAGTGACGGTTGGTGGAGACCAAAAGCGGAGCTTAAAGGCGCCATATGTAAGAATGTGGCCAAAATCGGTTACTACATTCAAATTCAAATACCGAGGTCTTTTAGGTGTCGTTTTCTGACGTAACTGGCAACCCGTGGTGCTGCTCGGCAGCTGAGAATCTACTGACTGCAATGACTGGTATACGGCGGTAGGTGGCGCCACATGACGCCAAAACATGATTTCAAAACATAAACATGATTTGCAGTCTGCAAAATGTTTTTTTTAATGCAAATATTTTGTCTGTACTGTTGTTGTTGGTGAGTTCAGTTTGTTATATGAACATTATTCCTGAGTCTCTGTGACATATTAGGAGGATTTTATGGCCAGTTGATTTAGATTTATTACATAATGCACCTTTAAAGGTGGATAAATATTGAGTTTAAACGTTTCTGCAAAAGTCTGGAGTCTGCAAACCAACTTGCTGTGCTAATTGAGGATTAGTGTGAGAAAGAAAATACTGTGCAAAATTAGTAATTATATGGTTAGTAAATAAGACACAATAGCATAATAGTGTAGTCATGTCTTTGCTTTTCACTAAGAGAGTTGACATTATTAAAGCTCACAGAGTGGTCCTGTTGCACATATATTCAGATCTACTTACATACATTAACTTGTTTTTATGGTCAAAAACCTCCTAGTTGCTGTAAACGAGTCGATTGAAAACTCTCCTTACTGACGCTCTCCTCAGCCGCGCTGTTTCAGACATAAATCTCACCCCCAGAAGACAGAGTGTGTTGTGATTGGCCAGCCAGCGTAGAGCACTTCCCAACTGTCTTGTGATTGGCCAGTACCCGGAAGTGACATAATTAAGCACACCCGCTCTCAGAAGCACAGCTCCCTCCTCTGGAACGGTGGATGCACTGCTCCTCATTATCAAAACAGTGTTTTAACAGTGTTTAAAAATAGCTTCTTCACGACTCCCCGCCTCAGTCCCTTTGACGACCTTTGACCCGGAGTCAGACCCAGAGTCAGAAGACACTGTCGCTCGTGAAACACCTCCACAACGGACGTTATTCTTCTTCTGCGGTTCAATGTACGCAACCGGATGTGCCCGGACTAGTGCCCGGAGCAGGAGGATCTGCTGTTCAGGAGAACCGCTGTTTACGTAACCGGACCGGGTTTTTTCTCGAGATCTCGCTGAGCCCGAGATTACAGTAAAACACAGCGTTCTCAGCAGTGGCTGAACTGTTTGTTTAGAACCTTCAGGGCTTCATAAACAAGGTAATGACGCAGATAGACACTAAAAAAACAGCGTTAATAGGAACTTCCAGTCTAGGAAGTAAAGGATACATAAAGGATAATGTTAACATGTAAATACACACGTGCAGGTGCACAGAGAACATGTGAATCTGTGGATTCTCCGCATAAACATAAGCTTTTTTTCCCCCCTCACATAATGATTCAGTGCCCGTGCTGATGTGAACTAAAAGGAAAAGGAGCCAGAGATCAGTCCAGGTTTGCATCCGTCACATGAGCTCAGCGGAGTGCTCATCAAAGGACGCTAATGCGTCTGTTCGTCTCAATCTAACTAAGGCCTCTCGTTTTGCATTTTTACGATTCCGGCTGCCTCTCTTTGGACGTGGCGAGCTGTAACACAAGTTTCTCGAAGGCCCTGATAAATATGACACTTAATGAGATTCCTTTTCTCTCACTGTTTCTCTTCCTGCTTTGATCATACCGTCCTCTTTGACATATCCATCATCAGCTTCTCAGCTCCTCCAGGAGAAGGTCAGGCCTAATTGATGCAACGAGGAATAAATCGAAGCAGAAAACAGGACTTGTTCCAAAAAAAAAAAATGCACTAAAAACTTCTCAGCGTCTGTCCAGTGACTTTATGGCGTCACATGCACCGTTTTTTTTCCCAACGCGGCCGCAGCTGATGTCGGTGCTGTTAAAGAGTAACTGTGGTTGAACATTACACAGCCGTCCTGTGTGAGGTACCTGTGCTGCTCTCTTGGTTCTTATTCTAATCTTATTTAACAGTCTCTGCCTGACATGCAATTCAATGCAGGCCCGGCAGATTGGAGAGTTTCCAAACAATCCTGAGCTCACCCAAGCTTGGAATTGGTTTTTCCGTGGAACATCTCCCTCCTCCCTTTGGGCACTTTACCAATTTGACCAAATTTGTTCCATCACTGGTTCTAAGTACCAGAAGTGTTTTCTGCCCACACTTGGACTTGTTTCTGCAATTTGCACATTCTTTGCAAAACATTAACAGCTCTGTCAGGGGCTGAGCTATGGGCAGCTGAGGTGTGCGGGGGGGGGGGGGGCATGTTTCAGGGGATAATAAACAGAAAGCTGCAGCAACTTTAAACAGCGTTTCAGGTCACTTCTCACCCTATAGACATCCTTACTATGCACCCAGGAATGCTATGTTTTATCCCTTATTATGTCACAATTAGCTGAAAATAAGATAGATACATAGATTTTAGTGTGAAATAGTTCCCAGTGATGCCCTTTATGAGTACTTTATCGCCTTGTTTTAAGGAGGCTGCCATCTTGAGTTACCATGTTTCTACTAGTGATGATTGCTCAAAGTCAGCAAGTCAAAATATCACCAAACAAGTGCTGTGTTAATCAGAACGTGTCACTCGTCTTACATGATTTTCTTATTCCCGTAGCAGCCTCCGTGTTAAAAACCAGCTTAGCGACACAGAATTGCTTATTTTCACTGCTATGAGCTCGACAGGGTTGGACAAAAAAAAAAAAAAAAAACTTCCAGGGAAGCTCGGCTTCTCTGGGGGGGAGGGGTCAATGGAGCAGTGGGAGCGGGCGCTGGGCTTCTGCGTGATGATTGGACGAGCTTTTTGAGTGACAGCATTGCAGAAACAAACACGACGGCAGAGACTTTTCTGCCTCAATTTCGCAGACCTCAAATCATGTTTATGTTTTGAAATCATGTTTTGGCATGTGGCGCCACCTACCGATCATTGCAGTCAGTAGAGTCTCAGCTGCCGAGGGACCACGGGTTGCCAGTTACGTCAAAAAAACGACACCTAAAAGACCTCGGTGTTTTGAATTTGAATGTAGTAACCGTTTTTGGCCACATTCTTACATATGGCACCTTTAAGAATCATTTATTGTAAAACTCAAGGACGTGTCATGTTATGTTTTAACCAAACAATGTCTTTAAATGTCTCCCTGTGTATGTTTATCTTAGATTAAAATGCTCAAATAACTAACTAATATTAATCTGCTTTATTTTACAGGTTTCTATGCAGATGTACCACCTCAAATTTGGACTTAATCCTGGATTCTGACATCAAGGCGACACTCTTCAGTCGATGTGAGTAAAAAAAAAAAAAATTATAATTTTTCACTACATCGACGACATCTGTGCTTTTCTATTTAAAAATCCGTGTACAATATTCCCAATTATAGAGGCATAAAACACCGCTTGCAGCCAAAGTTGAAGCCCGTGCCTTTTAATTTCAGATACATATTCTGTGCCAGAGAGGCATCTGTCCAGTTGATGCATATTGGAAAAATACAATGAACCACTAAAAGTTGATATACTGTAATGGCCTGAGATAATTAGAGTTATAAAACCCTCCATAAATGCCCCATTGAGATCAAGAGTATTAGATTATTCCCACGGAAAATGCACGCCCACTGATTTTTTTTAATTTAAGGCATGAGCGTTAGCAGAAAATATCATTTAGCACTGCGATCACACTGGAGGTGTACACACAGATAAAGACCGCGATGCTTCATAAAGCACTGCTTCAGAGTCGGGGCGATAAAGTGCTTGAAGTCGGCTAATGTGACTGAGCGACTGTAAACTTTCCTGCAGTTCTGAGGCGCGAGCTGCCGCCGCCGCCGCCGCCGCAGTGAACGGCTTCAGGCTGCAAAAGTAATTAACAAAAACTTTAAAATAATTTCGGCTAATTCTTCTTTTGCTATCTGGTAGAAAATGATGCATTTACAGTACTGTATGTGTTGATTACGAGTGGAGAGAATGCCCTTTATCTGCAAAGTGAATACCTTATGCTGAGCCTGCTTCTCTACAGAAGCTGCTTCAGGCGATATTTGCAATGTGCTTCTTCTGCCCCCCCCCCCCCGCGCCCCCCCCTCATTTTCATTTGTGCCGATCCCTTTTACACCCACACTTCAAATGAAAGCACTTTACTTTGACATCATTACAGTCTGTGTACCTGCAGGAAACAGTGCTCCCTACATGTGTGTTTGCAGCACTGGGTTCTGAAAACACTCCTGTAGATGATATAAGAATAATTTAAATGTCAAGTTTTTTGTGTGTGTCAACTGTTTTTGTTTTCAATCCAGGAAATAATTGATCCCCCGCTCGGACTTTGTTTATGCTCGATTTCACCACTGGTTACAGTATATTACGTATACAGCAGTTTATTTGCGTAATTTTTGCAGGCCTGGCGTGATCCCGGCCTGTGCACTGTGGACTGTACCACCTCCTCCACGGTTTCCCCTGAAAGCAGAGAGGGGAGCGAGTGAGAGCTGGCCCCATTTAATGTCCTCTGATGGGCTCAGTCTGTTCTTTATCCCTCTCTGCGTCATACTGTTCTGAGTGGCTGTAATAGGATAATAGGCTCATCTGAATGTGTTTTTGGACCATTGACTCGGAACCTTGTTGATGCATTTACTGTCGTTCAGAAAAGGCAGGTAACGGGTGTTTAACGCTAAACTCTTAATTCCAAACAACTGGAAAAACACGTATAGATTATATTTAGTGAATAGTGAGTGATTCTGTAGGCTTGGATCTGCACAACCATTTTTTAAATCCCTCCCTTTTTTGAAAATCATATTTTTCAGTTTCATGCAAACACACCACTTTTTGTTTTTGCTCCCAAAAGAAGAATTGCAGTAAAAATGTATGATTTCCTTCAGTAAATGCAGACAAACGGGTTGTTTTGTTCAAATTTGGAGCACAAATCAAAAATCTTTACTACAATAATCCAGTGACCAGTCCAAGTGGATTATTATTATTGTATGTTACATATTTCACCTCACTTATTGGAAACATTTGTTTATGTTTTTTTTGATCGTATAGAATAGAATAGAATATCCTTTAACTGTCATTGCAATGTACAACGAAATTGAGGTAGAAACCCTCACATCAGTGCTAAAAGGTACAAGATACAAACAGACAACAGTCACAGTATACATTAAATAAGATAAAAACTACATTGGCACCCATTGGACCTGGGTGCCAATGAGTGTTGAGTGTGGTAAGAACAAAAAGTGGGACAAAAACAATAATAATATTATTGTTTTTGTCCCACTTTTTATAGGGCACTGTATAGGAAGTGCCCTATAATATATTATATTATAGGGCGCTTCCTGTATTTTGGCGATTGGTAGAAACGTACATAGATTCGCAAATCGCCGAAATTCAAAAAAGGCCAACTTCCTGTTGAGTTGAGGCCATGGTCTTCCCACCAAGTTTCAGGAAATTAGGTGGAATTCAATCTATACTCAAGTTATAGGGGACTTCCTGTATCGTGGCAAATGGGGGCTGCCGCGGTCACGCTGTTTTGAATCTGCAAAACCTTTCAAAACAACTTTGCTAGCATTGCTAACAAACATATATTATATCATATTCTGGAGGGGGGGGGCCGCATGTCATTGATTGGGGGGCCGCATATGGCCCGTGGGCCGGCAGTTTGACACCTGTGATCTAAAAAGATAATTTTTAAAATAGACTGTATTGCACATAATGTAGTCATCAGTATCTAGTTTTTGGCATTATTCAATGCAATGATGGTTCTTAATGATATCAAGAGCATATAGATTTTTACGGACACTGACATTTACAGCTTTCACGTGTGTATTTGCATGCTCTACAAATGGAAAATAAGTTCAACAAATGTCCTAAAATCATACACAACTGTGTGTTCCACTCTGCACTCACACGACACGCAGTATTTGACACACGGAAAACAAATTATTGTCAAACAAATACAGTCTCTGGTCCTGACGCTGACACAGTCGGTCCAGGCTCAAACACTGTGTCTGTGTGGATGTCTGTTCAGTGTCTGTGGTCAGGGTTCAGTTTCAAATGACATTTACCATTTACCAGGAGTGTCTGAAGAACCAGCCCAACCGCTAATATAACATCTGCGTATTTAAAGCACCATACACAGTACAGACTACGCTCTGTCGTATGCTAATGTATAAAAGCTATAGTTGTTGGAAGTACAAGTTCAAATCGAGAGCTAATCTGTTTTAACAAACGCTCCGAGTCCGTCTCTGTAGTCTGTCCATCTGCTGTTTTCGATTAAATCGAAACTAAAATAACGGACAGAAATACAGCAGCTGCATCCGTCTCATCCCGTGCGTTATGTGTTCAATTATTTAGAAATAATGAATTGAGTAATGATGGCGTAATGTGCAGCTTTCATTAATCTGGTGACGGGCTGCGTTTAATCAGTTAAGCTCCACTGTTTGGGACGGTGCATGTTCAATGACCGACTGAGTCGAGAGCAGATTGAAGGATATTTAACCACTTTTACCCAAGTTTATGTATTTAATCAACTTAAAGGGACAATGTGTAGTATTTATGGGTTTATATGAACCCAAAATCCACTTTTTTTATACATATTATGTGCTCCTGCATTGTCTAGTCGCTGTTTAATAGTTTTTGTTTTCATTTTCGTAGTGTTTCAAAAAGTCATGTGAAATAACACGGTCGCGGGCCGCGGTTGCATAGCCACTGTTAGCAGCGAGACGCCATGTTTCTACCGGAGCCTGTAAGGACAAACGCGAGAGAACAAATCAAAGCGTCTCTTTACTTGTAGCAGGAAGTCCCGCCTCCACTCTCTCCGCTTCGAAACCTCATCTGCTGACACGGAGAAAGACGACGAGGACGACATTTGACCGGCTGAGGACACCGTATCGCTCAGGGAAGGGAGGGGGTGAGCAGAGGAGCAGTTATTTTGTTGTAAATTTCAGCCTCTCCTCTAGATGGCACTATAAACTACTTACTTCACCTTTAACGTATGAATTTCAGTTTGTAAACATGTTCTCTGCTTATTGTGACGGAGTCGTAAATTTACTTTTTTGTGCAAAGACGAGAAAGGTCAGTCAACGAATCCCCAGACGCCGACGCAACAAGAGCTCTCGAGTTAAAACATTAACTTTTTCCAAACCTGTAAACAATTAAAGAATTTGAGGAGAAGAAGACGAAGAGAGTCGTGCCACATTAGCTGTTTCCCCCCTCGTTCTGTCTGTCAACGGACTTCATGTTTACTGGAGCCTGCGATGGCTGTAATTGTCTTTGGCAAAGCGTCTGATGTCAGATGGCAGTGATTATGACGCTGCTCGGCTGCTTTTAGCCAGAGAAATGTTGCTCAAACCAGTCCTTACTTGGTCGTGTACATGGCTCTGGGAAAAAGAGGCAGTGACGTTTGGTCTTTTGTTCTTTCTTTATTTCATGCAGTAATAATCTGACACCTTCAAATGTTTAGTGTCATTTCATCACACAGAGACCAAGAGAGACCGAGGCCAGGGCCGTTTGAAGGAATTTGGGGGCCCCAAGCAAAATGTGACATGTAGCCCCCTGAGGGGGGCACCACAGACACGCAAAGCCTACCACTGCATATCCATACAGTTTATGTTCACCCACACTTTATATAAATACAAAATACTGCTGTTGCATATACTGTGCATAGGATTTGAACATTTTGAAAATTTGCAAAAAAAAAACACACACCGCCGTATCATAAAATCCAATATACATTAAAAAAAAGTGCTAACTAAACCCAACATACTTAAACACACAACTGTGCTCACACAGTTTGTTGTTGCATTTTATTCATAACCAGTCGTTGTCTTGGGGCCCCAGGCCAGCTCGGGGGCCCCAAGCAATTGCTTGGTTTGCCTGCCTTGTCGCAACGGGCCTGACTAAGGCCCCGTCCCATTTCTGCCCCTTAAAATGTCCACTTGGTCTGGAGTGCCCTCAACCGTAGATTTCCCCTCGTTGAGGGAAGTGGCTTACCTATGGAATTGGGACACCGCTATATGCAAATTAGCGTAGTGAACGTAACCAACGCGCTAACCTACGTCACATGTTGACAATTCTAGCGGTGGAACGTGCTACTATTTTCATTCAGGAAAAATACCGGTGGATCCAGCTGTTTTTTTTTTTGTTGTTGTTTTCTGCCGGTTTTTCTCCGTCCTCGTAAAAACGCAAAATCACGAATGTGATTGAAATCTGACAAGTCCAGGGTATTCGTGTTAAAGTGAACGCCGGTACACACATCCAAAACACTGACAAAACTACCTAGATGTAGCAGAGCTAGCAAGCGGCTTTTTGCCGAGTGCTTCGAGAGCGTTTGCCCGTCATGTAGCCACTAGTTAGCTAGCTGCTTTCTTAAATTGTCAGTTATTTTCTGACATCATTGAGATACAATACGTATATCTAACCAACATATGATCATCAACACATTTCGACATTGTAACGTGCTTATTTGCGAAAATATATGACGACACAAACTTCTTCTCACCTTTTTCAACAAATGCTAACACGTGCTATGTAATAACACACGCTCTACCTTTGAAATTATACAGATACACTTTGTTTGATGCGCTTCCAAACTGTATATTTTGAACTCAAATTTTTTTTTCCCCCCGTTTGATTTAGTTTGATCAGATATCGTATTGGCTAACGTATTTTGTCACTTCCTGTTGTTCCTCTGGTGTTACGCTGTGTGTGTGTCTCCTGCTGTCTCGTCTCTGCGATTATCTATCTACTGTTACGATCGATTAACCAATTAATACTTTAAACTTTATCTTTCACGTAGACTCGCTGATTCACGTACGGTGGTTTTGCTAGCGTAACAAGTTAGCTTAGCAGCAATAGCTTCTCTCTCTCTCAGCAGCGACTTCTACATGTTGTACCGAGAGAAAAGTGAAAAAAAAAGTGTTAGTGAGCTCATTAACGATGGCTCTGTCCAGTTTATATAAGTTAAGACTTTTGTTCAGAATTATTATTTGATTATTTAAACCTGTGAACTGTCAAAATGGCTGCTCGGCAAAAGGGCACATTGTCATGTGTGCTATATATACAGTGCAGTACAATATGGAACAACCCAGAAACTAAAGGTTCTTCTTCTTCTTTTACAAAAGTGTGGTTTAAAAATGACTTATAGTGAAAGGTCATGTTTTCGTTTTACCTTTTGTAAAGGAGGTCGTGTGTCTGACTGTGAGGAGCAGAATTCCAAATGTTGAGGCGGCGCGGAGGCATTATTACATTTTGGTCGCGTTCTTTAGGGATATGGATCCAGATTCAAGAAAACACATCTTAACCTTGTGGAAAAAGGGGGAGTGCACACTTAATTGGCACTGTGGGAAACTGAGTGGCCTTGGCGGTCTCGGAGTGCTTTCTCTACACAAGGGTGCGAGTAACCCCATTGTAATTCAAGGAATTATTATTATTTTCTTTCTCTCCACGGAAACTCGAATTTGACCCCCTAAAATGGACGAAAATTGGCACGACATCAGAACTGGCGAAAAAATTCGATAAAATAATGGACTTGCGAAAAACCAATGCAAAATGGCTCGGTAGCGCCCCTACAGGTGAAACCCCTATGGAGCGGGCCAAAATTTAGTTGTTTTTGAATTTTGCCAAATTCGGTGGGAAACATTGTCTGGCCCGAGACGTACAAAAAAAAATCCTCCTGACACCATGACTTCAACTCAACAGGAAGTCGGCCATCTTGGATTTGGCGTATATCTTGGCGTTTTTTGCAAGTTTTGTACCTGAGCTTGCTAGTTTTTATTAAGTTGCGCGTTAACGTCGATTAGTTAAAGGGGGACATATTATGCAAAATCAACATTTTTAATCATTTTAATACTTATATTTGAGACTCTGGAGGCCCTAAAGTGTGGAAAAGATCAGTCTAAGTACAGGAGTTAAAACACGCGATGTTGACTTCCGCACTCATTGCTATGTAACAATGAGACATTCTCGCTTTGTCCATAAAAAACACGAGAGTGCAGGCGAGGGCAATAGTATCCTGAGGAGCAGAAGTCCGTGGAGTGTTCTATTGTTTCGCTGCACAGTGCAGCACAGAGTTCTACACAAACGTCCAGCCTCAGAGGATTTACATTTTATATATGACGCCAATGTGCCGGCTAGAGTCTGCAAACGATGGCTTTTCCAAATGCTGTTAGCTGCCGTTAGCCTCGGTGACGCTGACGTAGTTTCCTGTGTCTCATTTGCATATTTAAAGAGACAAGGCACTCAAAAGCGAGCCAGCGACACCAGGTTCACTTGCAGAAATAATATGAGACCTTTAAAAACTAAACGACAAAGGTACGCTAAGTTAAAAAAGTACATTGTAATTCGAAGAGCACACATTGTGTAAATGTGATGCAGGTAAACAGCTGCACGGCCCAGATCTGTGTCCCAGCAGCAGCAGCCTTTTTAGTCGGGGATGTCATGTTTGCCTTCTGGGGATATAGATGCTCGACTCAACACAGCAAACCCTACTAAAAAATCTGAGCATATTTAGGCAAGTGCAAGATAACAGGATTGCACATGAGACCTCTGCTAATGTCTTCTGAAGGGCATTGGATAAACAGACACTTGTCTATGCAGTGGAAGGAGAGAGAGGGGGGGGGATGTTGGATAGAGGGAAAGTGGGGACTGGGGATAGGAGATAGCCGGGCTCTTTCAGGCAGATGTACGCCCTCCCTTCCTCCCTCCCTAACCAACTTTGGGGCCTCGTTCCCTCTCATATTGTTTTGTAGGAAGGCCAATGTCCTTATTTATGATTTTTTTTTTGTTTTCTTCTCTCCCTCTTTTCAATGTGTGCGCTCAGAGACTCCATGTGGTGGTGAAGTTGCCACGACTTTCATTAAAGTCGAGGCCAAATGAAATATGGATGCGCGGGGGGTGAATTAGAGTGATGGAACGGGCCAAATATTGCCTTCGTGGTGTCTCGGAAATACAGTCTCGGGGGGGGGGGATGGATAGTCAGGCCGGAGGAATGTAAAAACCCCTCGCTAAGTTCAGTGCATTCATCAGCAGCAGGCTGGAGAAGTTTGCCGCCATGCAATGTTGATGACTTTTGTGCTCGCGAGTCTTCGGAGGAGAGCGTATCTGTAACCTTTACCTGTGATGAGGATTTGACCCTGAAGAAAGGGACTCCAGCAAAGTTCAGCTGTTATTTCAGCAAACTGTGGCGCCGCTGACATTCAAAGGCGAGCGATGCTTGACGTCTAATTTTGCTTGATAATGGTCCTTAATGATATAATGAAATGAGTCAGAACAAGGAAAAGGTATACGGCTGGAGTAGAACGGCTCACATTTAGTTCTTGGTTATGATGATGACTATTTAAAGGTGAGGTCTTAATGATGGAAGTCGAGAGATGTCAGCTTAAAAACGGCAGTGGTATCGTCCTTTGTTATATCCAACCCAATTTTGTACCCAACATACTAGCGCTGGTCGCGTTAACGGCATTTAAAAGCGTCAATGTTAGCGAATGGCGCGCTAACATGCCGACAGACCGGAAAAAGACGCGCGCGCCGGCATTTTTACGTTTATGTTTACGTGTTAAAATGAGTCTCTAAAGCATTGGTTCTCAAAGTGCGGCCCGGGGGCCCAATGGTGGCCCGCAGAAACATTTCTGGCGGCCCCGCAATGAATTACAGTTGATAGTTTTAATCCAGGAGCTACTAAGCTTGTTAAATGTTTATTGGACATTACTGGATACAGACCAATAAGTGTAAACTGTACAACTGCAATCTGGTCATTAACATTATTACAAATGAGATTTCTTTCTGTTCTTTTTTCTTTTGGCGGCCCTCAGTCCAACGTTGGGTTCCTAAGTTGGCCCTCAGGTATCAAAACTTTGAGAACCCATACTCTAAACTTTAAAAACAGAGGCACACATACGCAGTACACGGGTACGCTGTGTTATTTGTAGCGCTGCTCTATTCCTTTAATAAACCGACCGCTCCAGTTCCACTGTAGGCGTGCTAACGGCGCTAAACGAGCTAATGCAGCTAACGAAGCTAACTGGTAAACGGCGCATGGACTCCTGTGCACTCACGTCTTTTTCCGGTCAGTCGTCATGGAAATGCGTCATACGTTAACGTGCGTTAACCGAGTGCCGAGCACTATTACGTACATATACATATATCTATATACATTGTACAGCTTTAAAAACACTTTATTTCAGTGGCTATGCTAAATCCCCTTCCAGCCCTTGTCCTACAAGCCTACAAAGGCGTCATGTGCCCCGTTCTAGTTGACCTATAGAGGGAAAGAGTGAAGTTTAGAGGCTAAAAACCCGATCATTTCCCATATCTTCCAGTTTTGATTTTTCCATCTAACCCAAGTTACGTGACCCTCGCCCTACCCTAACACTAACCCTAACAACCAAACACAGTTTAGCAGCTTTCAAGTATAAGGCAATAGACAATATAAATAGTAAAATATAGAAGATAAAGTATAAAAGGGTAACTCAGCGTGAGGTCGATGTCTTTGTGTGCAAAAACTGACTTCCTACATACGGTCAATTTCATTCTGTGTCGCTTTAAAAGAGGGAAAAACTCACATGTGCTGCAGTGACTATAGCACATGATAAGTTTACTTTAGCAGAGCAACTTTTTGCGGTGCCAAAAAGTAAGTATCGTGGTTGCACAGCGGTGATGTGGGGAGGGCCAGCTAAAGACGGGGGAAAAGAAAGCTTAATTGAACAAACTAATGAGTAGTTCTTATTTCCACTGGGGATGTGCCAGGGAGATTGTTTGACAGTTTATCTGTGATAAATAAATGCTTTAGGAGCTAATTAGCTTCTCGGCCCTCAGGGGAGGGAGGTGTTGAGTGTCCGAGTGTAAGTGTGTGTGTGTGTGTTTCTGTTTCTGTATTCTGCCATATCATCAAGTTGACACCAGTCCACTTCCTGTCCTCACTCACATTTTTCGAAATCATTCAAACCATGTTTTCTTCCCCTAAAGCAACAGCAGACGAACTAAACGAGCTCAAATTAAAGAGATTAAACGCAAAGAAATTATAATTAAATCTTAAAATTGAGAAATTGTTCAGTTATGGTAATGCATGATAAGGAACGCAAAAGCTAACATAATACAAACTACTGACTTGGCTGACAGTCACGACAGCTAGCTACGCTAATGCTAATCGAAAATTCAAACATTTGCGTTGGGCCCAATGAGGTTGCACAGTGTTTGCATAACATTAGCCCTGCGCTAATGCTAATCTTAGCCTCGCTAGCTTACCTTTGGAAACGGGTTCGCCAAGTTAGCCGCAAAGTAGTAGCATGCTCACGCAAAATAAATACGTGCCACCGACTTTGTCGTTTCAGTACAACACCATGTCTTGCGAAAGTGCAGCGTGATAAATAGGCGAAAATAAAAATTCGGGAAAAAAAAGACGAACGTTACGAGACGACCCTATAGGAGAAAATCTGCTTTCGTTGCTCGTGTTGACGTTATTCGCTCTCCAAGAATTGAAACACGAGTTCAATATTACTCTTTTGTTTGTTAGATGAATTTTTTAATGTATGTATATATAATTTAATTAAGGTATAATAATATATAATTGGTATATTAAAGCGTATCCACTCTGCAACTCCATTAAGTGATGTTTGCAGTAACATTCACACATGAATACGTTTGTCCTCTCCGTGTCCTCCGTCATCCAGGCACGTTTGAATGGAACGGAAATTGAACGTCAGTGAAACGACGTGTGTCTGTACAGAGCGCTTTACTTCACTTAAACTGAGAAAATCACCTTGGAATCTTTGCAATTGAGCGATAATCTGTACAAAGACGGACGCGACATCTGTCCGGCGTCCACGCGGAGAAGGACGCCTCCTCACCGTGGACGGTGATAATAATGCTGGAGTTTGTGAAAGACAGAAATCAACGAGTATAATAATATTTACATTTTGTATTACCCGCTTTGTTTTTGCTTTATTTATTTATAGTTGCTTTCATAAAGTGGCTTAAATTAGTGGATTAAATTATTTTTTTAAATTAAGGATAAACGCTTAAACGATATCCTTAAATAAAACTGAAGCACACTGTGTTTTCATCACTCATAGCTGATATGACGTGATAAATCCACATCTGTACCTTTATCTTGACCCGACAACAGTTCACCTGTTTCACCAATCACATTATTTAGGGCCCGTTTTCTGTATCTGTGTGTGGCAGTCGGAGGACGTATTTTATACTCCAGCCTGTCCTGATAAGAGCATATCTGCCACTGGGACTACAGTGAAGAGTCAGAGGTTGTGCTGTATCTCAGTTTTCTGGGCAGGCGTTACATCTGTATGTCAGGACCCGGAGTCCCGATGGCAAAGCACGTTTCTGCAAGACAAGATCGGGGCTTTCGTCGCTTCACCGGGCTGACTGACTGCTGCTGTTTGGAACTCTTTATTTTGACGTTAAACATCGCAAAAAACGAGACCAAAAGACTAATAATTCAGTTATCTGAAAGGATGAAGAAGGAAGCATGAACTAGCTTTTCTTTTCAGTAAGTCTTGTTAGTTTCCATGTTCTTATGGTATATTTTTCGCGCCAATCATGACACAAATACAAGAAAAGAAAAAAAAGATGTTTTTGTGGCATTAAAGTAAGTTTTGCGTGTTAGTTTTTCAGGTCAGTTTTTCCCCCAAAATATGATAATATTCTCTCACAAAATGTCAGAATGATTATCCACAATTATTTTCAATAGTTTTTGTGTGAAAAAAGGGTGGGTGGGTCGGTGGCTTGACCATATAATTGCTCCATCTCTGCTGGAATTAACATTTGCTGCGATACTTACTTTTTAAAACTTCAAAACTTGGATAGTGATTGATTTAAAAAAGGTCCAAAATGTTTGGTTTTGTTTTCCATGACATCACAACAGTCACACAGCGATGACACATGGGTGAAAAACCCCCCACAGGGCACAATTAACCACTGCAATGAAAATGTGTTAATCTCTGTTTTTTCTGTGGTGGTTTCACAACAGTCCAGAGTAAACCCACTGCTTTAAAGCTCACATAGAGTGGTCCTGTTGCACATATATGTTAGTTATGGAGGTCTACTTACATACATTAACTTGTTTTTATGGTCAAAAACCTCCTAGTTGCTGTAAACGAGCCAATAGAAATCCTCTTTTCTGACGCTGTTTTCCAGCCGCGATATTTCAGACTCAACTTTCTCACCCAGAAGACAGAGTGTGTTGTGATTGGCCAGCCAGCGTAGAGGCTTTCCAACTGTCTTGTGATTGGCCAGTACCCAGAAGTGACATATTCCGCACACCCACTCTCAGAAGCGCAGCTCCCCCCTCTGGAACGGTGGATGCACTGCTCCTCATTATCAAAACATTGTTTTAACAGTGTTTAAAAATAGCTTCCTCACGACTCCCCGCCGCAGTCCCTTTGACGACCTTTGACCCAGAGTCAGACCCAGAGTCAGAAGACACTGTCGCTCGTGAAACACCTCCACAACGGACGTTATTCTTCTTCTGCGGTTCAATGTACGCAACCGGATGTGCCCGGACTAGTGCCCGGAGCAGGAGGATCTGCTGTTCAGGAGAACCGGTGTTTACGTAACCGGACCGGGTTTTTTCAGAGATCTCGCTGAGCTTGAGATTACAATAAAACACAGCGTTCTCAGCACTGGCTGAACTGTTTGTTTAGAACCTTCAGGGCTTCGTAAACAAGGTAATGACGCAGATACACACTAAAAAAACAGCGTTAATTGGAACTTCCGGTCTAGGTCCGCTTTAAGAGACTTTATGGAAGCATTTGTGATCGTTGGGTGAGTTCACTTACATGTAAAACAGAACAGCGACACATTGAAAATGGATGAACACGTCTTGTACGTGGTGTTATGACTCAAAAACCAAATCAAATTTCTCTAACAGAAGTTGAAGTGTCAAGTTTGTGGAGACGGCGTCAACAACAGGCAACGGTGTGGATTTGTCTGAAACATTGAACTCGACTGCAGCGTTCGCATTACGTATATGTTCACAGTCCTCAAATTAAAACTCCTATATTCAAAAGTCATAAAAATCAGCTCATAAGGTCCTTTTTAATAAAAGGTGAACATCTGCTGTGCTCTTTACACACACACACACACACACACACACACACACGCACTGAAGAAGTAATGTCAAAAGTGTACGAATAGCAAAGTGGAGAAAGTTCGACTCCTCCACCAAAGATAAACAAAACACCAACTTTTTCATCCATACTGCGACGCATTCGCTGCATTGTCGGGGAATCTTTTGCTTTTGTTCATCCATTAAGCAGAAAGACGGGCCGCGGTCAAACAATCGAGAGCGGGAGACGATGGATTTCTATGCCACGAGAGAGAGTCGGTTGAAGTGAGAGTCTAAAGAATAGACGGTGGAACGCAATATGCAGCGGTTGAATAGAAGGAACATTATAATTATTGCTAAATTATAAAGTGTTGCTGACATCTGTCACCCCAGACTTTCTTTCAACAAACGAAGAGGAAATAAACACAGAACATTCCTCACTTGTGACGGAGTGTAATCCTCTTGCCTCCCCGTGCTCTTTTCTTTTCTACTGACAATGATAATTACAGTTTTTTGTTGGACGGCTTTCAAGGATTTATCTCCTTTTTTGTATTAATGGGTTTCTGAAGCTTTTAAATCCAAAAAGTTTAATTCACTGCTTCCGTGCGGCTATTGTGACTTTTCAATTTTCCTTACTTTTGATTGAAATACTTTTTGCTCAGTCATGTGACATTCTGCTTGATGTGCTGTCGTAAAGAAAAAATTATGAAAAACATTTCCACATAAGTCAAAAAATATAGATTTGGAGTCAAATTTGTTGATCCGTCCATCGAGTACAACAATTAAACTTTACCCCCGGGTTAGTGTGTTTGTTCAGACTAAGTGGGTCCAATTTAAACACTCAACATGGCTTTCAAAATACACCCACCAGACACTTCATTGGGAACAGGAGAGTGATAATAAAGTGTCCGAAGTGGCACCTGGTTTGATCTGCTGCTTTTCCTCATCTGCGTCCGAGGTGTGGTACGTTCACAGATGCTCATCTACACTCTTAGAAATAAAAGTGCTAAGTAGAACTATATAAGGTTTGGCTTGTCCTCACAGGAGAAGCCTTTTTGGCTCCAGGTAGAACCTTTTTATAAAGGTTCCACCAAGAACCCTTTTAAAACCCTTTATTCAGGAAAGGGGTTTTAAAGGGTTCTCTGGATCAAAATGGTTCTTACTGCAACCATTAGTGTTACCAAGAACACTTGAAAACCCCTTTCTTCAAAGAAAGGGTTTTTCAGAAGCAAATGGTTCCAGGTAGAACCTCAGCCCTTGGAGAAGAACCCTTTTGGAACCCTTATTTCTAAGAGTGTACTGTACATGCACTGGTTAGAGGTTAGAACATGTCGCCTCTCTATCACCAGTCCAGTTTGGTTAAATTGTCTTGACTATGGCTTAGTGAAAATCCCTGTAGATCAATGACGCAATGTTTTGTGTTTTGTGTAATACTCAGACCAACAATGTGACCATGTCAATCAGTGCCGTTACATGTTATGCATGTAAAAAGTCCGATTTCTTTAGTCAGACTAAGACAATAATTTAGTTTTCTCAATGTCATGGAAACACATTTCCCTGAAATGCTTTGGAAATGCAGATGAATTCTCCGATTATTGCACTTTTCTCCCTTAATCTTCTACACTAGACCTTGTGCAAATGTACCTAATATTGTGGCTAATGGTGAGTTCTACAGTTTGCAGTGCTTCCTCAGAAGCACACACTGAGATGTTTTTCCAAACTCTTGGCCCTGTGATCAGAGGACGTGATGATTTGTCAGATGCTTACCGAACTTTTTCAGATCTGATGCTGCGCTGGTTACGGTCTGATGTCGGGCACAATAACAACTCACAGTCATGGCACGGTCGAGGTCACGGTTAGAAGGGTTTGAGTGGTGGTTTAGAATGTGGAGGCGAACTGTGCGCATCAAAGTAAAACATCCTTTTTTGAGCAGATCTTGTGGTTATTCTTATGAATATGACGGTCTTGTTCGAGATTTATGCAGCACTTGCCAACTCGGTTTCAAGTAAAAATTGTACTCCACACGTTTTGCTTATAGCTCACACTCCGAATATAACAACCGCAAAACTGCAAGGTAAAAATATCACGCATGAACAAAAAAAGGACATTAAAGCGGACCGGAAGTTCCAATCCACACCGTTGCCTGTTGTTGACGCCATCTCCACAAACTTGACACTTCTACGTCTGGTTTTTGAGTCTTCAATAGGCAGCGAGAGAATTTCTGAAAAGCTCCTGCGAGTCATAACACCACGTACAAGACGTGTTCATCCATTTTCAATGTGTCGCTGTTCTGTTTTACATGTAAGGGAACTCACCCAACGATCACAAATGCTTCCATAAAGTCTCTTAAAGCGGACCTAGACCGGAAGTTCCAATTAACGCTGTTTCTTAGTGTGTATCTGTGTCAATACCTTGTTTACGAAGCCTTGAAGGTTCTAAACAAACAGTTCAGCCACTGCTGAGAAATCTGTGTTTTATTGTAATCTCGGGCTCAGCGAGATCTCTGAAAAAACCCGTTCCGGTTACGTAAACAGCGGTTCTCCGGAACAGCAGATCGTCCTGCTCCGGGCACTAGTCCGGGCACATCCGGTTGCGTACATTGAACTGCAGAAGAAGAAGAACGTCCGTTGTGGAGGTGTTTCACGAGCGACAGTGTCTTCTGACTCGGCGGGGAGTCGTGAAGAAGCTATTTTTAAACACTGTTAAAACAATGTTTTGATAATGAGAAGCAGTGCATCCACCGCTCCAGAGGGGGGAGCTGTGCTTCTGAGAGCGGGTGTGCTCAATATGTCACTTCCGGTTATTGGCCAATCACAACACAGTCTGTCTTCTGGGTGAGAGAGTTGAGTCTGAAATATCGCGGCTGGGAAACGGCGTCAGAAAAGAGGATTTCTATCGGCTCGTTTACAGCAACTAGGAGGTTTTTGAGCATAAAAACAAGTTAATGTATGTAAGTAGACCTCCATAACTAACATATATGTGCAACAGGACCACTCTATGTGAGCTTTAACATACAACAGAGTAAACTCCCCGTCCCCCAGACGAGTGTTTGACCACCGTTTCATGCTGCAGTTTCAGGACAGTGAGTGACAGAGCACAGTGAGTGTATCCCCTCATTCAAAGCCGAGTCCTCATAAGCGTGCTGCGTCTTAATCTGACAGAGCCACCTGTGAGGCTCGTCAGAACCGGAGCCCACAGGGGGCAGAGCTGGGCTTCATTACCGACGAGCCGGTTCTGGCCCGGTTCTCCGCGCGCTCTATCTCTCTTTTTCTTCAGTCGCTCGCGGGCGCGCCATAGAAATGAAAGCTGGCTGCTCGGTCCTCAACGTCACTCCGCGGCTATTTGCAATTTGTCATTTTTCACACGAGATGAAGCGTTTTATGAAACCAAATGAGTTTCCCCCCTAAAATGAAGCGCCACAAAAGCCCCGTGATTAATTTGCTTGTTAAGCTATTGCAGCTGTCACCTGTGGAAGACATCTGGACAGCAGATTGACTAATGCCAGCCGTCGGGCTTGAAACACGGCACTCTTTCTCTCATAACTTACCCTACAGTCGGCCTTTCAATGGGCTTTTAAAGGCACTGCTCGCCGTTTGAAATAGCCCCCTTTTCTGAGGGGCAATTAATAAGCATTACTTGTGATTGACATGGTAATTAGTTGCATTAATGTGGTCATAAGAGGCTTTGTATGTGGGGCGCAGTGAACTGATGAGGGGTGGGCAGCAGGCATTAGGAGACGAGGACTGAGCCGCGCGACCTCACTTAAAAACTAATTGTCCATTAGATTACCGCCACTTTTTGGACAGTAATTTTGCAAAAAAAAAAATGGCTTTAACAATCACTTTAACGGCGTGCGATTTGGGATTTCAGAAACTGTACTCCTTATTCATGTGAGTCACTGTTATAGATGCAGGAGCTGAATGTGAACGTGGTCCTGGACTGAAATTGTTTGGTTCTCATAGCATTTCATAGAGACAAAGCCATTTTGTCAGCATTTATTGTTTTGAAGCCTTTCGTTGTTGCAGTTTGCCACCATTAGATGTCACTATTTCTAACACACTGGACCTTTAAATTTAAAAATGCCACAGAGAGCAGCTACTGTGATTGAATCATCATCACCAAATAATCCTATTTGTATATTTTCTCTAGTCTCTGAAGCAGGGGTCTCAAACTGGCGGGCCCCCCAAATCGATTACATGCACCCCCCCCCCCCCCACTTAATATCATGTTATAATGAAAACATGGCCTCACATGGTCTTTTAAACACAGTGTGTAGCTGAGGCACATAACAGTAATAATAAGATATTTGGTCATAATTATCCCATTATTAAATGTATCATATGCAACATTCATAACATATATAAATACACTTGTTAGGGCCCGAGTCACGTATGGCAGTGGCCCTGAAACGGCTCCCGGTACGAATTTTAATTACAGTTGTCCACGCTGTTATTGATGTAATTTAAAATAAATGTCTGTTTTTGATATTAATACATTCATTTTGCATCATAAATAGTATTATTAAGTATACGTGTGATATAATCAGCAATATTGTGAACAGTTAGATGTGCATTGGGTTTGAGACCCCTGCTCTAAAGTAACCCAGTTTTTCTGGTTTCCAGTTAGCTTCGTTAGCTGCGTTAGCTCCTTTAGCGCCGGTTAGCGCACCTACAGTGGAACTGAAGCGGTCTGTTTATTAAAGGAAAAGAGCAGCGCTACGAATAACGTTAGCGTACCTGTGTAACTGTGTATGCGTGCCCCTGTTTTTAAAGTTTAGCGTTACTTTAGAGACTCATTTTAACAATCGCGTAAACATGACGTCACTCGTGTCTTTTTCCGGTCAGTCGTCGTGGAAACATGCCATGCGTTAACGTTGACGCCAACACCGCTTACCCGCCGTTAGCGCGTTTTACGTGTCCAGCACTATTTCAACATGTGTTAAAGGGACACTGTGTAGTATTTATGGGTTTATATAACCCAAAACCCACCTGTTTATACATATTATGTGCTCCTGCATTGTCTAGTCGCTGTATAATATTTTTTGTTTTATTTTAGTAGTGTTTCAAAAAGTCATGTAAAATAACATGGTCGTGGGCCGCTGTTGCATAGCCACTGTTAGCAGCGAGACGCCATGTTTCTACGGGAGCCCGTAAGGACAAACCCGAGAGAACAAATCAAGCGACGCTTTACTTGTAGCGGACGTCCCGAGCGGATCTTTTTACGCGGTTAGAACGGAGGACCACGCGTAATTTACAGCGGATAAAGGAACACCAGTACCTGACCGTACGCCCGCACCACGGAGAAAGACGACGAGGACGACATTTGACCGGCTGAGGACACCGTAGTGCTCAGGGAAGGGAGGGGGTGAGCAGAGGAGCAGTTCTTTGTTGTTGTAAATTTCAGCCTCTCCTCTAGATGTCACTATAAACTACTTACTTCACCTTTAAAGGTTCAGTTCCTGGCATAATTCTCACATAACCCTATCTCCAAAGTTTGTCCTCTTCTTTGTTGTCGTCCTCTGCAACCGACTCAGGAGTGCGCCACCAACTGGCCAGGAAAGTGTGGAAAGTGAAAGCCTGTGTGGAGCTTGTGTGCAGTTGGTGCCTATGGTCCGCGAGGTGAGAAAATGTTGGTACAGCCTACGCCTCAAATACCACAAAGAAGTAGAGAGTAGGGGTGGGTCAAAAATATCGATTTGGTGATATATCACAGTCCTTCCTTGTGCAATATGATAATCTATACGCCGAGGCAAATATCGATAATTTAATTAACCAATGAGGAGTCCCTGCCACTTTCACTCGCCGGGCGTCACTGCTTGATGTCTACTGGAAGTGACCTGGCCGAAGAAGAGGGAGGTTACAGCGTCTTTTTCCGTAATGGAAACGCGTCCTAATGTTTACATATACGCGTGAGTGTGTGTGTTTATTTTTAAACGTTTGAAATAATTAATTCATGAATCTATATCGTATAACAAAGGCAATAACTCAATAACTCTTGAACTATTCTTTAGTTCAAGAGTGAGAAAGAGAAAAGTACAACTCGGTGACTGATTTTAGGTAAAATGTCAACCGTATGTGTGATTGCAATGTTCCCTCACACACTTTTATGAGAGGATTAACACTGCAAACTCGCAAGGTTTCATTTCCTCCCTCTGTTTGAGTTGCCGAGGTCCTGGAGCCCATCGCAGCACACACTGACTCATGTAACGGCGAGCGAAGGCTTTATTTTTTAATTACTGAGGAATTAGAGGCTGGTTTATTTGTGGTGTCCTGTGAAATAAGGAAACATTTTTGACGGATAAACCCAGGCTTTGTTGGCATAACTGGTGTCCGGGTAAATTCAAAAACACACAACACAATACTCACGATATTTTGAATGCTTGAATCTCTTCTTTTTTTTTTCTCTGACTTATTCATTTAATCACATAACTTTGTAAATTCCTGAGAGAGAAAATGAAGGCAGAACGAGCGAGAGAGTCGCATGCTTCTGTAACAATAAACCTCGCAAGGATATTAGTGAACGACATAAACAAACACATAATTACACTCAGTTCAATCTGTGGATGCATTCTTTTTTTTTTCTTTCTTCCACTGGTTAATAACTGAGGTATTCACTGTGCAGGATGTGCAAAAGAAACAAATAAAAACAACCTCAATACTATTTTTTTTGGTTGGTTAAGGTTGTGGTTTTCAATGAGCCGTCGCTGCTAAATTATTCAGACAGATGTATCATGAAGTTTGAGATCGACTCATCCATAAAAACACCACGAGGAAATCCATTTCCTGTTTATGATTGTTACAAGTTCCACGTTTGATCAACTTACTGAATGAACTCATTTACCTTTTTTCTTCAAAGCGGACCTAGACCGGAAGTTCCAATTAACGCTGTTTTTTTAGTGTGTATCTGCGTCATTACCTTGTTTAAGAAGCCCTGAAGGTTCTAAACAAACAGTTCAGCCACTGCTGAGAACGCTGTGTTTTATTGTAATCTCGGGCTCAGCGAGATCTCTGAAAAAACCCCGGTCCGGTTACGTAAACACCGGTTCTCCTGAACAGCAGATCCTCCTGCTCCGGGCACTAGTCCGGGCACATCCGGTTGCGTACATTGAATATGTCACTTCCGGGTACTGGCCAATCACAAGACTCTGTCTTCTGGGTGAGAGAGTTGAGTCTGAAATATCGCGGCTGGGAAACAGCGGCAGAAAAGACAGATTTCTATCGGCTCGTTTACAGCAACTAGGAGGTTTTTGACCATAAAAACAAGTTAATGTATGTAAGTAGACCTCCATAACTAACATATATGTGCAACAGGACCACTCTATGTGAGCTTTAAGATAAAGCCTTCAATGTCTTAGCCAATAGTTGACCGATGGTTAGTAAAAATTAAAGTGTTCAGCCAACTTTCTGTGAGTAGTTAGATCACAGAAAGAGGGTTCAAAGGGTCGATGAAAGTTGGATTAAATTTGGAATCTAAAAAGTCCAATGTCAGGTAGAGCTGGAACAATCCATCGATTATTAATCGATGACTAAATGAATCGTCTACCAACTATTTTGATAATCGATGAATCGGTTTGAAGCTTATTTCGTTATTAAAACAAGATTTCTGATTTTTTTAGCTTCTTAATTGTGAATATATGTAATGTAATATGCTCCACATATCAAAGAAATCATGAAAAACATCGTCATTTTGGTTTGTGGACAAAAACATCGTCATTTCCAGGTTTTGACAAACACTGATCAACGTTTTTTTGACATTTTCTGGATTTAATGGAGAAAATAATCGATGGATTAATCGATTACGAAAAGAACGGTTAGCTGCGGCTTAGATTGTTTCCAGTCCCCGTGTTTGCGCTCAGATCACAAACACAGATGTGTTTCATGCTGTGCAGACCTCTGTATTTGTACAGTAGCGACACACTCACTCATCATGAACACAAACACGGGAACCCACCAGTTAGCAATTAGCTTGTATCCACTGATAGTTCATCAGCAGGTTTAGTTTAGCGCGCTGTGCTTGAACTCGGGACATTTAGCTTAATTGTGGGAATTATTCTCGACAACAATATTCCTCTTAAGGGTGTGAGAGCATTTCCATTCACTTGTACATAAAAATAACGAGTACAAATGTCATGAAATAGCTTTTATTCCCCCAAAATACAAGTGCAGTAGAAACAGACTTTGTTCAAAGCTTGTGCTTCACGAGAGAGAGACGACGAGGCGTTAAACGTCAAAAACATGGACAGCGACAGGAAATCGCTTTGCATACGAGAGGTGGATGTAAACACATTAATTTATTTGGTTAATTATCTGGAAATGATGTTTAAAGTTGATGGAAAATGAGATGGTGTCGCTTGTAATTGCGTGTGATGTTGATAGGGGAAGATGGGGGTGACAGTAAACAGCGTTTAAAATGTAAATCTGTTTCTCTTATATGGCAATTAGTGCGGGCGGAAATGTTGGAGTGCCATTGGAGTTAAATAATAATCAGTACACACTTTTGCCGGCGGCAGGACTCACACACACAAACACACAACGAGCTGCAAGGGGAACGAAGGGCATTGTTTGGGCGTGAAATGCGTTTAATTCTGTCGCTAAACTTATGCCGCGGCTCCAGCCTCAGAGTCATTTGAGACAGAAGTGACAGGCTAATCTCGGCCCGTGCTATAGGTGCTCAGAGAAATCAACGCCTCCTCAGACTCAAGACTTCAGCCTTCAGCTCACTCTCTGCCCTAATATCTCTTCTTCTCTCATAACAGCACAAGCAGCAGTATAAACACACCGTGGCATATTGCCATGACACCAATGTTTTCAAGATCAAATACTCGGCGACATAAAGGCGACATTTCCAGCCTATAACGCACTCAGACATCTGCACGCAGAGCCCTTTCTTGCTATATTACGCGGACTATGCAGCTGCATAGGGCCCCTCAGCCACCAGGGGGCCCCCAAGCTGCAAGTTCAGACTCATATTTTATTATATTTTTGAGAATCAAAAGTACCTTATTTAGAAGTAAGTTTAGTTATTTATTTTTTACTGTTTTTGAATTGTGGGTTAAAACTGTTTTATGTTATGCCACCTTGTTATGCCACCTTGTTATGCTACCTTGTTATGCCACCTTGTTTTGCCACCTTGTTATGCTACCTTGTTATGCCACCTTGTTATGCCACCTTGTTATGCTACCTTGTTATGCCACCTTGTTATGCTACCTTGTTATGCCACCTTGTTATGCCACCTTGTTATGCTACCTTGTTATGCCACCTTGTTATGCTACCTTGTTATGCCACCTTGTTTTGCCACCTTGTTATGCTACCTTGTTATGCCACCTTGTTATGCCACCTTGTTATGCCACCTTGTTATGCTACCTTGTTATGCCACCTTGTTATGCTACCTTGTTATGCCACCTTGTTTTGCCACCTTGTTATGCTACCTTGTTATGCCACCTTGTTATGCCACCTTGTTATGCTACCTTGTTACCTGCGGCATCATCACAGAATATATGAAAAAGTTAGGAATCTCTACCTCGAGTTTGAAAAAAAAAATAGGGGCCCACAAATAGTATCTCGCATAGGGCCCCCAAACAGCTAGAAACGGCCATGTCTGCACACACACACACAGATAAAAACTCACACACTCTGCACTACAATGGCTGTCACAGGACTATTGCAGCTGCATAGGGCCCCGCAGCCACCAGGGGGCCCCCAAGCTGCAAGTTTATTATATTTTTGAGAATTAAAAGTACCTGTCTTTATTTGCATGTATTGCATACATTCATTATGCATATATTTGTGTTATGTTATGCCACCTTGTTATGCTACCTTGTTATGCCACCTTGTTATGCCACCTTGTTATGCCACCTTGTTATGCTACCTTGTTATGCCACCTTGTTATGCCACCTTGTTATGCTACCTTGCTACCTGCTGCATCCTCACAGAATATATGAAAAAGTTAGGAATCTCTACCTCGAGTTTGAAAAAAAAAATAGGGGCCCACAAATAGTATCTCGCATAGGGCCCCCAAACAGCTAGAAACGGCCCTGTCTGCACACACACACAGATAAAGACTCACACACTCTGCACTACAATGGCTGTCACAGGACTATTTCGCTAATCCCCAGCATGTATGTTTAATGGCGAGGGCCCGACAGGAAATGATCGGCAAATGAAACGAAGCAGCGGGTTATTACGTGGCACTCCGGTGTCAGCTCTGGCCTCGCCGCCATTAATTTTATTGTAACTCATTTGTGCGGCCCAAGTGGAGCAGGATTTAATGTTTCCATTCCCCACTCCCGCTCTGCATGACAAATTGTTTTAATAAACATATACCGGCTCATAATAAAGTAATAATAATCCTACTAGTCACCTTATATCACTGCAGTTAAATTCTCCCATAAGCCAACACTGGTTACAATGACAATTACATGGTAGCCAATCGTCAGCGAGGCAAACACAATGAGCAGATTTAATATAGTTTGTAAATATGATTAGTGTGCTGTCGCCTTATTGGAGTCTTGTATTTACATTTCTCTTGGGCCATTTTACAGTCGAGGATTTGCATTAAATAAAGCTTTTGCTCTCTTTCTTTCTGCCAGAACGCCTCCCTTTGCTCTCCTTCCTAACTTAATGAAAAACACTGTTGACCGTTAATATTCCACGGATCAATCACCATTTTTAATTTCGTGGATAAATGTGGCTATTGTGAGAACCTTCAAAGGTCTCTCCCACCTTACATCTGTGTGTGTGTGTGTGTGTGTGTCTGAGATTTGGTTCCTCACTTGTTAGTGAAACAGGACTGAATGTAATGGCTCACGGTTATTTGCGAGAGCAATTTAATGCTACATTTCAATTATTGCCTAAATTTCTTTTTTAGCACCCGGAGTGGTTGCGTCTACCTGCAGTTTACTCTCGACACAAACACACACACACACACACACACACACACACACACACTGCAGTGTGTGCATTTTTAAATACAGAAAGAGTTGCAGCATCCATTTGAACTCACAAATATCACATGTAAATACAACCCTGTACTGATAAAGTTATTTTTTTTATTTAATTTTCTTCTAATTACATCCTAAGACAGTGTAACAAACTATTGCAAACAGTAAGCTTTTTTAATACTAGTGTCCACTCTTCTGCCCCTAGTGGTCACTCAGTCAAAACAATAACAAAAGACTTGATGAGGATGTTAGATATGTGTATATATGTATATATATATATATATGTATATATATATCAGGGTTTCCTCTACATGTTGTTTTATGTTTATATTAATGTAAATTATTGCATGAAATTTTTTGACACAAAACATGGTGTTTTTCATTAAATGTGACGCTACGCTGCAAATCACCAACTGTCGGTTATATATATGTGTATGTAGGCGCCACCCACCTACCGCCGTCTACCAATCATTGCAGTCAGTAGAGTCTCAGCTGCAGAGCAGCCACGGGGTTGCCAGTTACGTCAGAAAACCAAACCTAAAAGACCTCGGTATTTTGAGTTTGAATGTAGTAACCGTTTTTGGCCACATTCTTACATGTGGCACCTTTAAAATAATAGTGTACCGTTTGTATCAAAGATCACCCTTGTACGTCATATTCACAGTATTTATACAATACAGATAATACAGAAAATAGTCAAAAATACAATCTTCTTTTTGTAGCATTTCCAAATGCCATGAACCAACGATGTTGTTTTGTTGAGTTTTGTAACTCGGTGCTTACTAACGTGAATATAAGTAGCATCTTATGTAGGAAAAATCTTGATTCATGTCGTATAAGAGGTAGAATAAGGTGTTAATACGGGTCCGGGTACTAAAGTATAATCCGTTTTTTTGACAATACCAACAAACGAGAGCACGGAAAAAACGTTGCCGCTTTTTTACTTTTTCCGTATTCAACCAAAATACGGAAAAACGAAAAGAAACAAAACAAAACAACGTCCCCGATTTGGATTTTTGTAAATTCCTTTTTTTTTTTTTTCTTTTTCGTTTCTTAATTCTCGAGACGGCGGCGGACAGACCGGAAGCGGAAGTGAGGTGTAAAAACTTCAAAATAAAAGCGTGCTAATATATTTTCATACAGATCATATACCATTATATTCTCTTTATACACCGTAATGTAGTACATTTATTTTTGTGTAAAGTGAAACTATAACAGCTGGTTTGTTGGTATTGTCAAAAAAACTAATTATACTTTAGTACCCGGACGAATACGTACTTAATGATAACTAATAAAGGACTAGTATGCTACTTTTATATGTTAGTAACCACCATGTTAATGGTGAATATGTGCTCTCCAATCTGAAGTGTAACAGACGTTTTATAATTCTTCAGTGTGACCTGCATGTTCCTGAAGTAGCCTCACAGTATCATTCCTGTCTGCTGTGATTCCGTGATGCAGACCAGAGTTTTTACTTTGTGTCGTCTGCGGTCCTGCCCGTCACAGCTCAAAGCGCCACACGCTAATTGTTGTCAAATGTCACTCCACTTCAGTCGGACAGCAGCCGCTGCAATCACATCGCTGTTTTTCTGCTCGGTGCCTTTTCATTCATTTGGAAGCCTTTTCTGTCTCACTCTCACTGCTGGTCGCCCTGCAGTCGCCTCAGTTTTCTCCCTGTACATGGAACACTCAAAAAAAAAAAAAAAACCCCAGAGTGACATGAAAGGGCTCTCTGCCAGCGCGCACATGCCATTGACAGTTAAATGAAATATTTATTTATGAAATCTAAAAAACATGTATTCACCCTTGACTGTAGATACTGGGGAACATTGGCTTCTGAAGCAGAGGTCTGGAGCTCCTGCAGCGAGTCATTTATGACGGCTTAGAGGGACGTCGGCCTCGTTCTTTCGAGTGTCTGCTCGGCCCTAATTTTTCCATCTCCGAGTCTTTTCATGTGATTCTGTTTCTGAACACATGAAAACAGTCGAGGCTCGTTCTCCTTAACCTGAAGCAAAGATTGACACGTTGGTGTAATCCTCAATCTTAACCCTCAATCTCAAAAATGCTCTCCCTCTAGTGTAAATGCTGTCCCGATTCTCAGAAAAATTAAGTTGAGGGCCAAGTTTAAGGGCTGTATCGCCCTCAGTATTGAGATTTTTACGAGACCAAGCCTTGGGAGCAAGGGCTACCCAGAATGCATTGCGTGTTTTCACGTAAAAAACGGGTTAGAGGGTTAGTTCGGAATTTTGGACATAAGACCTATTTTCGGTGTGATGGAGACGTCTGGAGACGTTTTCATGAAATTTAATTCAGTTCTTCTAGTTGCCGAGTTCGCTGGTGCTATGTCTAGCGCAATTCAATGGTACAAGTTAGCATGGCATTAGAAACACTCATACCGACTCCACAGTGCACCCGAGGCAAATCAATTGTAACGGCAGACTATCGACGTACGTATCTGTGTTGATAGAATAATATTTGAAAAAAAGCTAACCTCGCATCGCATGAATTTTTGAGGGACTACTTTCTCTGCTGCTGAGACATAAATCCTTCAAATTGTAAGGTTGGTTTTATTTCAAACATTCTATCAACACAGATATGTACGTCGATCGTCTGAAGTTACAATTGATTTGCCTCGGGTGCACTGTGGAGTCAGTATGAGTGTTTCTAACGCCATGCTAGCAGGTACCATTGACTTGCGCTAGCCATAGCACCAGCGAACTCGGCAACTAGAAGAACTGAATGAAATTTCTTGAAAACGTCACCAGACGTCTCCGTCACACCGGCCGAGTTGGAAAATAGGTCTTATGTCCAAAATTGACAGACTGGACGCAGCTTTCGCGTTATTCTGCCCCCTACAGTCTGAAGACGTATCTGCATTTAAGGGGTGATCCATTTCTAAGTGACAAAATAACCCTCAACACTTGGTTTTGAGGGCCAGTTAAGATTAAGGTTTGAGCTTGAGGGTATAGGAATTGGAATTGGCCCTTAATGTAGTCACTTCCTCCACCTATCTTTCTTTGTATGGATTATATTGTCATTGGTCCACAGTGGAGTCAGCTGATTGTTAATCTCATCCCCGATCTGTAAAGTCCTGATTATTTTAGTTCTCATAAAGTGTAGCTTTGATTATTTGTCTTCCAGCTCTGATCCGTTCTTCTTTTTTTCCCTTACTAACTGTGATAATATATGAGTTGGCACAGCTTGTGCTCGCAGTGGTTTTTGCTCTCATCACCGAGGCCTACGAAAGGAACTCGTGACCTTTACAAATGAATTCATATTTCTGTAATTGTATTTCACCCTGGCTGTCGACGACTGTATTGGTTTCAATTTTATTGCAGTGTTTTTATTTTTCACAATTTCTGAAAGAAAGGGGGTGAAAAAAAGAAAGAAAGAAGTGTCATTTGTGGAAGTATTACCATCCCATGCTATTTTTCATTAGTTTCTCCGTTGGTGAGTACGATGTGTAAGTAAGCAGCGGCGAGACACATTATTCCTCAGATTGCAGACTGCAGGGGGCGCCATATGTCACTGACTTGTGATGTGATTTCAAATAGTAAGATATTGGATTTCTGACAGAAACTAATGTTGGGTTTGTGGAAATCATGAAATAAATATGTATTGGATTCTCCCCCCCCCCTCCTCCTTCCCGCCCTTGCCACTAATTTGTCACTTACATCTTTTTGTTTTTATTTTTTTTTGCGTGTTATTTATCAGCCGACGTAAAAGTGGAGATGATTTGTGATGATGAGATGCTGAAAGAGCTCAAACATCTGAACTGACTCCTGTCACGACATCAGAGTCAGAATCACAATCATTTTATTATCCTGGAGGAAGTTGCACTTGCTCCACATCAGACTCAATAACTTACAGAAGAAGAGCACAACAAAGAGTACACAGATTCAAATAAATACATGAATGTAAGAGAACCAAAAAGAGTGCAAAAAATATATTTAAAAAAAAAATACTTTTTTAAGATTAAAATTAAAATAGCACAAAACCCTTGTTTAAAACAAGAATGACAAAATGTACAACATGTACAGGGCAGCATTATCAATATGTATGTGTGTATGTATATATATGTGTATATATGTATGTGTGTGTATATATGTGTATATATGTATGTGTGTGTATATATGTGTATATATGTATGTGTGTGTATATATATGTATATATGTAAGTGTGTGTATGTGTATATATATGTATATGTATATATGTATGTGTGTATATATATATATATATATGTATGTGTCTATATATATATATATGTGTGTGTATATATATGTATATATGTATGTGTGTATATATATATGTATATATGTATGTGTGTGTATATATGTATATATGTATGTGTGAGTATGTATATGTATATATGTATGTGTGTATATATATGTATATATATGTATGTGTGTATATATATATGTGTGTCTATATATATGTATATACTGTATGTATGTGTGTGTATATATACAGTATATATGTACATGTGTATATATGTATATATGTATGTAAGTGCATATATACAGTATGTATGTACATGTATAATATGTATATATATGTATGTATGTGTATATGTATGTATACATGTGTATATTTATGTATGTGTGTATATATATATAGATATATATGTGTATATTTATGTATATATGTATGTGTGTGTGTTTATATGTATGTATATATATGTGTGTATATATATATGTATGTATATATATGTATATATACGTGTATGTTTATGTATGTGTGTATATATATATACACACACACACACACACACGTATATATATGTGTATATATATATAGTACCAGGAAACCTTGTTACTTTCCACACTCTGACTCTGTTGAATGGGTCATGTCTAACAACATGTTCCTGGATGATGCTGCAGTGGTAAAGATACAGGGGAAATCAGCCGACACCTTCCCAGTGGATCGTAGGATCGCAGGAAGGACTGGGACTCCGGTTGTGACATTGAGATCCGTGAAATTTTCCCTCGTTCTTTAATTTTCCCGATTCACAATAAACTCGACGCTTCCCCTCGTTTAATATACAGGAATTTAAACTCGGCGTCTTGACATTCATGAAAAGTAGCAGAGGAGGTGGAGGGGGGGGGGGGGGCTTTAGAGACCTCCCAGAAGGGCAGGCATGACGAGAGAGAGAGAAGGGTAATGTAGCTGCATGTATGTGTGTGTCTGTGTGTGTGTGTGTGTGTGTTCAGAGGTACTTCAGAGACAGTCAGACCCTCTAAGTCACTCAGTCATCTCTCCTTACAAACTCAGCACTAAGGACGTGTGTGTGTGTGTGTTTCTCTGACTCTTCATTATCCACCCGGCCAAGTTCAACCCTCACCTTGCAGTGGGTGCAGTGGTGAGGGGGCCCCAAACAAGCTGCCCCCCACACTCCATCCACCACCCAACATGGCTGGAATGCATTCTTGTTAGTTTAAGTCTCATCTCAACTAATTAATATTTTTGCTTATAGCTGCTGTAGTACCCGTGGGAGGCCCCTTAATTAATCATTTATAAATCTACACAGCCTCCCAGTTTATTAGTCTCTGCCTTTGGCGTTGGCCGACTGCATTGGGAAACCGCAAATGATTAGTTACAGGAACGAAAGCCCCCTCAGCAACCCCCCCCCCCCCATCCTCCATCCCTCCCTTGTTTGCAGCTGATTAGGGCCTCACACGGAGGTATTTCCACAGCCCCTGCTCTGCACTTTAATTCATCTGGAGCACCTGACACATTATTCACTCTCCCACCTCTCTGATCCTCTGCCTGTTGTTTGAACCGGTGTTTTTTTCCTCGGGCTACAGTGAGGCTGAGGCTGAGGCACGGCGATCAGTTAAGGCCGTAGCTCTCGGGTCGCGGTCGAAACAAGAAGAAAAAAAAAAAAAAAAAAAGCCAGCGCGCACCAAACATGGAAGAGACGAAGGGTAACGCGGAGTGGGATCACTGGGAGCTGAGCCTGGGCTCGGCCTCCATGGAGACGCACATATACGGTGTTTTCTGCACTTTCTTTTTGGGATCAGGATGAGGATGCGAATAGTGACGGGAGCAAAACTATATTAAAGCTCACATAGAGTGAAGCTATGGCACATATATGTTAGTTATGGAGGTCTACTTACATACATTAACTTGTTTTATGTTCAAAAACCTTCTAATTGCTGTAAACGAGCCGATAGAAATCCTCTTTTCTGACGCTGTTTCCCAGCCGCAATATTTCAGACATAAATCTCACCCCCAGAAGACAGACAGTGTTGTGATTGGCCAGCCAGCGTAGAGCCTTCCCAACTATCTTGTTATTGGCCAGTACCCGGAAGTGACATATTCAGCACACCCGCTCTGAGAAAGCACAGCTCCCCCCTCTGGAACGGTGGATGCACTGCTACTCATTATCAAAACATTGTTTTAACAATGTTTAAGAATAGCTTCTTCATGACTCCCAGCCACAGATGACCCAGCCCCCATAGAGTGGTCCTGTTGCACATATATGTTAGTTATGGAGGTCTACTTACATACATTAACTTGTTTTTATGGTCAAAAACCTCCTAGTTGCTCCAAATCAGCCGATCAAAATCTCTCCTCACCGAAGCTCTCGTCAACCGCGATGTTTCAGACCGAAATCTCACCCCCAGAAGACAGAACTGTGTTGTGATTGGCCACAAATAAAAGTGCTAAGTAGAACCATATAAGGTTCTTCAGCTTGTCCTCATATGAGAACCCTTTTGGAGGGTTCCACCAAGAACCCTTTTAAAACCCTTTATTCAGGAAAGGGGTTTTAAAGGGTTCTCTGGATCAAAATGGTTCTTACTGGAACCATTAGTGTTACCAGGAACCCTTGAAAAACCCTTTCTTCGGGAAAAGGGTTTTTCAGAAGCAAATGGTTCCAGGTAGAACCTCAGCACTTGTAGAAGAACCCTTTTGGAACCCTTATTTCTAAGAGTGCAGGTACCTGGAAGTGACTTCATTAGCACGTCAACTCTCAGAAGCGCAGCTCCCCCCTCTGGAACGGTGGATGCACTGCTACTCATTATCAAAACATTGTTGTAAAAATGGCCACTTCAGTCTCTTTTATGACCTTTGACCCGGAGTCCGAGCCATATTCAGAAGTCACTGTCGCTTCTTCTTCTGCGGTTCAATGTACGCAACCGGATGTGCCCGGACTAGTGCCCGGACTAGTGCCCGGAGCAGGAGGATCTGCTGTTCAGGAGATGGGATCCTTATGTCACCATTCTAGAACTTGAGAATACAATAAATCCCAGTGTTCTCAGCAGTGTCTGAACTATTTGTTTCCAAACTTTAGGGCTTCATAAACTAGGTCATGTCGCCAGATACACCAAAAAAAACAGCGTTAATTGGAACTTCCGGTCTATGTGAGCTTTACCGATTGACTCCCCCCGAAGCCACTTTGTCTTCACTTTATTGGGAAAAAGAGGCAATATTTCAATCGTTTTAACCGAAAAAAAAATAAATGAATTGAATCAAGTGAAAGCAGCGTGGGAGGTTTCCGTAAAATGTCGACGCACTCTCAGGGAAGAACGCCTCGTGCAACAGGGTTCCTTCATCCAATTAGACCTCTGCTGGCTGCCTCACATCAGCCTCGCACTGCTCGACATTCCACCTGATTGCTGCCTTTTTTCTTTTTTTTTTTTATCCCTTTTATCATCAAAGCGACTGCACTTTACCCCGGCATATTCTGCAGGTAAAGATATCGAGAGACCCTCCCAGAGATGGACTAATTACAGTTATAAGAGTCAAACTGTGCCGTTTCTGAATAGACCTGCTACACCATCCATCCACCCCACGGTGCTTAATCCTAATGTCGAAAAATGATGCGAGAGCGAGAGAGAGGTTTAGAGTTAAACCGTGTTGCAGTGGAAATGTGGCTTTAAATGTATAATAATATAACGGCAAAATGGGGCCCTCCGGCTGTAAAAAAAAAAAAATGACATTACTCGATAAGCACTTTCTCAAATTCCCAGAAGGCCTCGGCTTCCCCGTCCAAACACACGCGGAGAGTCTCGTTTGCCACAAACTGGACTTTGTTGGCCTCATCATCACACAGTTATTTGTTAATCAGCGCAGCAGCACACTTCTCTCACAGATAACACACAGACGGGGGAAAAAACATAATCATACAAGAGCACGGGAGGCAGAGAGGGAGGCGGCCTTCACAGAGAAGGTAATTACATTCGTATCCGTATACACGGTGACAGCAAATGTGGGGCTGTTTTTGTCTGCGTGAGGACCAATTACTTTTATTGAAATGTGTTGCAATTTCCCACCCCCCCCCCCCCAATTGTGATGGGTCTATTACCAATGCCTAGGAGACTAACTAGATCAAAGGAAGGAAACTGTATAATATAGTGCTGCATGTGCACTGTCTTAAGCGTTGAATGTGTTCCTGTTACTGTTAATGGTGCAATTATTCCAGTAGGAAAAACCTTTAAATAATATGAAGTAATTATAATTCGGAACAAGAATACATGAGGAACACCAACTCTGTGAAACATACTGAAATCAGAAAACTATTCAATCATTTATTTATGTCTCTGCTTAAGAGTAATAACCTCAGCAGACTTCCTGTTCAGGATCACAGGAGCAGTAGAGTGACTAAAAGGCTAAAAGTAGAATGTTTCCATAGCGTGGAATGGTTTGGTACGGTCCATTTTTTTTTCTGCATTTCCATTAGGAATAGTACAAAAATCCAATATTCAGCCCCAACCGTTCCATTTTTCAGTATCCTTTCCTTCAGGTACCGAAGTATTGGTACGATACAGGTGGAGTTGGACCCATGACAATTGTTTTTCCAAAAACATTAATGTTTCAACTTTTAGAAGGAAAACATTTTTAATTTTTTTGACTTTTTATTCACAAAAAAATGTAATGTTTCAGCTGTTGACAATTGTTTTTGCAAAAAAATTACATTTTTTTCCCCTTTAGAGGTGCCATATGTAAGAATGTGGCCAAAAACGGTTACTACATTCAAATTCAAAATACCAAGGTCTTTTAAATTATTATTATTTATTATTATAATAATATAATTATTATTTTCTTTTTTTTTTTTTCAAAAATGTCATGTTTCAACTTTTGCCAATTTGTTTTATCTCATTTTTACCCCCTTAACTTTTGATGTTTAAATCATTTTTTTAAATTATTACTATTTTAAATTTTTTTTTTTTTTTGATGTAATGTTTCAACTTTTGACAAATCTTTTTCCCGAAATCTTCAATATTTCAACTTTTGGCAATGCTTTTTAAAATATTTTACACCTGATTGGACACGACAGAAATGCGTCAGTCTCTTGTGTCCAGTGTTTATTCAAACGCCCGCAGTTTATTCTCATACAAAGCTTGACGTCAGGAAAAAGCTCAGTTCACATTTTCTTGAGGTATTTTTTGGTAATATTTGATGCAAGATTAAGTGGTCAAATTTGCATAAAATGCTACATTTTTAATTTTTTCTTTTGTGTCTAAGTCGCACATAGTTGTTCCAATTTCAAACCAAACGTGGTACAGTTGTTGCTCTCGTGCTTCCAAACAAATTTCTAATGTACTTTCATTAGCTCCGCCCACCCAGAATTCGGCCATTTTGGAAAAAACAAAAAATGACTCGTGTATGCATTTGAAGGAAATTCTCCTAGCACGTTTGAGCTAGCCCCTCCAAACTTAGTACATATGCTCTAGACAAGTTAATGATTAAAAATGATCCAAAAACTTTTATATAACTTAAAAGGCGTGGCCTCAGTGCTCCAACAAAGTTGATCTATAAATGCCAAATGTTTAAATCTTTACGATGTAATGATAATATTTCTCACAGACATCAAATATGATTGATATTTAATTGTTCATGTTGAATTATTTGGCACAAAGTGTGTCCCTGAATTAAAATAAAGCAAGATGGTCGGGGAACTTCAGTTCTAGTTTGAAGGTTGAAATCCTACATTTTGTCCCTTTAATTATTCAGTTTTATTTAACCTCTGTTTTGCTTCCGATGCTGTGATATGATTATAATCAACCTTGCTCATTGTCAGTTGAACTTGCTTACTCTTTGCTAAGTCTATGACGATTTGTCCCTTTTGTGTGTGCACAAGGCTGAACGATTGGAAAAGACACAGAAAGAGAAAGAAAATAAGATTTAGATGTTTTGGCCTTGAATTACACAGCAGCTGTGTAAATGCTGTGGATGTCATATAGATATAGGGCCGAGCAACAGCAACAATAATGTGTAATATACTATAAGTGCAACACAAACACATTATTGTTGCAATGTTTGTTTTCTTGTGATTCCATCTATACAATACAGTCTTTCGTGACGTCTCTGTTAAAGATTAACCTTCTAGAACTTGATGTAAACGAGGCAAACGACTTTACTTTAACCTCAGTTCTCTTCTGCTAAACATTAACTAAGATATGAACCTGATTGTCGTCCATTGTGTTTGGCTGCAAAGCTAAAAACCTAAAGCTAATGCGTCGTGTATTCAGCTGAAGTGTAGGACAGAGCCTCGGGCAGCTCTTTCCTTCTTGCAACGTTGTTTAGATTAAATTTTAGTTTTCAAAATTGCACACGCAACTGAAATGACTAAATGCAATATCCTTTGAAACGCCACCTTCTTTGTGCACTTATTCCCACCTTTTCCATTATTTCCCGCTCTGTCTTGCATCTCTCTGTCGCTTTGTTGAACACCTAAATTAAAACACGTGAAATATTGAAATGTTTTTTTTTTGTATGAATGATGCTGCTCGGCGCCTTTTGATTTGTTTGTGCAATAATGAAACTCTTATCGCTCCTACAAGCTATTTGGTCGTGAAATTGCCCGCGCCGCAAATCTGACACATTAGAAGCCGTGATGTGTTTTGGAGGAGACGTACGAGTGTGCTGTCATTTTGATGCTGCTTATTTACACAGTGATAGTAATAGACCTCAGGTCCATCTCATGAAGTGAGCTCATCACTGTGAGACGAACGTGTAAGTGTGTAAGTGTGTAACTGCCATGATGGTAAACTGGATCAGTGCTGCCTTTATCAACCATACAAACACATGAGCCATAGGTTTGTTATGGGTCAAAGTGGCAGCATTAGGAAAATAAAAGACTTAAATGCAACATGATCCATAACCATAAATATAATAATGTTATTTAATAATAAAATAAAATGAAATAAAATAGTGATATATCATCCAGTATAAGCCTGGATACAGGTGACGCAGATGACCAGAGGTGGAAAGTAATGAACACTCGCTTTACTGTAATTGAGTATGTTTTTTTTTGTGTGTATTTGTACTTTTTCAAGTCATTTTTAAAATGTGTAATTTTACTTTATCTTTTTTTGGAAGTACTTGTATTTCAATACATTTCAAATCACATCCTTTTCTGAGTAAAATAATACCAATAAAAAATGATGAGGACAGGTGAGCGATGAGGACAGGTGTGAGGACAGGTGAACAATAAGGACAGGTGAACGATGAGGACAGGTGTGAGGACAGGTGAACGATGAGGACAGGTGAACAATAAGGACAGGTGAACAATGAGGACAGGTGTGAGGAAAGGTGAACGATAAGGACAGGTGAACAATGAGGACAGGTGAGCGATGAGGACAGGTGCTTGATGTGGACGAGTGAGCGATGAGGACAGGTGAACTATGAGGACAGGTGAACTATGAGGACAGGTGAACGATGAGGACAGTTGAACGAACAGGACAGATGAACGATGAGGACAGGTGAACGAACAGGACAGGTGAACAAACAGGACAGATGAACAATGAGGACAGGCGAACGATGAAGACAGGTGAGCGGTGAAGACAGTTGAACGATGAGGACAGGTGAGCGATGAGGACAGGTGCGCGATGAGGACAGGTGAACGATGAGGACAGGTGAACAAACAGGACAGATGAACGATGAGGACAGGTGAACGAACAGGACAGGTGTGCGATTAGGACAGGTAGACTATAAGGACAGGTGAACTATGAGGACAGGTGCACGGACAGGACAGGTGAGCGATGAGGACAGGTGAGCGATGAGGACAGGTGAGCGATGAGGACAGGTGAACTATGAGGACAGGTGAACTATGAAAACAGGTGAACTATGAGGACAGGTGCACGGACAGGACAGGTGAGCGATGAGGACAGGAAAAACAATTCATGTGACATTTGTGTTCCCTTATCATTTTGCACGACACAATAAAGAAACTTTTTAACTTGAGCCCATTTTTAAACCAGTACTCTTACTTGTACTTAAGTAAAATGAATAGTAATAAAATAAAAATAGTAGTACTTTTACTTGAGTAGAATATTTCAGTTCTCTTTCCACCTCTGCAGATGACGAACACACAGTTATAAAACGTCAACGCGGTGTTGGTTACATCAGGATCTTGCAGGCACCGAAACAGGAGTTTATATTATTTATATTCTCGCGAGTGACGTCATTTCATTGTCACTTGACCTTGAGGCACAAAGAGACAACGGCGAACACAGTTAGAAAAGCAGGACAAAACGCCTTTGTCTGAGTCCAACATCTGCTGAAGAGTGTCGTAAAGGAGTGTTTTCCACAGGTTCAATGACGGGAAGCGACGCACAACGGAAACAATAGTAAAACAAAAGAACGGGGGAAAACAGAGGAGGCCCAACATCATTAGATTGTTAAAATATAACCGACACTGGTCGAAACACCTCATACTGAGAGAAGTCTATATTATAGGCAGCCTGTGCACAGTCAGGGACACACTTTACGTGAGGCTGATGCTCACTGACATGTGTTCAACCTGCTGCAAATGCTGCTCATTTGTGACCCTACAGTTCATTTGCTCAATACCACTGTGTATGCAGCATATATACAGTGAGTAGCCATGCAGGATACTTACTTAACTTACTCGCTATAGAGTTCACACAACACAGTGACAGGACAACACTTCCACTGCAGTAATGTAACTAAGGATGTTCCACACTCACTCTGGCCCAAAAATCAAGTCATAGTTTTGTATCTGTGAATCCAGACGTGCAGCTGTGTCAAACTCACATCCTGTGCTCATAAACGAGCAAACTGGGCGCCTTTCAGTCGCAGCAGCAGCAGCGGCAGCGGCAGCTTCTATCTTCATAATTCTTTGCCGTGTGAGTGCACGACAGGCGAAAAGCCTCTTGTAAAGTCTGAGTCCGGGCTTTGTTTTGAGCACTCGCACTCTACTGTTTGATATTATTCTTGTGTAGGTGGTGAAAAAAGAAAGAAAAAGAAAAAACGTAAGTGGTGTCTGTGTCTGGTTTTCTGCTCTGTGTCAAATATTCTGAATACAAACCAAATCCATGCAACAGATCTGGAGCCCAGTGGATACACTGTATTAGTGAGGTGATAATATTTGCTGATATGAGCCTTTAAGAGACATGTGACATGTCATGATCGCTGTTTTTGTTGATTTAAAACGTTATTATTTATTTATTTTTAATTAATTTTTTGCATTTTCTTTGAATTTATTTACTATATTCACTATATTTTATAATTATTTGTTTTAAAGTGATCTATGCACTATTTGCAATGCACAAAAAGGACGTGCATTCATGTTTACAGAACATTTATGTACGCTCTATGCATTTTATTGTGTATGTATTTTCTGGATAAAAAATAATTTACATTGAAAGATTTAACTAATTATGAAGAAAGTTATTTGTTTTTTTCATCTCTTATTGAAGCTTGTAATAAGTAGGTTTTCTATATAATGTACATAATTAATTTAGAATTAACCCAATGGAAGAATATTTACATTAAGACGTAGCATCTTTAAAGGTGCCATATGTAAGAATGTGGCCAAAAACTGTTACTACAATCAAATTCAAAATACCGTGGTTTTTTGGGTTATGTTTTCTGGCGTAACTGGCAACCCGTGGTCACTCAGCAGCTGAGACTCTACTGACTGCAATGATTGGTAGACAGCGGTAGGTGGCGCCACATGACGCCAAAACATGATTTCAAAACATAAAACATGATTTGCAGTCTGCAAAATATATTTTTTTAATGCAAATATTTTGTCTGTACTGTTGTTGTTTATTGTTGTTTACATTATTCCTGAGTCTCTGTGACATATTAGGAGGATTTTATGATTTATTACATAATGCGCCTTTAAGTTTAAACATAGATTCTACAGATGGAACTGTAAACTATTTGTTTTGTATATGAACAGAAAAATAACATAGATATCAAGGTTTCCCATAGATTTTTGCTTCATTTATCTTAGATGCCTGTTTATGATTGTATATTTGCTTAAAGGACACTGAGTTAAATGATACGTCTGCTGTGCTGTCAGTAGAAAAGCTCTGCTTTAATAGGTTAACGAAAACATTATTCTTTGGTGCAAAATAACTTGTTAAAGGCGACGGAGGACGTGCCGCGCTTCCAAGAAAACATGTTTATGAAAAATTCACGGTCTCGTGAAACAATGGATTCAACCCGGGAACCAAACAACATTCTCCACTGTCAACACTCTGTGTTACGTTGACCGATATTCGCCCCGACACGAGCTTGTTTGTCTGCTTGTGTGTGAAGTCGCCACAAGTTGCTAATGGTTGGTGACAAATGGCAGTAATTTATTCTAATGTAAACAAAAACGCTGTCAAATTCTTTTTGCATCATTTTTAATCGCGTTCACTTTTAAGGCGACACGTGTGAGGAGCGAGGCGTCTTTTAGACTTTTATGTGTTTGTGACTAAAAACACACACACACACATCAGTATATCAGCGGTTCTTCTGCAGATTTACTGCACATAATAGAAATGAAAGCGACGTCTGAGTGATGAGCGACTCGTTCCTCGTGGCTTATGGTTACAGAGAAAAGACGGAGGCTGGGGATTTGTGACATGATGTCCAGTGCAGTCGTCCTAATAGAATCTAATAGAACCTTGATATCTTTCACTTAAAGACGAGTGTTGCTGTGATACAGCGCTCGGGCGTCATCTTGGGGTCGCGGCCGTCTAAGCCAGAGAAATATTTTAGCGATACAGACAGTTTTTTAAAGGTCACATAGAGTGGTCCTGTTGCACATATGTTAGTTATGGAGGTCTACTTACATACATTAACTTGCTCAAAAACCTCCTTGTTGCTGTAAACGAGCCGATAGAAATCCTCTTTTCTGACGCTGTTGCCCAGCTGCGAGATTTGAGACTCAACTCTCACACCCAGAAGACAGACTGTCTTGTGATTGGCCAGTACCCGGAAGTGACATATTCAGCACACCCGCTCTCAGAAGCGCAGCTCCCCCCTCTGGAACGGTGGATGCACTGCTACTCATTATCAAAACATTGTTTTAACAGTGTTTAAAAATAGCTTCTTCATGACTCCTCGCCACAGTCCCTTTGACGACCTTTGACCCGGAGTCAGACCCAGAGTCAGAAGACACTGTCGCTCGTGAAACACCTCCACAACGGACGTTATTCTTCTTCTGCGGTTCAATGTACGCAACCGGATGTGCCCGGACTAGTGCCCGGAGCAGGACGATCTGCTGTTCCGGTGCTGAACCGGTGTTTACGTAACCGGACCGGGTTTTTTCAGAGATCTCGCTGAGCCCGAGATTACAATAAAACACAGCGTTCTCAGCAGTGGCTGAACTGTTTGTTTAGAACATTGGTTCTCAAAGTGCGGCCCGGGGGCCCAATGGCGGCCCGCAATGAATTACTGTTGATAGTTTTAATCCAGGAGGTAATAAGCTTGTTAAATGTTTATTGGACATTACTGGATACAGACCAATAAGTGTAAACAAAAATACTGGGTATTTACCTGGTTTCTATATGGTGAATTTTAGTGTATTATTGGGTTATAAGCTGGTAATAAGCAGGTAGCTACAGCCCCCAATTACGAGCTATTTACCCAGTAAATATATGGTAACAGAAATGTGTTACTTGGTATTAACCTGTAATTAGAAGGTAAGAACAATGGCCAAAATACTGGGTAATTACCCAATAAATTGTAAAAAGCGTTATTATATTAACGCTTAAATTACTTTATATTAACGCTTATATAACTTAGCGCTAAACTGTAGAACTGCAATCTGGTCATTAAAATTATTACAAATGGGATTTCTTTCTGTTTTTTTCCTTTGGCGGCCCTCAGTCCAATGTTGGGTTCCTAAATTGGCCCTCAGGTATCAAAACTTTGAGAACCCCTGGTTTAGAACCTTCAGGGCTTCTTAACCAAGGTAATGACGCAGATACACACTAAAAAAACAGCGTTAATTGGAACTTCCGGTCTAGGTCCGCTTTAAAGTATGTGTTCTTTCATTTTTTTTGTTCTGTCTGATCTGAGGTCACAGGATTTCTCCTCTCCATGTGTATTAATAGTGTTTTTAAAAATGACAATAGACAGTAATGTTGCAGTCACATAATGACTTCATTTGAAGCCATTGACCAACATCTGAATTGAATCCTCTTGCGTTGATATTTTAATAAACTGCGGCTTTTATTCGACTTTATTTGATTTCCCCCCCCGTCTCTATCTATCGTGTGAAGACAAAGGCTGGATTGCACTCGCGCCGACGAAAACAATGTCCTCCACTTGGCTGTTAAACCCTGTAATCACAAGTGACTAAACATCCCGTTCTCTTACATGTGTCTATACTTCTCTCGCGACCACATAGTGCATCGGGACAAGAGATGAATCAATATTTGAGATAGCTACTAAATTATGCATTTAAAAGGACGGCGAGCACCATTTAGCACTGAGAGCTTCTACTTGTAAAGCAGGGGCCTTTCACTGGACCTTCATTGGTTTAGTGGTGTTATTGTGCGCCGTTACGGCGAAATCCAGACCATTTTGATAATGGCTTTCTATTAGTGACCTTAGATGAAAGAATAACATATAATCTGCCTCTAAACTAATGTGTTTTCCCTGCAAGGACAAATAATTTGGTTTAGAAACTGGCACCTTCCCAGTTAGAGGGATCCATTTATCACACACACACACACACAGAGGTTTGTGCAGCTGGTTTTCTCAGGGCTCTGCATTGACTTCCATTAATTTGGACGTCTTAGACAAAGGATTAGCCCTAACCTTAACCGTAAACATTGACTGTCTAACTATAACTATAACCATAACCAGACCACAATTTCGAATTTGTGTCCCAAACTTAACCAGTTTCTCCAAAAATAACCTTTTTTGGTCTCCATTAAGGCTACTGCTTCTGACAAGGTCAGTGTTTATAACACAAACGGTCCTAAAGAGGTGACAAACACAAGTGCACACACATATTTGCACAGCTATTCTTGTTTAGACACGGTGTATACTTCCATTCATTTGAACAGCCTAAACGAAGTGTTGCCCTTAAAGTCAAACCCTAACCCTAACCCTAACCCTAAAGGCCACCGGGCGCGTTACAGTAGGCCAGTTTTGCACCGTCCTATGCCCAGCGTCAATCCCCACCAGGTGCGTTACAGCAGCGGCGCGGCGCCTTGGGAGCCAGCGGTATTCAAGGAAGATCACGCGATAATCCTGAACGGACGCGATAGACTGTGCGTACGAAGAAAACAACAACAACAACAACACAGCTTCTTTCATTCTCTGACGTGGATTTTATGTTTGTCCACTTCAACAATCAGTCTCTCGTCGTACATCGTGACCCTCCGAGACCCTCTGATCAATCGACTGTTGACCTGGTAGCACCGTTTTACGACGTAATGTTGATGTAAAGTTGCGATAGGCTATATGACCTGCGTATCGTGTTTTATTTTGAAAGGGGGTTTTACTTTGATTCTGTGTCGGACTTCCTTGCCGGATGCGATCTGCTCGTGCCCGGTGGAAATCCAGGGTAACTCTTAAATCTGACCCTAGGGTTAGGGTTAGGGTTAAGGCCCTGGTATACTTTCACGCACAAGTAGGTGGACTATTAAGCCTCGCTCACCAAGCAGAAACAAACAAAGATACAAGGATAGTCAACGTAAGGATAGTCATCCGAGCCCCCGACCTGGCAACCCTCGAACACCCCGACTCTCCCGCCCGACGGACCTTTCAGCCGATGAGCTGCTCGAGCTCGACGTGTTAGCAGGAGCTGTAGCATCGTTTTCTTCTTCTTTGGTAGGAATGCGTCCAGATGATTTGTACTGCCACCCAGTGGTGAAGTCAGATACTACAGGACCCTGACGTGCAACTGTACCTGTGTCTGTAATAAAATAATAATATGCGATAATATGGAAGTATACCAGTATACCCTTTACAAGGCCCCTGTTTGTGCCTGAAATGTTCCCTATAGCAAAAACATGTGTATACCCACACATAAGCTTATACACATTTGCACAAACACTGTGTGTCAATAATCAGCGAGGGCTGCAAATCACCGTGCGACACCAGAGGAAGAGAAAAGGCCCAGTCACCTTGTAAAAAGGCGTTTGCTGGGGCCACTAATGAAATGAAATGGCTAATAAAATGACGTGGCACGGGCCGCTCATTAACGAACAGGCATGTCGATAGCTTTTCTGCTATTTACTCACCTGTCTGAAGCATAACACCCAATAGGCACCCATGTCCAGATTGAACTGGAAAATGACTCGATGATCTGATTATTCTGGTATTTGGAGTAATAATAATTGGGTTCTGGTGCCAGTGAGGGAGATTTTTCTTGACTGTTGAAAGTCTGCGGTAGTCGTCCGTTCCTCCGCTCCTTGGTATAATTACTCTGACAGTGCTGTGGCCACAGGGCCTGTGAGCAGGGCTGCTTTTTAAACTGTAAATTATGAAGGATTAGCATTTATGAATTTTAAATCAGGACAGTGGTAGGAGACACTAAAGCTGCTTAGTGACTGCAAACGGCAGCGTCTAAGCAGGCAGTGCTCTGCACCCCTCACTCTCCGAGCTGTTGTGTGTATTGCGTGCGCTGTGTTTGTGTGTGTGTGTGTGTGTGTTTGTGTGTGTGTGACAAACGTGTTTATTCAAACACGGCTCTGCATAAACACAAAAATGTTCAGACTGGACTCCCACTATTCGCTTCGAGCAAATAAAGATCTGACATCTTAACATCAGCTCCATCCCAGCCTACTCTGGCTTTGTGTGTTTGTGTGTGTCTGTGTGTGTGTGTTTGAGGGAAAGTGTGGGTGCATTTGCCAACTCATGCAGGGTTGCATCTCCCCTGTCACTCCTTCTCAGGCTGGGGTTCTGCTTCTCACCGGCGTGTGTCACACTATGCGGAATATCCAATGGGTGATTATGTTAATGTGGGACTTGATCCATGTTAAATTATGCATAATGGATTGATGTGGCACAAAGTCATCAATTAGACGGATATCGGCACTTAAAAGTGTGACGCAGCATAATTTTCTCTTTTTCCACTGTTTTTTTCGGTTGCGGCGACGCAGCGAATGACAACGAGGATGCCACGGAGTTGCACCGCCTGACACACAGGCGTCAGGAAAAGGTCTAATTATTGTGTTAATATTGTGTTAAAACTAGTGCTGGGCACGTTAATGGCATCAACGTTAATACACAATGCGTTTCCATTAGAGCTGAAACGATTAATCGATGAATCGATTATTAATGGATTACTAAATTAATCGCCAACTATTTTGATAATCGATAATCGGTTTGAAACTTTTTTCATGATTAAAACAAAATTTCTGATTGTATCAGCTTCTTAAATGTGAATATTTTCTTGGTTTCTTTGCTCCACATAAACAAAGAAATCATTCAAATTGAATCATTTTGGTTTGTGAACAAAAATAAGACGTTCGAGAACACCATAATTTCCGTTTTTTAACATTTTCTGACATTTTCTGGACCAAACGATTCATCGATTAATCGAGAAAATAATCGACAGATTAATCGATTACAAAAACAATCGTTAGTCGCAGCTCTAGTTTCCATGACCGTTGACCGGAAAAAGATGCGTGTGACGTAAATTTTACGTGCCGCGGCACCGGAGTCCTGGCAATGTTTACCAGTTAGCTGCGTTAGCTCCTTTAGCGCCGTTCCAGTCGAACTGTAGTGGTCTGTTTATTAAACTAAAAAAGCAAAGCTACAAATAACTAGCATACCTGCGTACCGCGTATTTTTGCCTCTGTTTTTAAAGTTTAGCGTTACTTTAGGGACTAATTTAAACAATCGGGAGTCACGTAAACATGACGTCACGCACGCCTTGTAAACGCGCCGTTCGTTAACGTGCCCTGCACTTTTTTAAAACACATGTAAACATGTCCGTTGAACTAAAATTGTACTAAATATACATTCAGTCGGACTCATGCTAACCTGGATGCTCTGCTCATGCTCTACAGTTCCCACCCACGAGCTCTCGCAGAAGAAAATAAACAAAAAAAATTTAAAATTCAGGCCTGTACATTATTTGGACTGGCGGGTTTATGCTGTGCCAGCTCAAAGAATGTAATAATTTAAAGTTCGTGGACACCCATAATATTTAGAATGGTTGCCAAATAGCCGCCAGTGAATCCTAATATTAGGCTAAACACGGCCGTGTTGCAGAGTTGGGCTGTAACTGTGCACAGACATGTGCTGAATGCGTGCTCATGTGCTTGCCTGTTGCTCTGTGTTTTTGTCCGACCTGTGAGCCTCACAGCTGACCTTGCGTTGTCTCAGTTTGACAGTCGTGGTGCTCCTCGGCTGAGGTGTGAGTCCATGATTGGCGTGTGGTGATATTTCCGCAGTGGGTGAGGTCTGGGACAGACACCACCAGAGGCTTCATATCACACCTCCAGGAGCTGTTCTGTGCCAGGGTCACTGAGCCGCGACCTCCAGCCGGCGGTGTTAACTGGTTCAGCCAGGTGGCAAGAGCTGCAGGTGGATGATTCCGTGGACTGAACATTAAAAAACCCCAATGAGCCGATGAACCCCAGAGTATCGGACAACACCTTCTCGTTACCATGCTTTCTCTCTCTCATACACACACAAAAACAGCATCGATACCTTCAAACATAACATGGTGTTTTACCAGCCTGTTTCTTGTCAACACAGTCTTCACTGCATGCACCTTATATAACATAGCCTCGCAGTGCTACTTCTCCAATATGGCCACCACATGTTCCAAATTACCCTTACACTGGCTAGAGGTGTATTGCTGTTTAAATCAATTCATTTTCAGTTAGTTATATTTATATTTATTTTATATGTTTTATGAAATTTAAGTCAATAAAATAAGGTCCATACGGTTTACAATATTAAGACTTATATATAACTACCAAGCAATACAATGATCGCCCTGAACAAGGAACCATTGAAAATATTTGCAAACGTCTTAAGTCTCAAAAACAAAAATTTTCTTGGAATGACTTGAAATTTACCATCATAATAGTCGGCATCGCCCTGAACAAGATCTGTTCAAAATATTTGCAAACCTCTTAAGGAATAATTTTAATGAATTTTTGAAATTCAGGATATGATCCATTTGTCCTGATGCACTTTGACAGTGAGCTGACTTTAGTCTCAAAAACAAAAAGTATCTCGGAATGACTTGAAATTTACCATCATAACAGTCGGCATCACCCTGAACAAGGATCTGTTGAAAATATTTGAAAACCTCTTAAGGAATAATTTTAATGAATTTTTGAAATGTAAAATGTTTTAAAAGTGCTAAAAGAAGACGGGGAGCTTGCTAAGCCCATATGTTTAGGAGAGGTCAGGGCTTTGAAATTTATATTCAAAACCTTATTAACAATCTTAAAATTAACTGGAAGCCAATAGAGAACAGTCGTGTTGTTAATTGTCGACCTAAGTCACAAAGAAACGTTCAGATCAACATCAAACCAACTCAACAAAGCAGGTCATTGTTTACTGAGCAAAACATTGCACTGGAAAAGGTGCAGAAGACGAAAAATAAAATAAATGACAGCATTCACTCAAGTTATTTCATGTTTACATTACATCCATTTGGACCAGAAGGTGATTAAAGCCCCACATCTATTACATAGTCATTTGACCCGTTAGTGAATGTAGATTAAAAGTGTGTGTTTTTAACCACTGACAAAGGCGATGAACAACTAATTGCTGTCGAACCGAAATTTCAGTTGAAAAACAATGCAATTAACAAATCACAAAGCCGGCAATTTCATTCTGGTATTTTTTGACAGGTTTTGCCTCAAACACATTTGAAAACTCATACATTGTACGTTGTCGTCCTTGCAGTGGAACATAGAGTAATTACTGTTTTTTATGGCGACGCGTGGTAATGCTCCTCCATCACATTTAAATCCGTTATCCATTAGCCATTTTTAAAATTTACTGTATATCGCAGAACAAATCACAACTCCAGTATCTGTCAGAAAAATGAACTACGAGCTATGTTCCTGCCCGATTTGTCCCATAAAATTATATTTATAGAGAAACTATATCGTTGCGTAAGTGTAAGGAACATAAAGGAAAAATAAAGTGGAACTCCCCAACACCAGGGAGTTCCACCAAGGCCACTTCTCAGAACATTTCATGAAATCTGAAGTGTCTGTTTTTGCTCCTTTTTGCTCGAGCGGGAGGATCTTCTCTTCCACTCCGAAAGCATAAGTGGACGCCGCTTATTGATTTTCTTTCAAGCCCCGGGATTGCATTGATTGCTGCAAATATGGCAGACGAATCCAGCTGGTCGTGCGTCCGCTGGGACAAAGTGGGGGAGTCGGACGGGGGGAGCCCAGGCTGGGGCCGTGCCACAGCAGGGGGCCGGGCTTCATTACACCAAGCTAAGAGCCCACTGGCCACTGCCACAACCCCCCCCCCCCACCTCCACCCCACACTGTTCATCCTCCACTTACCCCCCAAATTAAACTGAGAGCTTTTTAATTATTTATCAATACCGTGCACTCATCGCGGATCAATCAGTGTGAATGGTTTTCAGACGTAATGAAGGAGCCCGCTCCGATGGACTTGTGGAAAATTGATCGGGATCTTTTGCCATTACGCCTTAAGTAAAGATGAGCTGTGGTGAGTGCGGTGTTGGTAATTTAAGGTTTGGGCTACGATGAAGTGGAGCGCCGCGAGCGCTAGCTCTCTCTCTCTCCCTCTCGCTGCCTGAACACGAGTGTGCTTCACTAAAGCCCAACAGTCGCTCTGTGCTGAGAGAGGTTCCATCTCATCCTCCGTCATTAATCAAGCTCTTAAACAGGGACACCTCATCTTATCATCGCATCACGTTGCACTCACAGAAAGAGGTGCAAGGCATCTTCCCCGGGGGCCAGAAGCACCGCGTTGCCTCCTCGGGAGAACACTTCTCACAGCGAATTACACCGATCCTCACCACTCCCTTGGTTTAGCGAAAGCTTGATTCATTGTGCTTCGAAAGGCTTCTGAATGAACCTAAGCAACCTTAGCTTTTCCCCTCTCTCTCTGCCTCCGTATTTCTCTCCCCGGGTGCATCTTGTCGAGGAACTATTCCGTCAGGAATTATTAGCCAGAGACACACACAATGCAATCTAATTTCATACCACCACATTCAATCACCGTGAACTCACTATTTGCAGGGGGCGGTAAATAAGACACGGAGGTGCAGGTATTTCAAAATGAATTAATGTTGTGCGGATGAATTTTCCTCGACCTGAGTCTGATGAAATTAGAAAAAAAAGATCACCTGTCATTCACTTACATTTCTATCCGTTTAAGAGCGCCGCGTTTGTGCGACTGTGATGCTGAATTCAGCGGATTGTTAGCGAGGGAACAAGCCGGCGTAAAAAAGCAGGACGGCATAATGAGATTCTTTTTTTCTGGTTGGGGGGGTGGAATTGGATTATAGGGGGACTTATTTGTTTGTGATATCGAGCACCGCCAAAATAAATTCACACCTATTCAAATTGAAATCAGACCTCGGTGCATCAGATAATCCTTTTTTAAGATAGTCTGAACTGACAGTCCAAGCCCACACACTGGAAAGAAATAATCTATCGCTAAACAAAACAGATATATAGCTTACCTTGCCAAAAGCATTCCGAGATTTTTCACAAATATTTACCAGTCAAGTATGTGCTTGTGTTTTTTTTTCTCTCCTTGAGGCATAAACAGTAACATCCATATTCATAGGGAGTTTTTTTAGCCTGACTTCCAATCATCGTGTCACAAAGAGTCTTAGCAAAAGCACCTTCCCAATAGCTCAGTTTCTCGCTGGATCAGGAAAACCTGATTTTGTTTTGAATCCCCGCAGCCTTTTGAGATGTCAGGCCGTATCAGCGGAGGAGCCCGTGATGGGCTGCAGTTGTGCGCCGTGGCAGCTCCGGCTGCTCGCGGATCTCCTTTGAAACGGCTTATTTCTGAGGGAGTGTTGAGACGTAAACCTGAAAGACGGACAAGGTTTAGTGTGAAGATGAGCGAGTGGGGTAGCTGCTGTGAGGATTTGATGTGTTGCTGTCGGTGGTGGCGGCGGTGAGAGTGTGAGAGACTCTAATGTGAGAAGGGATGAAGCAGAGACACAGAGGATAGAGACGATGGCGGCGGTGGTGGTGGTGTCGGCAGTGGGCAACTGGGTGTAATGCAACCCTGACATGAACCCAAACTACATGTGAACTTCAAACACCTTTCTCCTCATGCTGCTAGCGGGACCGTATATATGTTCCCCGGGTCCTATGTTCCCCGCTTTGTATGTGAACATAGGACCATTTCCCTAAAATAGGGTCCTATGTTCCCCGCTGTTCACCCAAAAGGTCCTATGTTCCCCGCTGTTGCCGGTCTTGAAAAAACCGGGAAACTTCCTCTCTCACTCTCTCTCTAACCCTTACCCTAACCATTACCCTTACCCTACCCTTACCCTCACCCTTACCCTAACCCTAACCCTAACCCTAACCCTTACCCTAAACCTACCCCTTACCCTAACCCTACCCCTAACCTTACCCTAACCCTAACCTTACCCTTACCCTAACCCTAACCCTAAACCTACCCCTTACCCTAACCCTAACCCTTTACCCTGGAGCTCCACACCCAGGCTTCCACAGACTCTTACCCGCCCCAGGGGGGGCCACAGACCGGCCACAGACACCGCCACACACCGCCCCTAACCCTGGAAGTCAAAAGTGGGCACACATTTTCACTAACTCCTGGAGCTCCACACCCAGGCTTCCACAAAGTGGGGAACATTGGACCTTTTTTGGGAAAAACGGAGGAACATAGGACCCGGGGAACATAGGTACGACCCCCTGCTAGCATTAGCATGCTTTATCTCCCCCCCTGGCTGGAAGCAAGTGTACCTGCGTGATGTCCACTCTGAGGACGTGAGGACTCTGTAAGGTAACATCTGTAGTTCTGAGTGACTGAGGACTCTCCTATTGTGTCGTCTTTTCTTATTTCCACCCTTCTAATAGAGCTTTCGGGCGCTAAGGTTCCATTTATACAAAAATGTTGTGTTTATGGTCAAAAACCTCCTAGTTGCTGTAAATGAGCCGATAGAAATCTCTCCTCACTGAAGCTCTCGTCAGCCGCGCTGTTTCAGACTGAAATCTCACCCCCAGAAGACAGAACTGTGTTGTGATTGGCCAGCCAACAAGGGCTTTTCCAACTGTCTTGTGATTGGCCAATAGGTGGAAGTGACGTGGAAGTGGAAGCACTTCAGCTCTCAGAAGCGCAGCTCCCCCCTCTGGAACGGTGAATGCACTGCGACTCATTATCAAAACATTGTTTTAACAATGTTTAAAAATAGCTTTGTCACGACTCCCCGCCACAGTGTTTAGAGTTTACCGTTACTTTAGAGACTCATTGTAACAATCGGGAGTCACGTAAACATGACGTCCGGTCAGTCGTCTATTTCAACATGTGTTAAAGGTTCGGTTCCTGGCATATTCTCACATAACCTCTCTTCAAAGTTTGTTTCTCTTCTTTTTTGTCGTCTTCTGCAACCAAATCAGGAGTGCGCCACCAACTGGCCTGGAAAGTGAAAGCCCATATGGAGCTTGTGTGCAGTTGGTGCCTATGGTCCACACGGTCAGAAATGTTGTTTCAGCCTACGCCTAAAATACCACAAAGGAGTAGAGAGTAGGGGTGGGTCAAAAATATCGATTTGGTGATATATCACAGCCCTTCCTCGTGCAATATGATAATCTATACGCCGAGGCAAATATCGATATTTTAATTAACAAACGAAGGAGCTCTAAAGTCCCTGCCACTTTCACTCGCCGGGCGTCACTACTCGATGTCTACTGGAAGTTACCTGGCAGAGGTTACAGCGGGATAATGGCGGAGAACGCTACGTTAAGAGATGCTCCATCTTTGTTTAGTACCTAGACTTTATGCACTTTGTTCTCTGTGTTGTGAATAAATAGAGAAATTGCGCACTTTTAACTTTTCATGGACAAATATCGTGATATCCATGATCACATCATCGTCGTACGGTGATATTATTGGTATCGTGGGTATCCCAGCCCGATTATAGAGAGCCTGGGTTTGAATGTTGTGCAGACCAGGCCTCTCATGAGTCATGTGTTGTGTTTTCAGGCCAGACTTCTGCACATTATGTAGTACGCTGAATTTTTTTTAGCTCAGCCCACCACCAATTTGTCCACAAAGAGCAGGTCTGTGAACACATACGACAGTTTAAACATCACAGCTCTCGCTGTTATTAATATTTCACTGTGTGTTTCTCTTTCACAACAACATGCTGTTGTATTCTTTCTCTCTTGTTTTACGTGTCTTTCTGTATTTGTTCACGTCTTTGTCCGACACCGTCTTTGAAGGCGAGAACATTTCGAGAAGCGCACACACATGTACGTGCTCCGTTTTTATTTTTGCGTCTCGAGTTAAGCGATGGAAGTCGCTGCTGCCATATGCGCTGACTTTGCAACGAGCGACGTAGCAGCTGGTTAGCTTAGTCTCGCATTAAGACAGGAAGCACGAAGTAGCTCTAGTGGCTCTGTCCAATAGTAAAAAGATGTCAGTCAATTCCCCCATGTTTTCAGTCTCTGCAGTAGCTTTATATTTAAAAGAAAGACGCAAGTGTTTTATCCTTCCTCTCGTCTAACCTCCGGTTAGAAAGACAGCAAGTGTGTTATTTTTCCCTGTATTTCCTTCAAGTGCATGAAATGCAACAAAAAGGAGAGTGAAAGGCTGAGAAGTTTGTCCAATCAGATCAGGGACAGCTGTCCTGAACCTCTGGAGCCCCTTTTTGAAAAATCTCCCATTGTGAAGTCGCCTGCAAACACTTTGAGGATCCCACACCGACAGAGAGAAAAAGTTATCTGGGTTTGTAATGAGTGACCTTTCCATGATGCAGCAAACATGCATTTTTATGCCAGGGCATAAATAGCCCGAGCTACATAACAATTAAGGTAACCTTTCTGTTTGAATAAGAGGCGATTGCTCAAAGAACGGAAATAACATGAATGATAAATTATTTTTGTAACCCAGTGCACCCGACGCTAAAGAATAAGGGAACAATGAAGTGGGGGGGGGAGGAAAGAAAGCGGCGGTAGCTGTGACTCAATTGTAAATCCCAGTTATAATGCCTCGTTAAAAAGATTTGGGAAGGCGAAACAGAAGCAGACACAGTCTCTCTTTCTTAAAGGTAGACAGGTCTCAGTGGGATTCATTAATGTGTGTCCCGATGGTAGTCTTCCTCTTACAGCACAATCGCCCGGGTTAGCACCAATCCTGAAATTACACCTAATTGGACAATTACTCAAACTCAGAAAACCTCCTGCAATAAGCCAACAAGGCCCCCCTAATAAACACCTTGTCTTCTAATAAAAACAAGGAAGTCATTTGCGTCACCCAAGAGGCCCAGATTTTTTTTTTTCTTATCTGTGCTAAATTTATTTTTAAAATAATTGCATGTGCTATGAATGAGACTATTAAAAAGGAAGCTGAGAAGGGCAAAGGAAAGTGTGTGTGTGTGTGTGTGTGTGTGTGTTAGGGGGGGAAAAAGAAATAGAGAGAGCAATGCAAACCCTACCTGGGGCTTAGTGTTGCAGTCGACTCTCCTGGGGGGAGAGCTCATTTGTTCCACAGATAAGCGCACTGCAAACCGCACTATTGTAATATTATTGCTGTCATACCATAATGAAATAATTACTGTTTTGACTTGCTTTCAACAAACCAAGACCACCCCCGTTTCCCCACCGCTTTGAATCCTCCCTTCGCATACAGCGCATTCATCCACGTGTGAAACGTTAATTAAACGTAGTAATTGCAGCGAAAAAAATCCTTTTTTCTACATCCTGAGACTGATGGACTGGAGGAATAGTTCAACTTTCTTTTTTTTGGGGGGGGGGGGAGAAATATCAGCTTATTCGCTTTGTCGCCACAGAGTCCGATGAGAAGATCGATAGCCGTCTCGTATCTACATCTTACATTTAAAGCTGCAGCGAGCAGCCAGTGGCTGGAAGACTGGAAAACGGAGGAAACAGCCAGTCTGGCTTTGTCCAGAGTTAATAACATCTGCCCACCTGCAGTGACCGCTGCTCCTCTGGCAATCTTATGGTGAGTCAACTGCTCATGGGCCAAGAAATGTGAGGCACTGCTAAACCACATTTTGTTGTTTTTTCCAAAAAAACACTTTACTTGTTGTACTTGTAGATACTTATAGACATCAAATCTGTAAATTTCTGTCTCTTTCAGTTTAGATTTGTAAGGATAGTAAGTACAAACTTCGTCAACGTTGCGCTAACGGCGCTAAAGGAGCTAAAGCAGCTAACGGAGCTAACTGGTAAACAATGCTTTGACTCCGGGGCCGTGGCAGGTAAACAAACGACGTCACAACTTCTTTTTTCCCGGTCAGTCTTCGTGGAAACACGTCAGGTGTTAACGTTGACGCCGTTAGCGCGCCCAGCACATTGTAGCACTGGTCTTTTCCTTTAATAAACAGACCGCTCCAGTTCCACTGTAGGAGCGCTAAAGGCGCTAAACAAGCTAATGCAGCTAACGGAGCTAACTGGTAAACGATGCCTTGACTCCGGGGCCGTGGCAGGTAAACAAACGACGTCACACACTTCTTTTTTCCCGGTCAGTCTTCATGGAAACACATCAGGTGTTAACGTTGACGCCGTTAACGTGCCCAGCACTTTGTAGCGCTACTCTTTTTCTTTAATAAACAGACCGCTCCAGTTCCACTGTAGGAGCGCTAAACAAGCTAATGCAGCTAACGGAGCTAACTGGTAAACGGTGCCTAGGCTCTGGTGTCGCGGCACGTAAACACAATGTCGCACACTTCTTTTTCCGGTCAGTCGTCATGGAAACACGTCATGCGCGTTAACGTGTGTTAGCCTAGTGTCCTGCACTGAAACTTACATTACCGTTCAAAAGTTTGGGCTCACCTGTACGTTTTCCGTTAAAAGTCAGATTTTAATCATCAAAAGAGTTGCAAAATGAAAAGAAAATATAGTCAAGACGTTGACAAGATTAGAAATAATGATTTTTATTCAAAATAAAACTGGTTTTCAAGGGTTTTCTAATCATCCAATAGCCTTCTAATGACCATTAGCAAACACAATGTACCATTAGAACACTGGAAATAGGCCTCTATACACCTATGTACATATTCCATTAAAAACCAGACGTTTGCATCTAGAATAGTCCTTTACCACATTAACAATGTATAGAGTGTATTTATGATTCATTTCATGTTATATTCGTTGATAAGAAAGTGCTTTTCCTTCAAAAATAAGGACATTTCTAAGTGAGCCCAAACTTTTGAACGGTAGTAAAGGCCTGTCGGGGTAAAATAATTCTCCCTTTTGGAGATTTGGAGTGTCTTAACAGCTCGGTGTCCAGTGTCGCTGTCCCCCCCCCCCCCCCCGACGTCTGCAGATGACAGCGGAGAGAGCAGCAGAAATCTGCCCCGGTTGTTGGACCAGAGATCCCAATCTCGCATTTTTCTCCTCCATTAGTGTGACACTGTGAAACAGTGGCCGCGCTGTGTGAGGCGTTAATGCCGTTCACTTTCACAGCTGTGTCAGTTTGACTTCACAGACATCACATTGGAGGGAGGGAGAGCGCGAGGGGGCGACCAGCTGAAAAGCTAAGTACGAGGCTAGGATAACCGGGACCGTACCTACGTTCCCCGGGTCCTATGTTCCCCGCTTTGTATGTGACCGGGGAACATAGGACCCTTTCTCTAACCCTAATCCTATGGTTACCCTTTTTCAAGAAAAGGGTCCTATGTTCCCCTGTCACATACAAAGTGGACCTTTTTTGGGGAAAAACGGGGAACATTGGACCCGGGAAACATAGGTACGACCCCGGATAACCACAGTATTTGAGTTTCCATGTAAAGACACTGAGTTAGAGCGGATGAGAGCTCTGATCAATTACAGGGGCTGGATGCTAAATATACCGTTAGCGTTTAAAACCGGTGCTGCAGTTCCATTTCAAAACACTGGGACTCCTGGTGTTACGACGCCGCTGCATTGATACACACACAACTGTCTGTTTTATTTATTTTTTAACAAACATCAAACATATTTGGTGATTTAAATTACGAGGCAGAGATTGAAAGTGGAAGTGTGTTTGCAGAGAACAGCAGCAGAGGATGATCACATGATGAGAGGAGACAGCTTGCTGCGTTTGACTCACTCTGGATGTTGATGTGCTATGAGCTGTGTTACTGGGTGGGTGGCAGTGAGTGGTGGTGGGGGGGTGGGGGGGGGGGGAGTACAACAGGAGAAAACACCAAACCAAAATATAAACAGCTTGGACCCCCAAATGGAAATTTAAATTGAAAACTGGCTGTACCATTTTTGTGTGACTGAGGCCAGTGTTTCAATTTTAGTTTTCCTTAATTACTGATTACACATTATGGTAATTTGGCTACGTGCACAATGGAACTTCCGCCTAGCAACCGTGGCTGCCGGTACGCTGGGCTACTTCCGGTTGGTCGTGTTGTCTTTGTGATTTCCCGGAGACGCTAGTGAAGTACAGTCGTAGAGTCAATTTTATTAGTAAAAATTTGCGGATTTCAAGTCATTCTGAGATACTTTTTGTTTTCGAGACTAAAGTCAGCTCACTGTCAAAGTGCATCAGGGCAAATGGATCATCTCCTGAATTTCAAAAATTCATTAAAATTATTCCTTTAGAGGTTTGCAAATATTTTCAACGGATCCTTGTTCAGGGCGATACCGACTATTATGATGGTAAATTTCAAGTCATTCCGAGATACTTTTTGTTTTCGAGAAGACAGTCAGCTCACTATCAAAGTGTATTAGGGCAAATGGATCATTTTCCTGAATTTCAAAAATTCATTAAAATGATTCCTTAAGAAGTTTGCAAATATTTTCAATGGCTCCTTGTTCAGGACGATGCCGACTATTATGATGGTAAATTTCAAGTCATTCTGAGATACTTTTTGTTTTTTTGAAGTGTTCTCAATTTCTGTAATCCCCTCGAATAATGTACGGAAACGTTTACTTTGGTCAGGTACGACCAGATTTTCTCCTGCAGAGTTCTTCAATCCCATGACTTCAGGGTGCGTCGTTCATCAGCTGATTTTTGAACCCGTCTGTCCCCCACTCTGACCTTTCCGTCGTGTGCACCCCCCCCCCCCCCCCCCCCACCCCTCTGGAAAGTCAGCAGCCATTTTCACATCTTTTCCTCCCAACATTGGACAAACGAACAGATGAATAAGCAATCATGGCTGACCTCACGCAACCAGGGGGAACAGGGGTGCAACACATCCACTGGCATGAGTTCACCAAAATGCTACTCTCCTGCCACAGCAAAACAGAGGTAAAGATGGGGGGTGGAGGATGGAGGATGGAGGATGGAGGATGGGGGGTGGGGGGGGGTGACAGAACACACAAGAGGTGGACAGTGACAAATGATGTGGAAAAAAACAACACAGGCAGCCATCTGAGGGGAAGACGAGAGTAATACTCACAAATAATTAACTGGGTAAATATTAGAGAGCAGACTGACTAATTAGTTCACACGTCTCACTGCACTCTCATTATTGTCGCCGCCGCAGTTAAACCCGTTCCCACAATGCACGGCGACGCCGTGCAGCCGACTCGACAGAAATGTGCGGCAGTCGCTTCCTCTCAGTGTTTTTGATTTATTCACTCGGTCGGAAAAAACGGAGACACCAAACTGTAATTGTAAACCGAGCGCTTTAAAGGCTAATTCTATTATGTTGCTTTCATAATACGACGTGTGTGTTAGCTTATTAACTCCAAACTCACAAACTGTTTCTTTTCTGCAAGTCACTCCAAACTTTTTTTTAGCTCTAAATCACGTATGATTTCAGAAAAACAAAAGGGTTACAACCCTGTTCTCGGTCAGGGGTCGGCAACCTTTATTTTTGTCGTCTCTCCACCAAAATAAAATTCATTTGGAGCCACGAAAAACCCAGCAAAATGAAGATAATATCACCTATAAAGGTTTTTATACAGATACAGAAGCAATAGTTTTTCATTTATGGAATTGAAAAACTACAAAATGTTCAGTTTGTACCCAACCTCTTATAAGGTGGAGCAAAAATAAGTCACATATTGATGTACACTCTAAAAGTAAGAAAGAAAAGAAATAAAAGTGCTTAAGTAGAACCATATAAGGTTATTCTGCTTGTCCTCATAAGAGAACCCTTTTGGAGGGTTCCACCAAGAACCCTTTTAAAGCCCTTTATCCAGGAGAGGGGTTTTAAAGGGTTCTCTGGATCAACATGGTTCCCTGTAGAGGGACCCTTTTGGAACCCTTATTTCTAAGAGTGTAGACCTGGTTTTTCCATTGTTTCATTGTTTGTGGCAAATTAATGAAATTGAAATGAACCCATTTTGAACTAAATTAAGCAACTATTTGGATTGTATGTCTTTATTGCTTGAGGAAAAAAAGGTCTGTGGATCCAAAGATGGACAGGACATCCAAATGTTTACTTAATAATTGCATCTTACGTCGATGTTATTCGAATTAAAACACTTTTATTTGTCGCCTTGATCTCTAAATCTGCAAGGAGTGTCACCTGATATCTATTGGTTGTGACTTAAACATGTACAGTATAATACCATTTTTTAATTAAGGTATTATGTTTACCAAACAGTTATTAGTAATGTTTTAGTCAGATTTGGGTATATTTGTATATTTGTCTTGGGGTCGCCCAGGAGGAAAGTTAAGAAGTTGTAATTATCCTGTTTAAGTCATTTGTGTGATTTCTAAAAGCAAAATGTGACAAAAACAAGATTTGCTGAAGCTTTTTCCATCACACTTACTTGAATTTACCTTTTAAGCTTTTATCAATAAAAGCAAAACAACTTCTGTGCAATATTTTAAGGTTTTTTGTTGTTGTTTGAAAATCGTAAATATTATATGATATATATCCTCTAAACTAAATCTGTTTTGCATTCAATTGAAACTCACCGTCTTTGACTTGTGTACTTTCCATGCAAAGAGCAGAAAGTGCCGTAATCTTCACTCTTGTGTTTGAGTGATTTCTCTTTCTATTTATTATGTTAGTTTGTGATTGAGTGTTGGGCCACAGAGTGTTAGAATAAAGCTTTTTTGAACAATTAAAAACAAAGCCTCCGCCTACAGCCTCAAAGTGTCTGTACGTGAGGGAGATGGTGCTCACTGACCGGCTCACTAAAGGAGAAAACAGAAAAGTTTTTTAACTCTAAAATAAGAACATGTCGGACACTGAAAATATAGATCTTTAGTGAAGTTTCTCAGACCAAACGGTGAGCGCGTATGTGCTGTTTTGTTTCCGACAGTCCTCAGGTAAACTGGCCAATCCGCTCACACAAAGACGTTTCTCCAATAATGTGGAAGGCGCCGGTTAATGACAGCAGCTGTGAGGCAGGCATGCTCCACTTCCAAGCTGATTTAAGTTTAACGAGCCACTTCAGAGTGCTATTGATTCGGATCTATATTTGACAGGATATCCAAAATGGATAAGACCATCTCCTGGTCACTCACAACGGCACAGCTTTGCAAATATATACGGGTGCTTTTGGTTAAATGATTTATGACTTATGGGAGTTTGGAGCGTGTGAATGAACGGACAGATGCTATAGCTTATTTTTCACACACTAACACTTTTAGTCAGAATTATAGTTTTCCTGTAATGTTTTAAAATGAATTATTTTTATTATATTTTAATTCAGATGATTACAGAGATTTATAATGACCCACATGCATGATTTACTGCTCCTGCAGAGCTGTGTATCCTATTGTACAACACAAACGTCGTATATTTGGCAAAACTGTTTGATCGAGTCTGCTGAGGTTAAAGCGGACCTAGACAGGAAGTTCCAATTAACGCTGTTTTTTTAGTGTGTATCTGCGTCATTACCTTGTTTACGAAGCCCTGAAGGTTCTAAACAAACAGTTCAGCCACTGCTGAGAACGCTGGGTTTTATTGTAATCTCGGGCTCAGCGAGATCTCTGAAAAAACCCGGCCCGGTTACGTAAACACCGGTTATCCTGAACAGCAGATCCTCCTGCTCCGGGCACTAGTCTGGGCACTAGTCTGGGTACATCCGGTTGCGTACATTGAACCGCAGAAGAAGAATAACGTCCGTTGTGGAGGTGTTTCACGAGCGACAGTGTCTTCTGACTCTGGGTCAAAGTCATAAAAGGGACTGCGGCGGGGATTCGTGAAGAAGCTATTTTTAAACACTGTTAAAACAATGTTTTGATAATGAGTAGCAGTGCATCCACTGTTCCAGAGGGGGGAGCTGTGCTTCTGAGAGCGGGTGTGCTGATTATGTCACTTCCGGGTACTGGCCAATCACAAGACAGCTGGGAAGCCGGGGTGAGAGAGTTGAGTCTGAAATATCGCGGCTGGGAAACAGCGTCAGAAAAGAGGATTTCTAGGTTTTTGACCATAAAAACAAGTTAATGTATGTAAGTAGACCTCCATAACTAACATATATGTGCAACAGGACCACTCTATGTGACATTTAAAAGCTTGACATCATCACTGATCATTAAGCACCAGGAAAAACTTGGATTGTACCTCTTTACGTTGAGCGCCAAGCTGTTGAAACACCAAGCTCTGTGAAGGTGACGGACTGGTTTACTGTTCATTATCTGTAAAAACAAACCTCAGAAATGGTTGGTTTATTCTTTCACAGTGATGATATTAATGAAACCACAGGCATATGTTAAATGTTCAGTAATAGAAACAAACTGCAGTGTTTACTTCTCGTATTCTGTTGTCTTTACGCCGCTTCCACTGGTTGTTTATAGTATAGTTAATTGTTCATTTGAATTTCAGGTTCAGGCCACGCGTCGAAAATAGGAAGCAATATCACGACAAATTAGCCGAACGCACATGAAGGTCAGGATAAATCCATGCTGTTAACGGCAACACTGGTCAAAGTAGGTCCCTTCGTTTTCTTTAATTTTCTCAATTTTCTGTCTTTGCTGCATTTAATCAGCTGTGAAATAAGTTTTCTGCTGGGTCCAACACTTCAGCCCTTTCACACTTCACAAAAGCGTTAGCGCCACAAGGAAAGGGAACTGGAGCCAATCTCGGCTAACAATTTATAGTTTCTAATTAAGTAAAAAACCACAATCTGGGTGTCTTTTAATGGCGGGTACAGTATAGGAGGAGGATTAACTGCAGAAAAACCCACTGAGACAAAGGGAGAACATTCACTGTCCACATGACATTTGAACCATGTGCCATCCAGGACTTGTATATATATATATAATATACTACATACATATCCAAGGGCCAATACCAATTCCTATCTTAACCCTCAAGCTCAACCCTTAATCTTAACTGGCCCTCAAAACCAAGTGTTGAGGGTTATTTTGTCACTTAGAAATGGGACACCCCTGAAATGCAGATACGTCTTCAGACTGTAGGGGGCAGAATAACGCGAAAAGCTGCGTCCAGTCTGTCAACTCCAAAAAAGAAGAAGAAGAAGAACACATTTACGTCAGGATTATTTATTCTGATCCGGCTAAACTAAGATAATACAATGGTTTTCATCATTTTTATATCTCTATTAACAAAGAAAAACAAACTTCATTTGTATCGTACTCGTTTCGCCGCTTTCGACGCCATCTTTGTTTATGTCAAAACACGCAATGCATTCTGGGTAGCCCCTGCTCCCAAGGGTGGTCTCAGAAAATCTCAATATTGAGTGTGATACAGCCCTTAAACTTGCCCCTCAACTTAATTTTGAGATTGAGGGTTAAGCAAGGAATTGGAATTCACCCCGAATAATAGTATGTAACATTCCTTCTAATGAAAGTGGTGTTTTGGAAACGGCTTCATCATATCAAGCTTCAGAACCGGGGCTATTTATATTGTTTTCCTGCTTTGAAGTTGACAAGGAAAGCTTTAGTGTAATTAGCGGCAGCTATAAGGAGCTCTGATTTTAAGTGGCACTTAGAGAAATTGCACATATGGGTCAATAATGTAAGTGGTGAAAAAAACATGCACTGAACGGTACCTTAAAGGTGCCATATGTAAGAATGTGGCCAAAAACGGTTACTACATTAAAATTCAAAATACCGAGGTCTTTTAAGTTTCGTTTTCTGACGTAACTGGCAACCCGTGGTTGCTCGGCAGCTGAGACTCTACTGACTGCAGTGATTGGTAGACGGCGGTAGGTGGCGCCACATGACGCCAAAACATGATTTTGAAAACATAAACATGATTTGCAGTCTGCAAAACATTTTTTTTTAATGCAAATATTTTGTCTGTACTGTTGTTGTTGGTGAGTTCAGTTTGTTATATGAACATTATTCCTGAGTCTCTGTGACACATTAGGAGGATTTTTACGGCCAAGTTGCTTTAGATTTATTACATAATGCACCTTTAAATATATATAACTTGAGATTCAAAGAAAGAGAGAAACTCGGTGAATTTCTGCACGACAAGAGATCCAGCATCTCCGTGACTGAGCGAGGCAGCAGAGAGTTTGGGAGGAAAAACGTGGTGATTATCCGCGTCTTTGCTTTCAAAACCTTCCTCTTCTTAAAAGTAAGCTGGGCAGTAAGATTGAAATTAAAAATGTCCGCTTGATTATATGCATTTTTTTTTCTTCCTGTTAGCGAGCATAACCGATGTTTTTCGAAAAATTCACGACGAGTTAGAATCTATGTTTTCTCCAACCGAGCCCGACTGACAGCTTCCTAATGCTGCCACATTAAAGTGGTTTTTCCCCGGCGCGTGTGATGCAGCTTTAACTAGGTCCCGGGGGCATTGTTAGTTATCATCGCCTACTGCTGGAGTGAGCCCCGGTGAAAGCAATTTTAGCTTTCCTCCCAATCAGCGGTTGCAACATGAGAGATGGCCGACGAGAACAAACGGGGCCCCGGCTCACCACATCCCACCGCCGATCTTATCTGAAATGCTGCTCCTGTCCCGAAAGGGCCTACTAACACTACACCCCCCCCCCCCCCCCTTAAAAAGACATGTGATGGTTGGGCCCGAGGCCCTCCCAATTCATGCAGATATCCGCAAATTAGACTCATAGAGACGGACCAAAAACGTCCTCTGAGGGTATTAGACGCGAGCACTTATGCTTGCGGAGCGTGCGAGAGGCTTTCCAGGGGTGCAGAGGCTACGATCAAAATACATGAAAACACCATCACGAAGTCCCACCACAGCCGAGGGTTTTACATGTTTCTATTTTGGCCCCGTTGTGCTGCGTGTTCTGCTGCTGCTGCTGCTGCGGCATCAATTCACTCGTATCTACGGGCAAGGTAAATTCAAATCAGAAATAATGATTTTTTGGGTGCCTCTGATGTATTTATTTCTCGCTATAGGAAAAAAAAAAAAGTTTTCTGTGAAGACTCTGCAGCCATTATACCGCGGTGTGACGTAAAAGAGCCTGAGTAATGTCTTAAAGGTGAAGTAAGTAGTTTATAGTGCCATCTAGAGGCTGTTTTTACAACACATTTACAACAAAGACCTGCTCCTCTGCTCACCCCCTCCCTTCCCTGAGCGCTACGGTGTCCTCAGCCGGTCAAATGTCGTCCTCGCCGTCTTTCTCCACGTGTCAGCGGATGAGGTTCGTGAGGCGAGGGAGAGGGCGGAGCTACCGCGGCCGTAGCAGACGAAGCGGAGAGAGCGGAGGCGGGACTTCCTGCTACAAGTAAAGCGACGCTTGGTTTGTTCTCTCGCGTTTGTCCTTACAGGCTCCCGTAGAAACATGGCGTCTCTATCTGCTAACAGTGGCTATGCAACCGCGGCCCGCGACCATGTTATTTTACATGACTTTTTGAAACACTTCGAAAATGAAACGAAAACTATTATACAGCGACTAGACAATGCAGGAGCAAATAATATGTATAAAAAAGTGGATTTTGGGTTCCGTTTTCCCTATGGTTCACATATACATGTATTATATATTATAACATAATATTATTATTATGTTTCACACAGGGGAAACTGGAAAAATAAGGTATTATTAGAATCAAATCCCTAATAATAGCTTATTTCTGGTGCTCTGGTAGTGATTTGGGTGAATTGTGGTTAGGTAAAGGTTAGGGTTAGGCATTAACCCTTTAAGGTACGACTCAACCATTAATTTGGTCGACCACACTTTAAGTCACTATCTCTCATTGAAAACTCACCAACACTTAGCGTCACTTGTACTTAAATTAATTATGAAAACCAGGTTTATTATGAACAGACGTCTCAACCGTTTGGTAGAGGCCTGTATCTGAAATACTGTAGGGTCTAATTTAAAGAAGAAGAAAAAAATCTATACAAATATTGATTGTGGTTATTGTTATTATAAGGAAATAAAATAAAATATAATAAAAAATGCAAAGAAATAATTTTTCCTTTGCTTTTTTCGTACCTTAAAGGGTTAACTGGCTATAAGGTTAGGGGTTGTTTAGGCTGGAAGTCAATGCAGTGTCCTCAGAAGAATAGCTGGGCAAACCTATGTGTGTGTGTGTGTGTGTGTGTGTGCGTCACGCCACTGTCAAAACAACCAATTTCTATGGTTCTCCGAACTGAATCCACGTGTGAAGGAATCAATTAATCTTAGCAAGGACAGTCTATGTGTTTGCTTTACCAGCAGGGAAGCAACAAACACACGAGCGCTGTTGTCTGTACATACCCACAACATACACACACATACAACACACACACACACACACACACACACACACACACACACACACACACACACACACACACACTGTACTGTACATTGAAGACCTTTGCTTTGTTGTGCCTCTGTGCTGCTGTTGTCAGAGGTTTTCAGGGCATCTTGGAAGAACCATGAGAGAATTTCAGATCAAGGATAAACTCATTACACTGACGAGGCTACTGTGACCCCACAAACACACGTTTATGTCCGTTTTGCACAACGTTGCATGGTTGCATGGTGTTGTCTGTGATGTTCTTTTTTGCCTCCTCTTTGATGAACCAGCGTTGTACACCACGTCCTGCTCTCAGATTGTGTCGCAGACTTCAGAATCCGATTGGAAATGAGATCAGCAGGGTATCCGCGGGGTCTTAAAAAGTCTTCAATCCAATAGGTCTTAAAATGTCTTAAATTGTTAAGTGTTAAATACAATTTTGAAAGGTCTTAAAAACGTTACTTTTATTTAAAACATGCATAAACTATAGTCTCGCGTTGAAATTGTTCTATTTTTAAGATTGCGATAACAACAATAACTACAACGCGGAACTAAAGTAGGTCACCTGTGCTGCCCGGTGACAATTTATCGAGCACAACTAGCTAGCGTGCTGTGTTAGCTTAGCATAGCAGCGGAGAAAACTTAATGAAAGCCCACAGCTAAGCCCAATTGCAAGTTCAACGATTTGTGGCTCCAATTTTGTACTTTTTTGCCAGTATGGATTTGAAATGGGTCTTAAATTTTATTCATTATGGTCTTAAAAAAGTCTTAAAAAGTCTTAAATGTGACTTGTTGAAACCTGCAGAGACCCTGATTCAGGGTCTGGGATGCATCGATGAGTCTTTGTGGGCTGCGTCGAACTGCAGATTATGATCGAGTATGATCAGCCATGATTTACCGAAACTTGGATTATTAGGGTTTAAAGGTGCATTATGTAATAAATCATAAAATCCTCCTAATATGTCACAGAGACTCAAGAATAATGTTCATATAACAAACTGAACTCACCAACAACAACAGTACAGACAAAATATTTGCATTAAAACATTTTTTTTGCAGATTGCAAATCATGTTTATGTTTTGAAATCATGTGGCGCCACCTACCGCCGTCTACCAATCGTTGCAGTCAGTAGAGTCTCCGCTGCCGAGCAACCACGGGTTGCCAGTTACGTCAGAAAACGAAACCTTAAAGACCTCGGTATTTTGAATTTGAATGTAGTGACCGTTTTTGGCCACATTCTTACATATGGCGCCTTTAATTTTCTGTGTTGTGTGGATTAAGCGTTAATGGCTGCTTGAATAATAGGAAAACACATTCCCCTGACTTACACTGTTTGCTTTAGAGAACGGTTAACAGCAATGTAAGCAACTGAAATGAGACAAAACATTTAAAAAAACAACAACACTTTAATGTAATAATCTGTACTCTACACATGTAGACAATGACAGAAACAAAACCCACTTAGGTGCCTTCATGGTGAATAAAGCTCTAATTACCGCTCCCTCACCCACCGCGGCTTTTATAGCGTTTCTGAGGCTGCTCGTCCTCTCTGCTTCGTTCTCTCTCTCTGCTTCCTCTTCCCAAAGTGCCGCTGATTTCATTAATATCAGATGTCAGATGGAACCAGGTGGAGGGGACAGAGAGTGGTCTTAGAGACGGGCTGAGTTATGTGACTGTCGCAGGTCTTATTGCCAGTGCGCCGCCTACAGACGGGGGTTAGCCATTAGGGAAAACACCGAGCGCTGCTCATACATTAACCCAACTTATGCAGCCAATCGATACGGGGATGTTTGGTGAGATCTCCCAAACAGGAATCACGACATGACAGTAACCGCATGACACATCCTCTTGCTGCTGCGAGAGACCCTTTTTTTTATATATACATATATATATATATATATATATATACATATATATATATATCTTTATCTGATCATTGCAGTAACTGCAGCAGTCAGCAATGCACCGTTTGTTATTATATTTTTGCCGTTTCCATGTTCCTCTCTACGGAAGTGTATTGCATTCACTTGAAAAAAAAAAAAAACTCCTGTTTTTCTCAGTAATTAATTTTTGGTTTGATTTTTTGAATAATTTTTTTTCTGCTTTTCTGTCAAATTTTTTTTTCTGTTTTTCAGAGTACATTTTTTTTCTGTTTTACGTGCAAATTTTTTTCCCCTGTTTTTCGGAGTAATTTTTTTCTGTTTTTCGTGCAAATTTTTATTCCCCTGTTTTTCGGAGTTATTTTTTTCAGAATTATCGAGAACTCTTGCTATGGTACACACGCTATATATTCAGCAGTCTCCTGATCGTCTCTCGAGTCACCACGTAGCCTAACCTGAATGCATTTCAAATGCATAATCTTGTATCCATGGAGCACGCCATATCTGTTCAACTGATCCTGGAGAAAGATTGCTACGTCAAGCAGATCTGAATGGGCTTTCCTTCTGAACAACCGCAAAGTCTTCAGGTGCCTGCGTTAAGTCGACAAACTAATGATAATACCATCTATCTCCCAGTGTCTTAAACCCAAATCAAAGTAAAACTTGATTAAACTAAACAAGCCGTCCATGTTGTTATAAAGAAAATTACTCCGAAAAACGGAAAAAAAAATTACTCCGAAAAACAGAAAAAAAATTACTTAGAAAAACAGAAAAAAAATTATTCAAAAAATCAAAACGAAAATTAATTACTGAGAAAAACAGGAGTTTTTTTTTTTTTTCAAGTGAATGCAATACGCTTCCGTACCTCTCTGCTTAGACTGTGCTCGTCTGCGTAAACAGCCCAATTTTATGCATCAGAAAATAATCAGTTCTTGCAGCAGCGGGTCACAATTGACTTTGTGGAGGTAGATAATTAAGATAAAAACACATTGTGGTGTATTGAGGTAAGTGACCTGCCGCTCTGTTCAGATAAGACTCCAATTAATCCTGGCTGAATAATTGCGGTAATGTAGAATAAAGATAATTACTGAATCACCGGGCTACATTTGCTTTGATAGATTTTTGTTACTCAATGTTATTGCTGCAAGGAATAAGAAATTAAATGGATTATATCGCCGGCGTTTTTCAGATGGATTACAACTGCTTTTAAATAACCGCAAGAGCAATTTCATCAGCCCTGCAATTCGAGAAGCTACTGACAGGCACTGCGTGATTCAAATTGAACTTGCTCTCATCATTTTAATAAAGCGCTTCAGTTTTCACCCCCAGCAGGCACACACACACACACACACACACACACGCACACGCAAAGACACTCACACAAACCCATACATAGACTCTGCACATTGTACACACCATAGACTCTGTTTAATCTGGAAAAACAGACACAAATTTGGAATAAAAATCTACAAAAAAAAAAGCTGCTCCCGTTCAAAGCTTAGGTAAATATTTAAATATCCGTATGAAGCTGTGCAAAGTTTCAAGTGAGAAATACGGTGGCCCTGAGGTGCAAAACAGAAACGCCGATCACAAAACACAAACGCAAATCACAAAACACAAACGCAATTCAAAAAACACAAACGCAAATCAAAAACACAAAAACATTAACTCACAAATCAAACACAAATCACACAACGCAAACAAAAAAGCAGAAAACACAAAAATATTAACTCACAACGCAAACACAAATCACACAACGCAAACACACATGCAGAAAACATAAAAACATTAACTTACAACGCAAACACAAATCACACAACGCAAACAAAAGAGCAGAAAACACAAAAATATTAACTCACAACGCAAACACAAATCACACAAACAAAAGCAGAAAACACAAAAACATTAATTCACAACGCAAACACAAATGCGGAAAACACAAAAACATTAACTCACAACGCAAACACAAATGACACAACGCAAACACAAATGCAGAAAGCTTTTGTGTTGCGTTGTGTGTTATTGTTTTCATGTTTTCTGCTTTTGTGTTTGCATTGTGAGTTAATGTTTTCGTGTTTTCTGCTTTTGTGTTTGCGTTGTGTGTTAATGTTTTCGTGTGTTTCTGCTTTAATTTGCGTTTGTGTTTTTTGATTTGCGTTTGTGTTTTGTGATTTGCGTTTGTGTTTTGTGATTTGCGTTTGTGTTTTGCACCTCAGGGCCACCGTAGAGAAACAACACGATATAGGGACGATTTGCACAGACAGACAATAAATAAATAAACAAACCTTCAATAAACGCGGCCCCTTTGAGGAGCGAGACGTCACCGGAGTTGTGTTTTTTATTTGCCGCGTTTGTAGTTCAGGGGTTTAAAAAAAACAGTAAATAGTGGACGAGTAATCAAAGGCCTGTGATGAGAGATTTCACGGGTGGTTATCTCCAGGTCCTTGCTGCCATTTGTGTGTGCGCCGTGGAGATTGTGGAGAAGTCGGCGTGCCAAGTGCCCAGGGCTGCTGCTGCTGCTGCTGCTGCTGCTGCTGCTGCTGCTGCTGCTGCTGCTGCTGCTGTGACTGCTCCCCTTTTAAAACCGTGCTGGCACAGAGCCCCCGATCCAAGCCAAGGCCTGAGTCCGTAAGCATTCATTATGGCATCCATTAGAATAAACATCTCAACCTCCCCCAAGACCAGCTCCCTCGCTTTTAAGTGCCATTTGACAAGGCCGCATCCGAGCTGCAAATTGAGAACAGTGCCCACATTTGTATTGTATTTATTTATTCATCTCTGTATTTAGACTTTCTTCAGACAGACCACTCCTACTGTTTTTACACGGAGAGCTTTTTAAAATGTTTGTCTCCGAGCGCCGGGCGTCTCTGTGGAAAACCGACAGCTAGTGCCAACAAAGACTGAAAGAGGGGCCTAATTGCTAATCTGTGCACTTCTAACGCGCCGGAATACACAGGACGAGGTGCATTTGTGTCGACGTGTAAAACTATTCACATTAAATATGCAATATTTAAGCGGGGGAAAACAGTTTTTGTGTGTGTGTGTGTGTGTTGATGAGGAAATATGAGAGCACATGTGACTAAAAGCTAACCCATAAATTATTCTCCGATTTCTCCCTGGGTGTACTGCAGAACGTCATTCACTTATTGATGGAATCGATGAAGGCGGGGGCCTTGTGTAGTAAATATTCCAGCAAAATGTCATGAAAGAGTTTAGAAAAAGGCATAAATAATGCACCGTCAAAGGCGCCATCGCGTCCAATGTCTCTTATTTGATAGAATTTAAAGGAGGGGTATGCGGGAATCGTGGCCACGATGTTTGTAAACACAGCAGAGGCAAACGTTTGGCCCCTCCTCTCCCCACGCTCACTACCAGAACCACAGAATCTCGGATAATGAAGTTACAAACACCTGGTACAGGTGCAGCACGCTGTGGTACTATCTCTGGAACGGCATTTATTTCTTTAGCGAGCATATAGACCAGATTAGCTCAGTCACACTGACTCAGAGACAGACGTGGTTTTAGCCGGCGCCAGATATGATTCAAGCTCAACTCAGCACTATAGACCTCCAAAGTCAGCTTTGGCGCTTTTCCATTGTACAGTTCTCACACCGCTCGACTTGACTATACTCGTTTTTTTGGCTAATAAGCTATTTTTAAACATTGTTAAAACAATGTTTTGATAATGAGTAGCAGTGCATCCACCGTTCCAGAGGGGGGAGCTGTGCTTCTGAGAGCGGGTGTGCTGATTATGTCACTTCCGGGTACTGGCCAATCACAAGACTCTGTCTTCTGGGTGAGAGAGTTGAGTCTCAAATCTCGCGGCTGGGAAACAGCGTCAGAAAAGAGGATTTCTATCGGCTCGTTTACAGCAACTTGGAGGTTTTTGACCATAAAAACAAGTTGTGCAACAGGACCACTCTACTTGAGCTTTAAAAATACTACTTCAAAATCCTGAAAACATGCGTTCATCTGCAACATTTAACAGAGGGGTCTGGTGTATTTAGTGACATCACTGCCTGTAGCTGGCGAATCACAACCCGTTCAGCCATTATTTTCAGTTCAGTGACTGCGTCAGATGGAGTTTGTGCTCCGATCGTGCAGGAAGTAACTGTTTCTAATGATTCAGTGACACCGGAAACAACTGCTTTACTAGTGACTAGTTACAACAACATCACGGCAGTTTTGTGTAGAGTAGAGCCGGGTAGAGCTGGAGCTGTGTAATGAAAAAGTTATTAGCAGACGTTCTCAGTCTGTTTATTACACACACTGCAATCTATACTACTGCGGGAATGTTACCTTTGTTGTCGAGAAGCTAATTACTTAGGCTAACCGCTAGCACTTATCTGTCTAACAGAAGGGACCGACCACCTCCAGGACCTCGTTATTCAAAAGATTCACTCTGTTTTTTCGACAGCTTTCGTCAACTCAGCATTAACATGTATGACATGTGTCGTGGACCAGCCAACTGTCCAGGGTGTGCACTCTTAGAAATACAGTAAGGGTTCCAAAAGGGTTCTTCTACAAGGGCTGAGGTTCTCCCTGGAACCATTTGCTTCTGAAAAACCCCTTTCTCGAAGAAAGGATTTTTCAAGGGTTCTTGGTAACACTAATGGTTCCAGTAAGAACCATTTTGATCCAGAGAACCCTTTAAAACCCCTTTCCTGAATCAAGGGTTTTAAAAGGGTTCTTGGTAGAACCCTCCAAAAGGGTTTCAGGTGGAACCTTTATAAAAAGTTTCTACCTGGAGCCAAAAAGGGTTCTCCTATGAGGACAAGCTGAAGAACCTTATATGGTTCTTCTTAGCAATTTTATTTCTAAGAGTGTATCCCGCCTATCGCCCTATGTCAGCTGAGGCACAGATCCCCCCACAACCCTCTGGTGGAGGATAAAGTGGTAGATAATGGATGGATGGATGGATATGTTTGGTGTCCACCATTACAGCAGCTTCTGATATCTGCCCACCTGGCCAAATGTTGCCACCCCCAAAAAATATGTCTCGATCCAGAGCAAACCAAAGAGAAATATGTACATTCCAGGAGAGGGCGGTGTCCCTGCAGATAGAAACACCACCACACACTTATTGTGAATGACTGACAAGGATTACTTTTGGATCAATCGTTTTTTTTTAAATATATGCCGCTTACTCTACCTTTAAATACACATGATGCTCAAACTGACTTTGGTAGTCTGTGCCGCAAAGATAAAAGATTACAGGAGTGAAGTCTTAAAGGCATGAAACACACTCTGGATTAGCACTGTTTACTGCATTGTTGAGAACAGATGAACTGTTAATCTGGAGATTTCATTGTGCGTTTGAAATAAATAACAAACGGGGATCAAAACAACCGAGTTTAAAAAAAAAAGCCTCCGTGTTGCGAGAAACGTGTCTCTTCCTCGCCGCCGCCGCAGCAGCTCGTCTGCCAACAAGCCTTGTTTGTGTTTGTGCTCGACAACAAAAGCGAGCGCTAAAAACAAAAAAAACGCCGCGCGGGCGCCGTCGCCGCCGTCATTGACAAGAGCAACAGCGGTAATAGCGACAACAAAGAGGGAAACGGCGGGATATCAAGTCGCGTTTGTTTCCTCGTTGCTTTGTATGAAACGCAGTGAAATCAGGCCACCTCTCTCCACTTTGAGCGCCAGCGTTAGCAGCGGGACGCGAACGGGACGGTTTCATCAGCTCGGCCTTTTTTACTTCACCCTCAACCCAACGAGGCCACGAGGCCTGACGCTCTGCGTCGGCGTGACAAAGTCTCGCATAAATGAAATGCAGATGATTGGTAAATCGTCGAGCAGTCAACAACTCACAAGCAAATCTCTTTAAAAGTGAGTGACGCCAAGACGGAGACTGTGAAACTTTAAAGGTCACATAGAGTGGTCCTGTTGCACATATATGTTAGTTATGGAGGTCTACTTACATACATTAACTTGTTTTCATGGTCAAAAACCTCCTAGTTGCTGTAAATGAGCCGATAGAAATCCTCTTTTCTGACGGTGTTTCCCAGCCGCAATATTTGAGACTCAACTCTCTAACCCAGAAGACAGAGTGTGTTGTGATTGGCCAGTACCCGGAAGTGACATATTCAGCACAGCCGCTCTCAGAAGCGCAGCTCCCCCCTCTGGAACGGTGGATGCACTGCTACTCGAGTCAGAAGACACTGTCGCTCGTGAAACACCTCCACAACGGACGTTATTCTTCTTTTGCGGTTCAATGTACGCAGCCGGATGTGCCCGGACTAGTGCCCGGAGCAGGACGATCTGCTGTTTACGTAACCGGACCGGGTTTTTTCAGAGATCTCGCTGAGCCCGAGATTACAATAAAACACAGCGTTCTCAGCAGTGGCTGAACTGTTTGTTTAGAACCTTCAGGGCTTCGTAAACAAGGTAATGACGCAGATACACACTAAAAAAACAGCGTTAATCGGAACTTCCGGTCTAGGTCCACTTTAAAAACAGTTTCAATGCGGCTTGAAAGAAAGCGAAGGGTCAGTGTCTGAGTTTGTGATTAGGTCTCTCGGATATTTAGATTTAAAGGTGCCATGTGTAAAAAAACAGTTACTACATTCAAATTCAAAATATCGAGGTCTTTTAGGTTTCGTTTTCTGACGTAACTGGCAACCCGTGGTCGCTCGGCAGCTGAGACTCTACTGACCGCAATGATTGGTAGACAGCGGTAGGTGGCGCCACATGACGCCAAAACATGATTTCAGAACATAAACATGATCTGCAAAATGTTTTTTTTTTTCAATGCAAATATTTTGTCTGTACTGTTGTTGTTGGTGAGTTCAGTTTGTTATATGAACATTATTCCTGAGTCTCTGCGACATATTAGGAGGATTTTATGGCCAGTTGCTTTAGATGTATTACATAATGCACCTTTAAGGTGATAATCTTAACCATCACACAAGATAAAAAACTGCATATATAAAAAACAATAGATCTTTTAAAGATCATTTTTTAAAATAGCTTCCTGTCAGTGGATATTCCCTCAGATTTAATCCTTGCATACAAGTACATCCCATGCTCTCTTTCATCTAATTCATAGCAATTCTCTGCCATTCCTCTCTGCGAACAATGGGGGCAGCACTCGGGGAGAACACACTGCTGCTGCTGTTCCTTTGGAAATTAAGCAAATTGGATCATTTGCTGCTTGGATGCAGTAGAATGATGTTCCTCCCTTCAAATTTACAAGTAAAGTACCTAATAATGCTCAGCAATTAGGAAGGACTGCCACTACACAACAGGGACCGGAGTGATTGCTAATGTGGATTAGGCTGCATTATCCCGCCGGTGGAAGAGGAGAGGGGTCGACACTGAAAGGTGGCGTTATACGAGCACCAAGGACAATGCCTTAAATGCCACACTTCAGCGGCGAGGAGGGATTTGTCTCTAATTAATTTCCAGAGATTTCTGTCATCCATGTTCCTGAAGGCCAGCCTGGTAGAGACTCAACAGTAGAGTGCCCTCCAGTAGTTAAAGCCCTGAACAAATGTACATCATTAAAAATATCAAGTATCCCTCGTCTCCTTTTCCCTCCACGGACGTTATCTACAGTCGTTCTGTTTTTTTTTTTTTCTTTTTCGTCGCTGTTGCACTTAAGCTGCTGTATTTGTTTATTAATGTGCACTATGTTTATGTGCTCCATATATTTAAATGTCCAACGTGTAAGTATTATTGACATCTAATGTTGAGGCTGCAGATTGCAGCAAAGTGAGACCTCCTCCGCTCACCCCTTTCCTTTCCCACGCACTTGAGGAAACTATGGTGGCCTTCGTGGGCCAGACAGGATGTAAACACTTCACAATACACTCCAATCTCGCACTCTGCTGCTTCCTCCTGCTCCTTCATTTTGTTCAGGTTTATGTCCAGGTCTCCGTAGTGCAGTGGCTGAAAAAATGCAAATAAAAAATGCAAATCACAAAACACAAACGCAAAACCAAAAACACAAGCTCAAATCACAAAACACAAATGCAATACCAAAAACACAAATGCAAAACCAAAAACACAAATGCACATCACAAACGCAAAAACACAAAGGCAAAACACAAACGCAAAACCAAAAACACAAGCTCAAATCACAAAACACAAACGCAGTACCAAAAACACAAACGTAAAACCAAAAACACAAAGGCAAAACACAAACGCAAAACCAAAAACGCAAATAAAAACGCAAATCACAAAACGCAAAAGCAAAAGCACAACGCAAATCACAAAACGCAAAACCACAAACGCAAATCACAAAACACACACAAAACGCAAAACCAAAAGCACAAGCGCAAATCAAAAAACGGAAATACAAAAGCAGAAACACTAAAACACAAACTCACAACAGAAGAGGTATGTTTTGTGATTTCCCTTGTGAGTTAATGTTTTTGTGTTTTCTGCTCAAGGCGGGATTCAAACCTGCAGCCTCAGCATGGAACGGCAGCTCTACAATGTCCCTTAAACGCCACCCCTTGTATATGTTGTTTGTTTTTTGTGATTTGCGTTTGTGTTTTTTTGATTTGCGTTTCTGTTTTGCACCTCAGGGCCACCATACCTTTGTCTGTGTTGTAATCTTCCTTTTCAATACGCAAAAGACACAATATGGCGGCACAAAATGGCAAGTAGCTTACGTAAGACCTTTGCTGAGGTCATGAACACAAAACAATTTCTATTTTAAAGTTATATATTATTATTATTATATCAAAATACTGACCAATAATCCCTGCTAAATGTTCCACACTGGACCTTAAAGTCCAACAAAATGCAGGAATATAATCTCAGGGTTTGTTTCTGTAAACTTTCCTCTGGAAACGTGTTATTCTTTCATCAGAGAAATAGCTGCAGGACAGTTTATCTGAGCTCTGCCATCTGACAAAAAGGGTTTACTGGCAACGGGAGAGGTGGTTCTGGATGACAGATTTTAATTATAGGAACACAGGCGAGTGACACTCCAATGACCAGTCGCAGCTCACCATCAGCCAATCACCGCTGATCGCCAGATGATGAGTGCAGAGTGACCAATTAGCTGTGAAAAGGCAACGGCGCTACATCAGTTATATGGCGCTGCTTTGCTGCATGATCTTCATTGTCGGTGTAAACTTCAAAAGTCATGTCGCAGTAGTTAAATGTTTAGACCCTGTAAAGATTCTGCTGTTATTAATATATACGAGTCAAGTTATAGGTTTTAGGGCAAAGTGCTGAACCATGTTTTGTACTGCCTTGTGTATTATTTCAAACCTTGATTAGATTAATGAATCATATCATAATTGTCCGACTATCTATATATGTGTATGTGTATGTAAGGCCTGGTGATGATCATTTGTTAGCTTGTTGAGGAATAGGCATCATGGGAGTACATTGTAAAACAAAGTTATTAAAGGAATAGTTCAAGCAATGGCTCATCATTAGCAGCTGTGCTAACTTGTGGCTAACATGGCGAACCAAAGGTTTCCAAAGGTGAGCTTGAGAGGCTACGATTAGCATCAGCGTAGGGCTAACATAATACAAACACTGTGCAACTTCATTAGGCACAACGCCATTTAAAAAAAAAAATTCAATTAGCATTAGCATACCTAGCTGTTTTGACCAGGCAGGCAGCACCTCATCAGCAGCAGCTGCGCTGTCTGGAGCAGGGCTGTGGGAATGTAGAGGCTGGGCTAACTTGGTGAACCTGTTTCCAAAGTTAAGCTAGTGAGGATATGATTAGCATTAGCATAGGGCTAACATAATACAAACACTGTGCAACCTCATTAGGCACAATGCCTTTTTTTTTTTTTGATTAGCATTAGCGTAGCTAGCTGTTGTGACCAGGCAGGCAGCGGCTCATCAGCAGCAGCTGCACTGTCTGGAGCAGTGAGGTGGGAGTGAAATGAGGTTGCACAGTGTTTGTATTATGTTAGCCTTTACGTTACTTATCCTGCATTACCATAACTGATAGGAATACATACTTCGTACGGGCACTGCACTAGTGATGTAAAATCGCTGACTTTCTACATACACTTTGGTGCAGGTTTCCAGCGCTTTACCATGTTTCCAACTAGAATATAACAATAAATTATTTTATTCATTGTGAATGAATGAATTCGAACCAGGCAACCCTCCAGTGACAAGCTCATTTCAACAAAAGTGGGTCTAATGGTGTGAAAAGGTGTCAGACACATGTTTAAGTTATCGAAGACTTAAGCAGGCTTGAATTTTATTGAGTGAGTCTTTTGTGAAGTGACCAAAGTCTTGTTTTTCCACCGTCTGTCCTTGTCGGCACACATACGTACTTATTATCCCTTTAAAACTCCGCTTTGACCCAAGGTCTCTCAATCTAATAATAACACACCCCATTACGTCTCTATGGCACTTTAATGGTTAAATGTTCTGTATTCATTTGCAATTAATCAAAATAACCAAAAGTGACATTTAGATTAAAGAGTGAACTTTTTCTTTTTACCAGTTAATGTAACACTGAGTCATTCTGATTTGACTAATTATGTCGTCAACACAATAAAATGTGTTCTTATTTTGTAACCCTTGTGTCAGATTTGGTATTTTGATGACATGTAGAGGAAAAAAACCATCTCTGCACCACTTCTATGTCTGTTATGAACTCTCATCTTTGAGTACTAAAATAGTTTACTGCAAACGTACACAACAACTTCCAGCCGCTGGCTTTATCGCTTGGTCGCTCTTGAGTGCAATTGTCATAGCGAGTGTAGTTAATATCGTTAACCGCAATCATAATTGCTTTAGACCAGTGGCCGCTGCAGCGCCGGAGCGCCGGTGCGACGCTCAGGCCCGACGCTCGACAGCACATCGCCGAGGCCTCTCCTGCTTCACGCGGAGCATGGGAGTAGAACCTGAGAAGCCGTATTCTTGTGATCCTGCAGTCGTAGCCCGCCGCTCTGTGGATTTTGAGGCAGTTGAGCGAGCGGCTGGGAAGTAGTGCAGTGTGAACGGTGACACCCAGGACAAAATTACATGGCGAGAGAAGAGGGGCCTCTCCACCACCCCCCCCCCCCCCCCACCCCCCCGCCGAGCCACGGTGGCATCACAGGGGTGGAAAATGACAATTCCTTGAAAAGGTCATAGACGACGGCTGCACTGTGATACGAGCTTACAGCCAATCTGACAATCTTAATTCAAATCGTGACATCCCCCCCCCCCCCCTGCCCCGCCCCCCCAAAAGTAGAACGTTTTCATCTCCCCGTGTCAGAACAGCAGTCTGACCTTTTGCATGCAAGAACTTCGCTGAGTTTTAACAAATGCTAATCAGAGACCCTTCATTAACGGCTCTCGCGGACGTTCCGCGGCGCCGCCTATTTGCAATTTAAGCATTTCACACTGGGATTCAAGACAGTAATAGGACTTCTGTGTAATATTCTATTAATAAACCTACACGTTACTGTGAATTGAAACGACACGATGGACTTCAATATAACCCAGTGGTGAAATATCCTTTGTCCAGGATTTCCAGGCGTTTAATATGAAGTTATAATCTTGCATTATTCATGCCAATGATTAGAGTTTTCCTGTTGGAGTTTTTCTCCCACAACTGGCATTTTCCCCCCTCCAAACTGAGAGAGAGAATTTGACAATGAATTTCATGCTTCAACCAATCCACTGCTCGCATGGCCAGTGTCGCAGCGCACCTTAATACCACTGCAGATGAAATGTCAATGGAATATTCACCTGCAGAGTTACTGATCTGACATCTGCTCACAGCTCAGTCTTTTAAGGGGCTTTTTTCGGTTGTTGTGTTTTCTAACCGGAGTCAGATTATTGATATTATTATCGAGGGTTTAAGCAACAGAAACATCCATGTACAATGTACCAGCCACTGAATTCACATTTTGATTTTGTTTTATATGTTTGTGCCTTTTTATGGGGATAGTTTGAGACATATACCAAAGCTAACATTTCCATTCTTTATCCTAATGACTTCCCACTTATAAATGGGTTAGTTCAGATGAGATACATTAAAATGATGAGTCATGAAGTTCCAGTGAGTCATAGGCTAACAGCATGCGATGGCTGTACTTGGAGTTCTGTCAGTTCTGTTGAAGAAATGTTATATATTTAAATTATATTGATCTTTTCCTCCAGATTTAAGACAATTTACAGTCATTTGCATGGTTTTGCTATTTAAAGGTGCATTATGTAATAAATCTAAAGCCATAAAATCCTCCTAATATGTCACAGAGACTCACAAAGAGACAAACTGAACTCACCAACAACAACAGTACAGACAAAATATTTGCATTAAAAAATATATATTTTGCAGACTGAAATCATGTTTTGGCGTCATGTGGCGCCACCTACCGCCGTCTACCAATCATTGCAGTCAGTAGAGTCTCAGCTGCCGAGCAACCACGGGTTGCCAGTTACGTCAGAAAACGAAACCTCAAAAGACCTCGGTATTTTGAATTTGAATGTAGTACCCGTTTTTGGCCACATTCTTACATATGGCAACTTGTTGTTATTTACCACAGATGATGTGATTTTACTTTCCCATTAAACATTTATAAAAACCAGGAAGAAGACACTTGCAGGCTAGGCTAACTAAGTATAATTATGTTGTATATAGTGTGGACATACTTCCCATTTATACCTGAACATTTATACAATGTTTTATGGACTTACCAACAAAATAATTCATATTTTACTGTATAATATTGTAAAAGTAGACATTTTCAGAGATAGGACGAAAGAACAAGAAGAAAACGTTCGCTCTCTAGACTTTCTCACTAAAGAACATTGAATTGTTTTATGTATTTTCGGTTATTTTATATTCCTACATGTGATATCATACAGTTTTGTGATTAGTTCTCTGCATGTGGACACGGGCTGCATCTCATCATGTAGGACCTGATATCTCTGCATGGAGAATCACTATTTGCTGAAGTTCCAGCCCTGATCTGCATGAAGAAATCCACATCCACAAAGGTTCAGGTTCACAGGATTCACAGAAACGGTCACGATCCACTCAACAGTGTGTTCTGATCTGAAATGATCCTCAGTTCGCGATGAAATCCAAACACGGGCCTGCGGACTACGATGTGGACCGGAGGAGATAGGGCGGCAGAGCCCGGCTCACAGTCGGGTGCCCAGATTAATCGGCAAGATAGACATCGTCCATGTGTTTACTCGTCACTCTGATTGTGTCTGTGTGCGACAAAGGCTTTATTTGAACGGGTCAGGATTGTAGATGACTGTATGAGGAGCATAATACAAGGAGATACGCTGAGAGGACGAGGTAATGGCATAATGACGTTCACTCACTTTAATCACGAGCCACACGGCGAGCTCATAGCTCACATCGGCGCCGTCTGAGCAACCTCTGAATATTTTAATATAAGTTAGCACCAGGTTTGATATTTGCTGGATATTCGTTTTGTTCTCATTCTGCTGTGCACTCTTAGAAATAAAAGTGCTAAGTAGAACCATAGAAGGTTCTTCGGCTTGTCCTCATAGGAGAACCCGTTTTGCCTCCAGCTAGAACCTTTTTATAAAGGCTCCACCTGAAACCCTTTTGGAAGGTTCCACCAAGAACCCTTTTAAAAGCCTTTATTCAGGAAAGGGGTTTTAAAGGGTTCTCTGGATCAAAATGGTTCTTACTGGAACCATTGGTGTTACCAAGAACACTTGAAAAACAATTTCTATGGGAAAGTTCCACCTGGAACCCTTAGTGTTACCATGGACCCTTTTAAAACCCTTAATTCCTGAGAGTTCCTGGTAGAACCTTTTATAAAGGTTCCACCTAGAACCTTTAGTGTTACCAAGAACCCTTTCAAAACCCTTTATTCAGGAAAGGGGTTTTAAAGGGTTCTCTGGATCAAAATGGTTCTTACTGGAACCATTAGTGTTACCAAGAACCCTTGAAAAACCCTTTCCTCTGGAAAGTTCCTGGTAGAACCTTTTACAAAGGTTCCACCTGGAACCCTCAGTGTTTCCAAGAACCCGTGTAAAACCCTTTATTCAGGAAAGAGGTTTTAAAGGGTTCTCTGGATCAAAATGGTTCTTACTGGAACCATTAGTGTTACCAAGAACCCTTGAAAAATGGTTCCAGGTAGAACCTCAGCCCTTGTAGAAGGACACTTTTGGAACCCTTATTTCTAAGAGTGTAGTAGCGGCCAATGGTAGACAGCTATTTACTACAGGTGAAGTTTTGCTGATATCTGCCATTATGGTGAAACTGTATGAAATTAAATATTTAAAATATACTTCGGCAACTACTACAGCAATCAGAATGAGAAAATATATTTTTGTTGATTTTTGGTGAATATTTTAAATATTTAATTCCATATTGTTTCACTTATTTTATTTAAAGTGCTCGCTCATGAGTCAGAAGCACATTTAACTTTACAGCCGATTATTTCTCTTCTTTCCTCTTCATATCAAAGCCTAATTCTTTAATTACGAGTTGATTCGAGGCATTTATCTTTAAATCGGTGGCCTTGTGCTTTTTTTTTTTTTTTTTTTTTTGAATATGATTGCAGCAGCGTTAATGGCTTAATAGTCACGCAGCCGTTGTCTCTCAGCATTTAGTTAAAGTGCCTTAAATTAAAAGGCCATAGAAATCAATACGAGCGGTAACCGTGAGAGGACACGTGCATTCGACAGTCTGCCTCCTAATGCATCGCTCACCGCTCACTCTGTCGCTCTGCTCTTGTGTCTAAAAGCCTTTTTCCTCGGATGTCGCCGATTAATGGAGAAGAAGCTGCAAAGTTGGGTCTAAACCTACACTGTAAAAAAAAAATGTCTGTAGATTTTACAGTAAAAACTGTCAAAACGTGACAGAAAAACTTAAAAAGAGTATAACACAGTTTTTGTAACAGTGAAATACCGTAAATATATATATTTCCCAAAACAGTAATTTTTGCATATTTTCTCCTATAAAAATTACATTCATCTACAGCTGCCAGATTTTTACCGTGAAAACAAGTTTGTTTTTTTAAACGAATAAAGTGGTATTTTATGTTAAAGTCGCCATATGTAAGAATGTGGCCAAAAATGTTACTACATTCAAATTCAAAATACCGAGGTCTTTTAGGTTTCGTTTTTTTATGACCTGACTGGCAACCCATGGTTGCTCGGCAGCTGAGACTCTACCGACTGCAATGATTGGTATTTTCACGTTAAAATACACGGCAAAAACATTGTTACTTTCAACGAAAACATTTTTTTATTTATATGGTAGAATATGAAAAAAAAATCAACAACCTTTACCGTAACATCAGCAGTAGTTCTATCCTTTTAGCGTAATGTAAGAAAAGGTTCTACCGTATTTATTACGGTAAAGTTCTAGTTTTTTACCCTAAAAACAACAGTTTGTTTTTTTACAGTGTATATTAATGATGATCTAGCCTTGTCTCTGTGTAAGAGAGAGAGTTTAATGGAAAATGGCGTGCCACAAATTCCCATCTGACATATACGGCTTTTATGCGACGCAACAAAAACATTTCAAACATTTCACAACTGCACAAACTCTCTGAACGAGCTGATGCAGTTATTTATGATCGTTCATTGTGTGTGTTATCAGGGCGACGCACACACACACACATCATATTTCAGTAAGAACAGGCGAGATACTATTCGAACTTGAGGTAGAGATTCCTAACTTTTTCTGATTACCCCACAAACACTTAGGGCGCTTTCACACCAACAGCAGTTGGTTGCGCACCAAACGATCCATTCGAACCAAAAACTCTACTTCGTTTCGTTTTCGTTGGTGTGAAAGCATCAATCGCACTCGGGTCCGCACCAAATCAAGCGGACCGGGACCGCCAAAAAGAGGTGGTCTCGGTGCGCTTGTCTCCGCACCAAATGTCAGACTCTGGTGCGGTCCCTCTGGTGAGAACGCCAACTCGGGTCCAAACCATATTCTGCAGTAAATGCCATGGACATAGCCTACCTTGTAGGTCTTTGGAGCAATCTTCGACGCGCTATACGTCTTCGCCGACTCCAGTGCATCAGCAGATCGTTCTCCAGACGCAGCCGCGACTCATTCTCAAATTGGATATTTTGCCAAAAATGGCCAATACAGAGAACGTAATAAACGAAAGATCAGAGCAAGTAGCAATGTGCGAACGTGTTGCTCCATAGTGAGTCAAAATTTGCGCTTTTCTACCGGAATTGCAATCATTGCCTGGTGCGGATCAAATAATCCAACTAGTGGTGTGAAAGCGCCCTTGCATGCTTTGCAAATATATGCATAATGAATGCATCCAATACATTAATACAAATTAAGACAGGTACTTTTAATTCTCAAAAATATAATAAAATATGAGTCTGAACTTGCAGTTTGGGGGGGGGGGGGGCCTGGTGGCTGTGGGGCCCTATGCAGCTGCATAGTCCGCATAAAGCAAGAAACGGCTCTGAGAAAAGTGAGCCTGACTCTGCGACCGGCTCACTCCAGATCATTTATACGAAACACTCTTTGATTCTTGTACGTTCACCTTCCTCGGTGTGTATCCGCGCGTTAACCTGCACGTAATATATACGTTCATTCAGCGCCCAGATCTGTACGAAAAGAAAAAACTAACAAAAAACTGTGAATCTCCAGCTCCTGCAAACAAGACTGCGTGAAAAGAACTCATTAAAACTGTGACTCGCTCACAAAGACGCTGCAGCTTGAGCAGAGTTGAGATAATTGCGAGCGAATCCAAGGCTGTTGTCCAACAACATGTTTCTAATCGTCTGTCTACACACACACACACACCTGTACACACACACACACACCTATACGCCACAGCACATGAGATCTACCTGCACACACCGAGAGTCAAAACTGAAAAATAGATGAGATCTTTGTCACTCAAATGGCTGTAGGTTTCCTAAGTGCTGTCAGAGAACGGATGAGGCCAACATGCATTATGGAAGACGGCGCCTCGCTAAGCGCCTCCACTCTCTCTCTCTCTCTCGCCGAGTCCACGGCACAAAAAAACTGTCTAATGGAGTTAAAGACATGGTAATTTCTGAAGCAACCTCAGATTGTATTATATCTAAAAGTTGGAAGCTAATTAATCTCAGAGGTATATCGCGGGGGCTTAAGGCCTCTCTGCACTGTCTGTGGCTGCTAATTCCTTCCATCTGGGGCATTTATGGGAGTTTACCAGATTAGCGGCAGACACTGGATTTTTTTTTTTAAAGGGGTTTGCCTTGTTCTCTTCAGATTTGAGATCTTTCCCTTCCTTTGCGCGGCGATGTGGGCGATAGGCTAATAAAGGACCGTGCGTCTGCTTTGATAGGACGACTAAAAATGGAACCCAGCGCGTGAAAGAAAAGCCTAAAAGCGGGACATATTCGAGTCGTATTATTCATTTAAATCCAACGCGGGGGTGCATGTGTTTGCAGTTGCACTTTCCTTAAGACTTAAAAGAGTAGCTTATGGTCCATCATGGCAGATATGCATCTTTTGTAGATTAACCCAAAGCTCTACATCACACATTTTAAAAAAATGAAACTCATCCGAAACCGTCGTCGTGGCCCGATTAGATGGCAGAGATCGCTGATTTCTTTCTTACTCGTATACGACCGCGCTGTATATAGTCTGCTTTAAGGAGGCTAAGTTAGAACGCGACGACGGATAAACAACAGCGTTTTAATAGCAACATTACGTCTCTCGCGTGCTTTTGGTGAAATCTGGACCTGTCCTGATAAGACACAAGGTCATCTGTTAGGGGGGAGCGTCTGCATAGGAAATCAGCGGCGGCTCCCTGCAGACTCAGCAAGCGAGACCGAGGAGATGAGTTAATAGTCACTGCTCTGGTTTTTTAAAGTCTGTCTGCGGTTTGAGAGCCTCATTCTCTATCACGTGGGTTAGCGTCGAGGAAAAAGAGAGACGGAACCGATAGCGAAAGAGAGACGTAACAGCCGAGAATAAGGGGACGTGCTCGTGTGGCGCCGTCAACCGTCCCTTTCGCCCTAATCATTTTCAAAAAAAATCATGTCGCCAGTGTAGTTTTTTTTTATTCGCACACCAAAAAAATTCAAATTAGCCGCAGTTGTGCAGACGGGAGTTACTTAAGTGAATTTCCCCCATGTGCCATTTTTTCGGGGTGGGCGAGAGAAACCCGTCTCACCTCGAGTTTGTGTCAGTCACAGCTGGCAATGGCGAATTATTAAGGGAGCGGATTTGACATGAAATGTTGTGACGTAGTCAAGCCCTCTCTACCTTTTTTCTCCACCCATTAGTCTCTGAGAGGGGGGGTACTTGACAGGGGAGTGCCATCAGCTCAGGCAGCACAGCTCTCTCTCCTCCTCCTCCTCCTCCTCCTCCTCCTCCCCCGCAGATGCACCTTGGGCCTGCAGTGATCTCCTCCTCTCCTTTGTTTTCGCCGCATCTGTTCGGCGTCAGATGACAGCGCTGATTAGCCTCACTCGGGGGCCTTAATAAGACAAGCGGACGTACGGGGAAAGGGCGGCTGAAGGCGAAAACGCAGACACACAAACACACACACCGTCGTAATCACTTCGCGCTCCGGCCCTTTATGCTTTATACCCGACTCCCTTAGCCTTAACCTAACTAGGCCTGTCCTTAACACTAATGAGGTCTGGAGAATGTTCTTCACCGTTGGTGATTTGTCCGGCTTTCCCTGTCTTGACATTTCTGCAAGTCTAACAGTGCTGCACACTGAATAGAGACAGAGACAGAGAGAGGGAGAGACTTTTTCTCTTCACGTCAAACCCTCTGGATCGTGTCCAAGGCTGTAGTTACTGTATTAGCGCTTTCACACTATTTTGAATGTTTCCTCATTCTTTTTTTTTTTGCGCTCATGTTTATCAGTTGTTAACCTGAAGTTTTTTGTTTTTTTTTATCAAGCCTAAAGGTTTTACAATATTTCAACAGCCAACTACTACTGTCAACAGCAGAGGAGCCAAAACTTGTTCTCCTCCAGGGCCAAATTGACTTTTTATATAATAACAACATAGGGCTCAAGGAAAATAGCAGTCTTGTATTTTGCATAAATTTGCTTTTGTCACAATATATAATAATAATATTTACACTACTGTTCAAAAGTTTGGGTTTCCAATGAATATAACATTAAATGAATCAGAAATACACTCTATACATTGTTAATTCTAGCTAGTTTTTTAATGGAATATGTACATAGGTGTATAGAGGTCCATTTCCAGTGTTCTAATGGTACATTGTGTTTGCTAATGGCGTTGGAAGGCTATTGGATGATTAGAAAACCCTTGTGCAATGATGTTAGCACAGCTGAAAACAGTTTTATTTGTAATAAAAATCATTATTTCTAATCTTGTCAATGTCTTGACTAGGTTTTCTATTCATTTTGCAACTCTTTTGATGAATAAAAGTCTGACTTTTAATGGAAAACACAAACAAATTGTATAGGTGAGCACAAACTTTTGAACAGTAGTGTATGTGAATTGGTCGCAATAGTTGTCTCCCCATTTAAAAAGTTTGCGAACACTGGACTTTACATGATAATACGGTGGCTTCACTTCCCCGAGAATCGTTGTTCCCGTTTCTTGTTGGTGTTTGTGAGTCTCTCTCTCTCCCCCGTGTGAAACTGTTGTCGCACATTTATAAAGCGAGATGGCTCCCGTTTCAAATTGCCAGTGATGTAAACAAGACGGTGCCGGTCCAAAAGGCTAACTTTTGTCACACGTCTTCATTGTGATAAGTGTTGCCAAACACGCCGTCAGCTGCTAACTAGCTGCCACATGACGACATGCAGTCGTGCCGATGGTGCGCGGCTGCAGGAGCATGTTTGGTTACGGAAAAGTGTCACAAAAAAAAATTGTTTCTCTGCACCTGAGTAATCCAGAAAGTGTTGTTTTTTTTAATTAGTTTGCGTATTTTAATACGTTTTAATAAGTAAATATATTTGGCATGATCTAGTCAGATGTGTTGGTGTGTGTGTGTGTGTGTGGGCGTGCAGCCTCAGCTGCATTTCTGCAGGGTGAACTTCTCTAACTCGTCTTCGCCCGTCTTCCCCCACCGCCGCCGCCGCCGCCGCCTCCTGCTGGATGCTCCTCACTCTGATGTGTGTGTGTCCCAGCCCACCTGTTCAGGCCTCATTACTGTCAGTGCCCGTGTTAATAAATATCCAGGTGTAGAGAGAGCTCCTCGGTGCCTGTACTTCATCACCGAGGAGCTCCAGTCTGCCCGGGCGCGCCCTCCTCTCCCTGCAAGCAAGGCTGACAGGAACCATGATTACACTGTAAGCACTGTAGTTATTCACCTTCTGCCCAAACTCCGACACTGCACTCCATCTTACACACACACACACACAGCGCCGCCGCTGAGGCACACACTCATGCGATGCTCATGCACATGTGTATACATCCGCACAGGAACACACACACACACTCTGATAAATAGGAACAGATATTTGCTCTTTCATTCCCATTATTTTTCCCCTTCCACTCAACCATGTATGAAAGCAACATGGATGATACTCGCCGGCGATATTTTGGTGACGGCTCGCTCGCTAAGTCATTACACCGGTGTGGGTGCACAGTACGAAACAAGGATCTGTAAAAAAAAAAAATGTGTTATTTCAAAAATATATTTGAATATCTGTCTTTAAGTGACGTCATCTAAAGGATAATACGTTTCTGTACTACATATTTACCACTGTAGAACAGGTCATTTTCATTTATTTCACTGACAAGTTAAGTTTCTTTTTTATACGTTTTATTTGTTTCTTCTGTTTGGTCATTTCATTTAGCATGAAGGCCTTAAAGCTCACATAGAGTGGTCCTGTTGCACATATATGTTAGTTATGGAGGTCTACTTACATACATTAACTTGTTTTTATGCTCAAAAACCTCCTAGTTGCTGTAAACGAGCCGATAGAAATCCTCTTTTCTGACAGTGTTCATCAGCCGCGATATTTGAGACTCAACTCTCTCACCCAGAAGACAGAGTGTCTTGTGATTGGCCAATACCCGGAAGTGACATATTCAGCACACCCGCTCTCAGAAGCGCAGCTCCCCCCTCTGGAACGGTGGATGCACTGCTACTCATTATCAAAACATTGTTTTAACAGTGTTTAAAAATAGCTTCTTCACGACTCCCCGCCGCAGTCCCTTTGACGACCTTTGACCCAGAGTCTAGAAGACACTGTCGCTCGTGAAACACCTCCACAACGGACATTATTCTTCTTCTTCTGTGGTTCAATGTACGCAACCGGATGTGCCCGGACTAGTGCCCGGAGCAGGACGATCTGCTGTTCCAGAGAACCGGTGTTTACGTAACCGGACCGGGTTTTTTCAGAGATCTCGCTGAGCTCGAGATTACAATAAAACACGGCGTTCTCAGCAGTGGCTGAACTGTTTGTTTAGAACCTTCAGAGCTTCTTAAACAAGGTAATGACGCAGATACACACTAAAAAAACAGCGTTAATTGGAACTTCCGGTCTAGGTCCGCTTTAATCCTCGGTCACTTTCAAAGTTCTTCTTTATGACTGGAGTCTTAAAAAGAGTCAAGAAACAGTTCAGAAAACTCACATCAAGTACCAACGTTGAACAGAACACACAGTCATCAGTCGCTAGTTTGTAAAAACACATTTATATATATTTATTTTTTTTACATAATTAACATATTTTCACAAAACAAACTTTTTTATTGTTGTTTTTATGAAAGTAATTCAAATACTCCTCATGTAAGAATCCTTATTTAGACATTTAAAGTCTGCACGTCTGTAATTGTACTTATATGTCATGATTCCATTCCAAATACATGAGATAAAAAAGTAGGTATCTGTGCTGAATCTGGTCAAAAATAACTCAAATTATCATATTTTACAAAAAGGTCAATTGTAAGTAAAGATTAAAAAGGCAAATCTTAATGCTTCACTCTGCTCAGACTGTAAAAATGTAAATTAAACAGCAGCGATAGAGTTTAACTGAAACAGCTTTATTTCTTCTTTATAGGAATTAAATATTTGTTGTTGGAGCCTTGTTTTTATACATGGCTGAATATGGATATGCTTGTAAATATAATTACTGATATCAGTATTGGACTCATATAAGTGCTATCTAACAGTTTTTTGTGCTGAACTATTTTCTTTTCTTTTGTCGTTGCCGAAATTAACAAAAACACACGACCATACTCCTCTTAGTTAGTCAAGTCTCAGCAGCCTGAAAAGGGCAGATTCCCTGGTATTTCCTGGTATTTCCTGGTATTTCCTGGTATTTCCTGGTATTTCCTGGTATTGTTGTGTGTCTGATGTCAGTGTGAATGGGTGAGTGGGTCAACCAGGCTTCTGTGTGAGGGCTCTCATCTCCCGGGCCCCGAAATGACAGGGAGGACACAACCACTTGACTCTCGAGGAGCAATCCTACGCTCGGGGCTTTAATGCACTGCCTTCTTGGGTCTGAGCCGCAGCAATTGGGTTTGATAGCCATGTCATTGTGAGAGGAGGCCGTCTGGAGGTCTGCAGCGGCCGGGGATTACGGGGTGGAGTTGAGTTAGAGTACAAGAGGAGAGCGGGCAGTGGAAGTATATCTGTGTGTTTGCTGTCTCTGGATGTAGACCTGTCTCACCTCACACTGAGTTTCTTTTACATGTAAAGAGGCAGAACGACCACATGCTCCCACAATCTGTTTCTATGCTCGTTTCCCACCACACAGTTTGATCTGCTGCTGTGCTCACAATTATAAAGCATTCTTTCAACAACAGCTAATTCAGAGAATAGCAGTGTCTGAAGTCATTTCTGCCGTCGCTGCCTCTTCCTCCCGTGATTCGGTGTAATCTGTGTAGAACCCGAGTTAATCCCAGTGCAGACTAGAGCTGTAGGATTTTGAATAAATACCTAATTGCGATTATTTTTGACAGGAATTGCCATTGCTTTACTACGGAGCCCCCGAAGTGACATGAAAAAAAAAAAAAAAGACGAAAAATTGAAATCTCGAGTTTCAAAGTCCAAATCTCAAGTTTCCAAAAAATTATGAAAAAAAATAAATCAAATTTTTTTGAATTTTGAATTTAAATTTTTTTTTTTTTAAAGTTTCCAAAGAAAAAAAAATGTTTTAATATTTTTTTGGGAAACTCGAGATCTCGACTTTGAAACGCGAGATTTCAATTATTTTTTTTTTTTCGTCTATTTTTTTTTTTTCTCATGTCACTTCGGGGGCTCCGTACGATACGATATCCGAGAGAATGTTTTTTTTTAAACTCATTTCGCTTAGAAAAACGTGAAAGGATGATTGTGATATTTGTGCAGATCTGTAAGAAACAAACGGGTACAGATCAAGACAATAATGAATCTAAAATTATGTTTTGGCACACATTTTGGCTTCTCGCGTTTTGAAAATTGAAGTCGTCCGTATTGCGATTTTGATATAATTTGCGATTAATTGTTCAGCCCGAGCGCAGACTTCTGAAAATCAGTGAAAATGCAAATTACACAACATTCTGCCAAGTACAATCTAAGGCTAAAGACCACATTATACTTCTGCGACCGCGTAACCACGGAGACCACTCGAGCCTTCATACTTCTCTGTCATGGTGACGGATACGCACTGCAATTTCCCCACCCGGTCAGTAGGGGTCGCTACGTAAGGTTGTTGTGCTTTTGGCTACAGTGAGCGATGGCGTCCGAGAGAGAAAGACTGTTGTTGCAGCAGCGGAATCACATTGAAACAGTGGCCGTTTCTCACTTTTCTGTGTCACGGAACGCAGTTTAAAGATAATTTGAGGCGAGAAATTAGCCATTTAGAGTCTAAACATGTGGTTTGTGTGTTAAGATATGACGTATTTATAGTTTGGAAGCGACGTTGTCGGCGGTGATCAGCTCCGCCTCTGTGGACGCTCGGTGCTCACTGTGAGCCAGCACAGAGCAGCGTTATCTCGGCCTGACCTGAGGACCAATCGCAGATCTCAGACGCAGAGGCTCACGGGCGACGTAGAGGGCTCTCCGTAACCGACGTAAAGCACTTTACGAAGGAGTATAAATTGGGCTTAATGCTAATGATTCGGCGAATTGCAAAACCCACAGAGGAATGAGTTCCCTCTCTCAGTTTACTCAACTCCCAGACACACAAAGTTTCTCGTCTGTTGAGTGAGAGCTCAGAGACGTCTGTGCCGCTGTCTATGAGACGGAGAGAGAGAGAGAGAGACTGACGGAAGTCGATCTGTGATGGATGCGCTGGCAGATGCTCGGGTAAGAGTTGTCATCAGCAGTCGCAGAAAAACCTCATGGAAGAGAGCCAGGCACGAAGGCTTTGATTTGGGCCTACAGTGGCTCCGCGCTGTAGCTTTGATTAGTGCCTCCATGAAAATGTATGCCCTGTGCTCAAAGAAAACTGGGGGAGTAACTACCTGTCAGGATATTCACAAACAAGGCTACTTAGACTACAGGGAACTGTATATTTTAAAGTCTAATCCGACCCACCGTTTCGTTTCATTTCAATACGGGGGGGGGCTCGTGAAATCCCTGCTGGCGCCTGCCCCACTGCACCCAAGCTAAAGGTCCCCAGATAAAGGAGGAGGTGCACTGCTATACTCCCCCCCCCCAAATAATAAAAAAATGTGAGCGAGAAGGTGCTCTCTCAACCAAACAACAAAGGCTCTCTGCCAGATGCTGTGAATACCAAAAAAAAAAAATCATCCCTGCAACACAAACACAAAATATATAAATTAATCAGAGTGCACCAGGTAAATAAATAAATAATGTATACGAGGAGCTAATTAAATGTGTTTATTCCTGTTATCATATGCTGCCCTCATTTCCACCACTTGAAGTCATGAATCATTAAGTGGCTGCTAAATTGGTCTCCGGGGCCGTCCTGGTGGCAGGGGGGGGGGGTGTTGGGGGTGTTGGGGGGGTGCGGTCAGATCCCTGTCTGGCAGACGGCAGGTGTGCCGCCGCGGACGGACGGATGGCCTGTGCTCCCGTCGCTCCTCGGACAGCAGCGGCTGACAAAAGGGAAGCAAGGGGGGGGGGGGGGGGGGCGTCACGCTGGGAGGTGAGCGGGCCAGAGAGGAGAGAGCGTGGAGCCCCGGAGCCCGTCAGCTGACAGGAGCCCCAGCGTCGCCGAGGTCCAGCCTCGCTTTGATTAATGAGGGCGTTTGAAAGACAATTAGTGGGAGCAGATTTGCCTTCAACGGCCTTATCAATCAGAACTCTTTTAATTCAATGTGCAGCGCCGCGCGGCACCCAAAACGAGCGTGTAAGCATTGTGCGTAAGGGCAGGGATCGCCTGCCAGTCAACAGGAGGAGGAGGAGGAGGAGGAGGAGGAGGAGGAGGAGGAGGTCGGTCCATAACGTCAAACACCTTTTCTCCAAGGACTTTTCAGACTTAGAGATAAAATAGTTAAAGCAACAATTCCTCATAAACTAAGATGAGGAAAAACACACTTCTTCACCTTCATGTGCTCATTTCTTTTCCCCACACACATAAAGAGATGTTTTTATACTAAAGATCCATTTATATAACACTTAGTGGGTTTATTTGAAATTAAAATTGAATAACGTAATGAACGAGCGTAATCCTTTCAAGATAGAAAATAGTTTTTGATTTTTGTTGCCTCGTGAGCCTTTTATGTGTACTTTCGGCAAGGGCCTTGGTTTCTGGAGGTCACCATCTTGTTTTTTTTTTACAACAGCCCAAAACAAATCAGTCAGAATTAACAAAAAAAAAAAACATTATCTCAGGAATGAAAAGACTCGGTTTATTACACCATTACGTATATTTACTTTACAATTTAAATCGTTGTTTTGACACATTTTAAAGAAGAGATTTTTAATCTCAATGTGTTTTATTTCCTGTTTAAATAAAGATATCAATACCGACCCATCCCCTGAAATTAAAATCCTGCAAAAGCCTGAATTTAATTCAACGGCCGCCCCTTGTTATTACTACTTTATTTACATTATAGTGCAATAAAGCCACCATTTTATGTGTCCATATAAATGTATCCAGCGTGCACTATAATGCTCTCAGCGATTCAAATGAAACAGTAAAAGTGGCGTCGCTAGCATAATGCGAGCTTCTTTCTGCTAACAAGCCCTTAAAGCAATAAAGGCCATTTTATAGAGTCAAAAATTAGCATTAGCGAGTGTATCCACGTCTGTCTGCGGTGATGTTAAATATAATGGTCGGAGGCTTGTTTTCACAGTCTGAGTGCATCACCAGCACCACGAGCACCACTTTAAAGGGGGTCACCGCTCAGGAAGGGCTTGTGTTTAGTCGTCTAATTAATCAGGTGTGGGTGTTTCAGGTGTGAGACCTGAGTCCCGTCGCCTATTAAGTCAGGTTTGCTATTACAATGGAGTATTTGTCAGGTAATATGAGCAATGATGTGACAAATCCTGCTTATTGAACATGTTATGCACCAAACTATGTAGATGCATTTTACTGCGTTGATAAAGACCCCGTTTTACTGAAACTACGTACGTTTAAATCGAGCTAAGACCATAGTCTGACTAAGACAATCGGACAAAGCTGCTGATACATGTGGAGGAGAAAATTATTTATTGGCCGTGTGCGTGTGGCGCTATATCTCTCTATAAGCTAGTGTGCATTGAATCAGTTTCAACAGCGAGTGCAGTGAGATGGACACGGTTCTGTACGTTTCGTACCCGCTGTACGTGCTAGCCGTGAAACAAATTTGATCTTGCATGGCTCTTGGCGGTTGCATATGTTACTCAATTATTTGTTCATAAATTTGTAATTGCCTTAAAGCTCACATAGAGTGGTCCTGTTGCACATATATGTTAGTTATGGGGGTCTACTTACATACATTAACTTGTTTTTATGGTCAAAAACCTCCTAGTTGCTGTAGACGAGCCGATAGAAATCTGTCTTTTCTGACGCTGTTTCCCAGCCGCGATATTTCAGACTCAACTCTCTCACCCAGAAGACAGACTGTCTTGTGATTGGCCAGTACCAGGAAGTGACATATCCAGCACACCCGCTCTCAGAAGTGCAGCTCCCCCCTCTGGTGGAACGGTGGGTGCACTGCTACTCATTATCGAAACATTGTTTTAACAGTGTTTAAAAATAGCTTCTTCAGGACTCCCTGCCGCAGTCCCTTTTATGACCTTTGACCCGGAGTAAGACCCAGAGTCAGAAGACACTGACGCTCGTAAAAACACGGACGTTATTCTTCTTCTGCGCTTCAATGTACGCAACTGGATGTGCCCGGACTAGTGCCCAGACTAGTGCCCGGAGCAGGAGGATCTGCTGTTCAGGAGAACCGATGTTTACGTAACTGGACCTGGTTTTTTCAGAGATCTCGCTGAGCCCGAGATTACAATAAAACACAGCGTTCTCAGCAGTGGCTGAACTGTTTGTTTAGAACCTTCAGGGCTTCGTAAACAAGGTAATGACGCAGATACACACTAAAAAACAGCGTTAATTGGAACTTCCTGTCTAGGTCCGCTTTAAAGTAAAATTGTTTTGTGCATGTGCTAAAACAGCTTCTGTTGTATTTATTTACTTTAAAAAAAAAATGTATAGTTACTTTACGAGGAAGAGCAAAGACAGTTCATTTCAGCTTCTCCCGCTAATAGCCGAGGAACAATATTGTGGAGAGGAGTGAAAAACCAACAGCAACTGTTAGCAGATTCTGACGAATGGCCTCAACCAGGTTTCTCTGCTTTTACAATTACAACTGCCAAGACTTTCCTAAACAACAACATATTGATCTGTCACATACACTGGTTCAGACAATCTAACAAAAACCTTACACACAAAAAAAAATACGAAAAGAAACTGCTCCCCAGTTTCTTCACAGCACATTTTTACTAGTTTCTGACAGCTGCAAAGGCCGATTTCCACCAGGTATTTTCCAAGTTCATGACAGCTCAGGAAAGTGCTCAAACAAACATACGTATTTAAAAGTAAGGCGCCGCGGCATTTAATCGTGTCACACAGTCACCTTCCTGCACAATTACACTTGTCAGTCACTTGAGCTCAAATTATTTGAACCGCCGGAGGAATGATGTAGATCTGCCAGCGTGCTTAAAAGGCTGGAAGATGTATTTTCATAAATGTGGAAACGAGCAGTTGAGGAAGTGTCTATTGATCCCGGGCGTCTGTAAATAAAACAGGGGGGCGATGGGCAAAAAGAAACAAAACAACTCTAGCGGAGAAAACATGGAGAGGAAGAAAAAAAAAAAAAAATCAATATGTTCCCTCACTGGTGGGTCCTCTGTGGTCAGATGTTCTCTGTGGGTTCGTTTGCAGGCAGTAAGGAGAGTCAACACACAAGTCAACATCCTCGTGATTTTCAATGTCTTTTATAATGGAGCTCTGCAGAGAGTGCTCCTCATGTGCATTTAACCCTGTTCGGGAAAAAAATGAAGTAGATACAGTTATTTGTCTCTGAGTTCATCTCGTATGAATGGAAAGTAGTTGTAAAACAGTCTCGAGAGATGCTGTGTGCACTGTTTAAAGTGCAATTTCCCATGTCAGAGTCAACGTCTAGTTATAGAAAATGAGTTGTAGGTGAAATAGTACATTTTAGGGAATGTATTACAGTAATTCTAGGGTTAAAACCCTGTTTTTAAGAAGGAAAGATTGTTCTCAATTATCCAAAATAGGCTCATTTCATCAGAACATCCTCTTCTTCATGTGTCGGCTGTCATGGATCTCCATCGTTCCCGATCTCGTGTCGCTGTGGTTCAGTCCTTGTATTTCAGTTTTTGATGGCGTCAGTCCACGTTGTTCTTGGTCTCCCCCGTTGTCTTCTACCATTTATCTGTCCTTCCGGTAGCAGTCGTTGTAGATCGCATTCTCTCGCGATATGGCCAAAGTATGCACATTTGCTGGTGTTTAGCAGCGATCTTTTAGTTTTCATCCTAACTTCTTTGTTTGCAAACTTGAGGCCTTTGCTTTTGTTGGTGTACAAGTCTCTGCCCCGTACAGAAGTGTTGACCAGATGTAGAATTTTGCTGTCGATGCTGATCTTTCTTGATGTCAAAACTGCTGCCATGTTGTCAAAGGCAGCTTTAGCGTCACGTGACGCTGTTAGCTTGACTAACAGTAGATCATTTATTTAGAAAATGCATAAGGTAGGGGGTCCACGGTTGGTTGGTGTAGTGGTTAGCACTCTTGCCTTTGCAGCAAGTAGACCCGGGTCCCTGGGTTCAAGCCCCTTTTGGAACAACTATGGAACAAGGGCCTTTTTGCAAGGAGTTTGCATGTTCTCCCCGTGTGTGCGTGGGTTTTCTCCGGGTTCTCCGGCTTCCTCCCACAGTTTAAACACATGTGGATGAGGTGAATTGGAGACTCTAAATCAGGGGTTCTCAACTATTTCTCCAAAAACTATTATACAGCGACAATGCAGGAGCACATAATATGTATAAAAAAGTGGATTTTGGGTTCATATAAACCCATAAATACTACACAGTGTCCCTTTTAAATATGATGCATTTGGCTCCATTGCGGTTGAAACCAGGCCAGTTGTGCATGGACACTGGGCTCCGTCTGCCTCCTCTCTCTTTTTTTTCCAGCTTAGTGGGCAATAAGGAATGCTGCTCGCCTCCCTCCTTTTCCCATTAGCTGTTTTATTTCACGGGAAATTTACTTCCTGCTCGCTGTAATTGGTATGTAGGCACCTCCTGATGTGGGCATTAGGATTTTTTTAATACAATCTTTTACACAGGTAGAGAATGTGCATACATTACCCTTTCACACTTGCACACGATTTGATTGTCATTGGCAATTATTTACCCCCGTGCGCGTGTTGCGTAAAACAAAGTCAAAGATTGTGGCTAATTTTTTATTATTAGTTAAAATATGAAGTCGTGGTGACATTGTTTCCTCGTCCGTAATCCACGTTGCTGATGATAACTGTAAGAAGACTTTGAAATTTTTAATTGGATTTTTTTTGGCTTTTATGGTGTGGAATGGAATCAAAAAAAAAAAGGACACGTTTCATGATGTTTTTTTACATGTCAGCATTAGCAGACTTTTAATGAAAGAAGAAGAAAAACACTTTATTATGACCATAATGTTGCATTAGTGCCTCTTTTGTCCGTGTGGTGACACTGGCCTGAATCCACAGTGAACTCCAACAGCCACATAAAGCATGTTTTCTAAGAATAATTCTTCCATTTTGCAAGAAGGAAAAAAGAGTTAATCTTACCTCCTGGTAATTATCTCCACCCCCATTGCTCTTTTTAATTCACAGCATTTAGAACGGTTTAGTTGCTGCAAATTAGCCAGCCGATTGTGTGTTTGGAATTCAGGACGCCGTGCGCGGCGTCGAATGGCTGAAATGGCTGCAGCAAAGTCTTTCTACCGGCAGAGGCCAGAACCGGGTGCCGTAATGATATTCGTTTTCAAACGGGAGAGCATTCTAATGGGCAATTAAGACGATCAAGCCTGCCAAGATACACATGAAGAACGCAGTCCTGGTTGCCAGCGATTACGCGTCCTCCGCCCCGGCGCTCTTTCCTGCTCTGGCCTCGGCTTTGTGTCGTATAATACGCGTACACGAGTATAGCAGCGAGCGAGAGAAAGAAAGAAAGACGGGGGGAAAAGCACAATATAATTGAACTTTCCACATTATTTCGCACTAATATGTGCTGCCACTTGGTCTCATTAGTGGAATGATGTGCTCTGCCATTCTGGAATGAACTCTTTGCCCGAGTAATTAAGGCTCCTAAAGTTTCCAGTCCTTTGTTTAAAGAATTCGTCCTTGTGCTCTCCATGCCCCATCAGCTGCCTAATTAGCAGAGGCCCTTTTGTGTGATTAAAAATTCTCACAGAGATTCCGTTGGATATTTTTTCCCTCCCGTTAATGAGTTATTTGCGGACAGCTGGGGAACAGGCGCGGACTCCCGGCTCCCTCCTCGCAGGACCTCCTGTGCGTTGGGCAGACCTCTGTCAGCGCCGGAGAGTGAGAGCTGTCACGTCCGTAATGGGGATGGAAACTGGTCAGAGCCATCCAAAAAAAAAAAAAAAAAAAAACCCCACAGGAATGGAAGTGCCTTGAAATATAAATGAGGATGAATATTCATATTCCCACCCCCCACCACCCACTTCGATTAAAAAAGAAACTGCTGAGTATTAATATACATGTGGGTCAGTCAAAGCAGCATTCAGAGCTCTGTGTGTCGTGTTTGTCTGCCCATTAACGCACTCCTTGGATTCATTTGCTATTATCCTCGGGGTTCTTTTTCTTCCTAAAGTTGGGGTCGCCCCTCTCCGCTGAGAATTGTGCGTCGGAGGATTTTTCCCTTTTGTTACCGTTCTCCCACTTAGCGAGCGCGAGAGAGAAAGCCATGAAAGAGCAAGAAAAGGCATTTAATGAAGCCCACTCGGAAGTAAGGTAAGCAGGGGTCGAATCCGAATGAAACGAAACAAGCGCTCGCTGTGTGTACAGCCAGAGGACGGCGGGGGGATCCTGGGGGAGTAAAGGAGTGACATTGGGAGGAAAAAAGGCCTGGAGGAAAAAAAACTAGTCCAACGTTGGTGGAGCTGCATGGGACAGATGCCCTTCAGCCTCGCAGCCAACTCCTCTGCCCTCTGTCGACATCCTGTTGCAAAGCAGCGACAGAAGAGGAAAACATTAAAGCTCCCATAGAGCGGTCCTATCACACATATATGTGAGTTACGGAGGTCTACTTACATACATTAACTTGTTTTTTATGGTCAAAAACCTCGGAAATCTCACCCCCAGAAGACAGAACTGTGTTGTGATTGGCCAATACCTGGAAGTGACATAATCAGCACACCAGCTTTCAGCAGCACAGCTCCCCCCTCTGGAACGGTGGATGCACTGCTACTCATTATCAAAACACTGGTTTAACAATGTTTAAAAATAGCTTCTTCACGACTCCCCGCCTCAGTCGCTTTTACGACCTTTGACCCGGAGTCAGACCCAGAGTCAGAAGACGCAGTCGCTCGTGAAACACCTCCACAACGGACGTTGACGATATATTTTAGCGGAAGTGACTTTCGTTTAGACGGTGACAGAGTTTTTTTAAGAAGCTCCGAAGGTTCAAAAACTCCAAACTTTTGGGCTTCATAAACAGAGGCGTTTCTTGCTACATGCGGACTATGCGGCTGCATAGGGCCCCGCAGCCACCAGGGGGCCCCCAAGCTGCAAGTTCAGACTCATATTTTATTATATTTTTGAGAATTAAAAGTAGCTGTCTTTATTTGCATGTATTCATTATGCATATATTTGTTCTGCTACCTTGTTATGCCACCTTGTTCTGCCACCTTGTTATGCTACCTTGTTATGCCACCTTGTTATGCCACCTTGTTATGCCACCTTGTTATGCTACCTTGTTATGCCACCTTGTTATGCTTCCTTGTTATGCCACCTTGTTATGCCACCTTGTTCTGCCACCTTGTTATGCTACCTTGTTATGCCACCTTGTTACCCTACCTTGTTATGCCACCTTGTTATGCTACCTTGTTCTGCTTCCTTGTTATGCTACCTTGTTATGCTTCCTTGTTATGCTACCTTGTTATGCTTCCTTGTTATGCCACCTTGTTATGCCACCATGTTATGCCACCTTGTTATGCTACCTTGTTATGCTACCTTGTTATGCCGCCTTGTTATGCTACCTTGTTCTGCTACCTTGTTATGCCACCTTGTTCTGCTACCTTGTTATGCTACCTTGTAATGCTACCTTGTTATGCTACCTTGTTACCTGCTGCATCATCACAGAATATATGAAAAAGTTAAGAATCTTTACCTCGAGTTTGAAAAAAATAGGGGCCCCCAATCAGCTAGAAACGGCCTTGTTCATAAACAAGGTAATGACGCTGATAAACACCAAAAAACAAACAGCGTGAACTGGAACATCCGGTCTATGGGAGCTTTAAATCACTTGTTCATACGATACGTCACAATTCCATCTCGGTAATAAGCTGAATCCTCTCCACATGGATCATTTATTAAATGTCCACTGCTAAGACGTGTGAGTGCGGCTGTGATGACGCTGCAGGCTGACGGAACATGAAAGCGATGATTCCGACACTTGACTCACATACGAGATGAAGAGGTTAACTGATTTTTATAGAAACGTCAGTGTAAAAAAAAAAAAATTATAAAAAATCCAGACGCGGCATAACGGTCTAATACTTATTCCTTTTCAAAGAGAGTGAAAAAAAAGATGACAATCTCATGAAAAAGAATTGACACCAAATAGGGCATATTTAACTTTTAAATTAAATTCCGCACGAAATCCTGCAAGAACAAAGAGTACTGGAATAATTATTGACCTCATTTCAGTTTGATCTTCATAATCACTGTGAGGGAAAAGTGTCCACGGTGAAGGTTAGAGAGATTAGATCGATTATCAAATAATACATCGACCTTTGATGATTATAGCTGGTCTTATGTGTTGATTTGCGTGTTTTTTGACCTATAGAAAGTCTTTTTATGTATTAATTCCCCCTCGTCAACAGATCAGTTCATTCATACAGGAATGATTCCACGTTGGATCCTGTTTGGATAGAGTTAAATTTTCCTGGATGCACGGCGCTCTGAGTAATTTGTTTGTTTTTAATTAAAATCTAATGTAGCACTCTTGGGCCCGGCAAAAACTCTGCAGCTCTGCCCGGTGACTGGGGGGATATTTAATAAGCTGCAGTGCTGAAAGTTGTTTCATTAGGTGTGAAAAGGCGCTGATAACTCAATAGCCAACAGCCAAACATCCTCTCTGTGTCGCTTTCCTGCCTCTTTAATCTGTTTTTCATTCTGCCCGGTGTGGGCTGCAGCAGTAAGCGGGGAACTTCACACAAAAAAGGAAAAAGACATTCATCACCATCGGGGCCTCCGACAAAACCGGGGTGACAGAGCGAGCCGGGGCCCGGGTTTGGCCGAGGAAGGAGACGATCAGACTGCAGAGACGCTGCTGAGACGCCTGAAGTGAACTTGTATATTTACGTACGACAGTTTATTTCCGGGTGTCGTTAACGCTGTCGGTCGCGAGTAAACGACGTCCACATCTCAGCCCCACGGCTTTGACGATGTTCTCCTCGTATATTTTTATTGTAATTATTTTTTTTTTTTTATTATTCTCATCATCCTAGTATCATCATGTATCACCGTGTGCATATATATAGGGTTAGTGATTTATTCATATATGGAGATGTTCATCTGGCAACACTTAAGTGCTCTCCGTCTTTCATGATCAGCCATATTTTAAGGCAGGCTGTTTTTGATGATCACTGAATGAATATTGCATGGGTCACATTTGTGAGGTCATAATGTGGCTATGACTTAACAATATGAAGGAGAACGTGACTGACTGGGTCTGAAATGACACAAAGCATAAGCAAGATTGGAGAATATCCTGATACAGCAAATTACCTATAGACTTAGAAATAAAAGTTCTAAGTAGAACCATGCACCTTCCATTCCACCAAGAACCCTTTTAAAACCCTTTATTCATGAAAGGTTTTTAAAGGGTTCTCTGGATCAAAATGGTTCTTACTGGAACCATTAGTGTTACCAAGAACCCTTTCTTCGGGAAAGATTTTTCAGAAGCAAATGGTTCCAGGTAGAACCTCAGCCCTTGTAGAAGAACACTTTTGGAACCCTTATTTATAAGAGTGTATACACTCTTAGAAATAAAAGTGCTAAGTAGAACCATACAAGGTTCTTCGGCTTGTCCTCATAGGAGAACCCTTTTGGAGGCTTCCACCAAGAACCCTTTTAAAACCCTTTATTCAGGAAAGGGGTTTTAAAGGGTTCACTGGATCAAAATGGTTCTTACTGGAACCATTAGTGTTACCAAGAACCTTTTCTTCGGGAAAGATTTTTCAGAAGCAAATGGTTCCAGGTAGAACCTCAGCCCTTGTAGAAGAACACTTTTGGAACCCTTATTTATAAGAGTGTATACACTCTTAGAAATAAAAGTGCTCAGTAGAACCATACAAGGTTCTTCGGCTTGTCCTCATAGGAGAACCCTTTTGGAGGCTTCCACCAAGAACCCTTTTAAAACCCTTTATTCAGGAAAGGGGTTTTTAAAGGGTTCTCTGGGTCAAAATGGTTCTTACTGGAATCATTAGTGTTACCAAGAACCTTTGAAAAACCCTTTCTTCGGGAAAGGGTTCTTCAGAAGCAAATGGTTCCAGGTAGAACCTCAGCCCTTGTAGAAGAACACTTTTGGAACCCTTATTTCTAGATGTGTTAAGATTGATTGTATTAAGATGTGTCTAGATTGTTAATTTATTCATCCTCACTCACATATGGCGAATGGTTGGGTACAGGTCACCACTCCATCACAGGGCCCAAAAATGAAGACGCACCATTAAAATACATATATAAAAAAGAAGAAAATACATGACAAGAACCTGCAAAAATATCCACATTAGTTCAATCAGCAAAGCATCTCCCTCTGCTTTAACTTCAGTGTTCTTCATCCTTCATTATTGGCGTTTATTCAAAACTCCCATAAACATAGTTGATGGAAACACAGTTAACAAAGATTTTTACCCAAAACCAAATTGCTTTCTGTAATTGTGCAATAATACATGGTCAACACTGAGCAAATATCAGAGTAAGATTTATTAATTGTAGTTTCTTTCTTTATTCTCCGTCTTTTTAGTTGTTCTTCTTCTTCTTGCTGTTTTACAGTCGTTGTCGTCCATAATCTTGCGTTACTGCCTTCTTCTGGATTAAATCATACATTCATTACCTCTCCCTCTGTCCTTTGCATCTCTTCTGGATCTTCCTCTCGCTATAGCTAGCTGGTTCAAAATTCAATCATTCATCACTCTTTGGTTTCTTCAATCAAAGTTAGGGTGAATTCCAATTTCTTGCTTAACCCTCAATCTCAAAAATGTGCTCCCTCTAGTGCAAGTGCTGTCCTGATTCATAGAAAAATTAAGTTGAGGGTCAAGTTTAAGGGCTGTATCGCCCTCAATATTGAGGTTTTCCGAGACCACCCTTGGGAGCAAGGGCTACCCAGAATGCATTGCGTGTTTCGACGTAACAAAGATGGCGTCGAAAGCAGCGAAACGAGTAAGCTGCAAATGAAGTATTTTCTTTGTTAATAGAGATATAAAAATGATGAAAACCATTGTATTATCTTAGTTTAGGCCCATATTATGGATTACTGACGTCATTGTTGCGTAACATTTATTTTTATTTTACCATCTTTTGTCAATAGTCGGCCGGTGTGGTTTACTTTTCAATAAGTCGTGGTGTGTGGTAACTGTCAGCTGAATATTTGTATGAGTATCATCTTATAACTAACTGACAACCTAATAACTTGACTGACAAACGGATCAGAATAAATAATCCTGACGTAAATGTGTTCTTCTTCTTCTTCTTCTTTTTTGGAGTTGACAGACCGGACGCAGCTTTCGCGTTATTCTGCCCCCTACAGTCTGAAGACGTATCTGCATTTAAGGCGTGTCCCATTTCTATGTGACAAAATAACCCTCAACACTTGGTTTTGAGGGTTAGTTAAGATTAAGGGTTGAGCTTGAGGGTTAAGATAGGAATTGGAATTGGCCCCAAGTCTTCTTCTTCTTCTTCTTCTTCTTCTGTGGTGCTCCGAGTACGAAACCCTGTCTTTTCTTTTTTTACTTCCCCTCACAACAAACTTGACGACTCTGCGTGACCTGGGTTATTACTTTGATGTGGTGATGCTTTCAGTGTCGTCGCTGCTGCGTGTTTTCAGACGATAAGAGATACGTTTATGAGGAGCAGACCTCCTAATGAAAAGAAGCGTCTGTATCGTCTAGTTGTCTCGGCTGTGTTTGAGACACATAATCACTTGACCATATTATTATTATTATTACTACAATCCAAAATGCTTATTTTCCTATTTACCTGAAAAATATGACACGGCGAGTGTCCTCTTTCTTTCTTTCTTTCTTTTTTTTACATACTCAACAGATAATACAGAACCCTAATTTGCAGGCAGAGATCTGTGGCAGAGCGGAGTGCTCCCCCCCCCCCACCCCCCTCGCTCATCACTTCAGGGAGGACTTGTGAAGCCTTTACAGTAATAAGGCGACAAGTACGCCTTCATGTGCTCGACTACATCAAGCCCACTAATCCTCGCAGATTGAAGCCGCCCACTGATTTAAATTGCCATTATGTGTTTCATAAACGCTACACTCTGAGGTTTTATATTGGAATAAAAAATAAAAAAAAACCCGGCGAGGTGGAAAAGACGGTGCAAACGGTCCCTTCATTACCGCTCACGCCTTTGTGCTACGGCGTTTAAACAGCGGCCGCTGCAGATATAAAACAGCTCTGTTCCAGCCCAGATAAAAGCCTATTTACATTCAGCCAATATGATGATGATGATGATGATGATGATGATGGTGATGGCAGCGTGAGTATCCAGACAACTGGGCTTTGGTTAAAGCGCCGCCAGACATTGTGACCATCGCGTCTCATTGAGCACAGATACGGCACCTTTAAAGCGGACCTAGACAGGAAGTTCCAATTAACGCTGTTTTTTTTTGTGTGTTTTAGTCTGCGTCATTACCTTGTTTAACCCATTAAGGCCTGAAGCGCCTGGAAAAAATGTCTCTAAAACCTGAGCTTCAATGCCTACTAAATGACTGATTTCTCAGCCTCTGTAGCAGATAGATAGATAGATAGATAGATAGATAGATAGATAGATAGATAGATAGATAGATAGATAGATAGATAGATAGATAGAGCGCGGTTGTTAACACTCCGTCGATTACGGTGGTATTCATCGTCGTTATCGCCGACCTCGTCGTCTTCAATCATAATTATATCTTAACCATAAATCCCGGGCGATTTGTTCAGCGTGTTCGAAGTTATCAGCGATGACGTCATCGAAGACGATGAACTCCTCAGAATCACTGCCTTCAGAAATCCCTCCGCTGTCAAAGTCCTCCATGTTCGCTCGAAGAAATTTCAAAACATTTTCGCGAGGAACCCTTATACCCCCCCAAAAATTGACGTATCCGCTTTACTGGCATCTATGGGTTAAGAAGCCCTGAAGGTTCTAAACAAACAGTTCAGCCACTGCTGAGAACGCTGTGTTTTATTGTAATCTCGGGCTCAGCGAGATCTCTGAAAAAACCCTGGTCCGGTTACGTAAAACAACGGTTCTCCGGAACAGCAGATCGTCCTGCTCCGGGCACTAGTCCGGGCACATCCGGTTGCGTACATTGAACCGCAGAAGAAGAATAACGTCCGTTGTGGAGGTGTTTCACGAGCGACAGTGTCTTCTGACTCTGGGTCTGACTCCGGGTCAAAGGTCATAAAAGGGACTGCGGTGGGGAGTCGTGAAGAAGCTAATGAGTAGCAGTGCGTCCACCGTTCCAGAGGGGGGAGCTGCGCTTCTGAGATGCTGATATGTCACTTCCGGGTTGAGAGATTTGCGTCTCAAATCTCGCGGCTGGGCAACAGCGTCAGAAAAGAGGATTTCTATCGGCTCGTTTGCAGCAACTAGGAGGTTTTTGACCATAATGTAAGTAGACCACCATAACTAACATATATGTGCAACAGGACCACTCTGATCGGCTCATAGGAGGTTTTTGACCATAAAAACAAGTTAATGTATGTAAGTAGACCTCCATAACTAACTAGGTCCGCTTTTAAATGAAACAGAGGTAGAAACAGCTGCAGGATGAGGCCAAACCACAGGTCACGGCTTCATATATTATTATGTGACGCCGTTTCATTCTGAGCCGGAGCTTTAAACGAGTAAACTGTTGGAACACGGACGACAAGAATCGTCGTAAAAAGCCCCGAGCATTGTCATTCTCGTTTTTATTTAATTCAGAGTCGATCGCTGATAAATGTTATTCATTTTGGCGAGTAAGCCAATTAAAAAGAGAGTTTTATCTAATGTGATAGTTAGACATAATTTGCATGAGTTTAGAGTGAAAACACTCCGTTAATAGTGTGGTTTAATTTAATTTTCCACTTCTTTTTTTTTTTTTCCGGAGCATTGGATTAAAAGGATTGAAACTTTGTCTTCCAATTGCTCAACTCTATTGGGCTATTTAATTAGCCGTCTTTGCTGCTCAGACGTGTGCATAAAGCAAAAATCCCCCCCCCCCATCCCAGAAAATAAATGAATAATTAAAACGAATGTATGCTTAAAGGCAATTAAATCAGTGACTGCTTAAGCAACTGCATTAGTACCACTTATCCCGGGAAAAGTGACGGTGAGGAAATGGAAATGTGCTCACAGAGTTACTGACTCCAGGTCAGTAACCGCAGGTGGGAAAAACAGCTCGGCGGCGGCGGCGGCGGCGAAAGTCGGAGTCAGAAAAATGGAGCAAAAGTGAAAGAGACGAGGAGTCTTTTTCAGTTTCTCATGAATAAGGTTCCTTATCAGCGAATGTAATGTCACCAAGTTCCCTTCATCAATTCAATAACGGTGTAAAAGTGGAAGAAGGGGGAGAAAAAAAAAATAGTTGGGTCATTTCTTTGTAATACACCCCTGGGCTTTTTATTATGACTTCATTTCCGTTGTAATATTGGAACGTCTCTATAATTGTAAAAGTGTAATAGACTCTCTCACGTAATTTCATTCCGAACTCCCCGAATGGTCCGTGTGCCGTCTCTGCTCAATTTGAGTAGAATAATGATTTTTAATGTCCACACATGGCTTCCCGTGACCTTTATTCAATCTCTGGGCTGATCAGGAAATATATTGATTCAATTACAGCGCTGATGACAAGCGAACAGAGGCAGAGGAGGAGGGGGGGTAAAAAAGGTCAGCATATATTTGAAAATGTAAATCTTAACAATGTCTTTTGGGTTTGCTGGGGAAAAAAAAAAAAAAGCCATTATCAAATGCCATTTGGCTCCAGTGGCATGTCGCCCTCTGCCTTCCCCCCACACACACACCAATGGGAATAGTTAGAATATTTAGAATATCCACAGTGGGGTTTTTTTCCCTTTGTCAGCGAGTGACTTATATTCAGAGCATGTGCCTCTATTTCGCTGTTTGCTGCGATTGTGTGGAATATAATGGCGCACACATTATTTCTTTACCATTATGTGTCCACAACTGGCCTTTTTTGGAAAATGTCCTAATGACCTTGAGGTAATGACTTCTGTATATGTGCCCGCACACACACACACACACTTCCTCTGCAGCATAAGCCGCTGTGTAACTAAATTAGCTCCTTCTGTGCATGAACATTGAACAAAGCTCTCAAATTCATTTCCTTCTCAAAATGTACAGGCGCACCAGCACCAGCACCAGCATTAGCACCGCGCTCGGCTAATTATTTGTTTGGTCATTAAAAACTCATTAAATTTAAATTGTTAATTTGCATACCACTGTGTGTTGCATCGTAAATTATTAATTGAAGATAAATAAATGAATTCAATTAGGGGGGGGGGGGAAATAAGTAATGTAACATATGCACCACGAGATCTGCGGCTTGTCTTTGTTTTTGACATTGAGGAAAACACCGCGCCGCTAGACGCTCACGCGGAGAACGTCAGTAACTGGAGAAAATGTCACGTGAACGTGTATGCAGGGCCGGCACCAAGGCATAAGCGAACTGAGCCGCTGCTTAGGGCTCCGTGACCACTAGAGGGCCCCCAAGAGCAATTAGCTAAAAGAATAAAATAAAAGTTTGGATTGCTGTTATTTTCTCTCCCCATTTTTATCAAAGCTTTTTTACATAGTTGTCAGATGTGATTATTTAACTTTATATTTTATTTATAAACCATTTTTATGACCTTGTTTCCAGGTGCCTCTGTTGATTTACATTATTATTTAAGTATTTGTTTGATATGTATTTGTTTATCTTATTTAATGTAGTCAAATCTTTGTATTACAGGAGTGTATTTTGAATCTCCCCCCCCCCCCGTCCAAAGATTGTGTACAACTTAAAGGTGCATTATGTAATAAATCCTCCTAATATGTCACAGAGACTCAGGAATAATGTTCATATAACAAACTGAACTCACCAACAACAACAGTACAGACAAAATATTTACATTAAAAATATATATTTTGCAGACTGCAAATCATGTTTATGTTTTGAAATCATGCTTTGGCGTCATGTGGCGCCACCTACCGCCGTCTACCAATCATTGCAGTCAGTAGAGTCTCAGCTGCCGAGCGACCACGGGTTGCCAGTTACGTCAGAAAAACGAAACCTAAAAGACCTCGGTGTTTTGAATTTGAATGTAGTAACCGTTTTTGTCCACATTCTTACATATGGCATCTTTAATATTTTATTTATAAACCGTTAGGTTTGATGCATTGATTCTCTGTGTCGCCAGTAGGGGGAGTTGCTGATTTTGCCAAATATTAATTGAAAGATTTTGCTGTAAGTTTGCAAATCTGGTGTCAAACAAAAAGTTCTCACATTTAGTTTTACAAGTGTATTCGTGACAGAGTAGAATAAGTAGAATACCTTTAGTATAGTAGGTGTGTGAATGATCAATAATCTTCCATCTCGTTGCAAACAATTACTACTGAAACCCAACTCTTGTGCACATACCTCACATATATATATTTCTTTAAATGATGCTGTTGCTGTCCTTGTTGCTCTCTGTGTTTCTCTTATTTTATATGCCCACTACTCTCCTGATCCAGGGATTGGTAAATGTTCACCCTGTTTTTTTTTTAAATCACTTCATTAATTAAATGGGATAGGGAAAAGGTTCTGAGCTAATGGATTAGACTGGGGATGGCTGGTTCAGGCCTTTTACCAGAGGTCACATTTCATTTGCTGCCTATGTCAAGCAACCAGCAGCGAGGGCCTCAGAGGCAATCTAATCAATGCCTGCGTGCTGTAGCCCTTGAATGAATCCATTAAAGTTATGTGGATGCATCCTGCACAGGAAGGGGAGGGAAGGGGGGGGGAGTCTCCCGATACCTCTGATAGAAATTAGCCATGAATTAGGAGCGAGGCTGGGCTCGTTTTGGACGCCAGCCAGAGCAGAATTAATAGGCCATCGGAGCCTCTTGTGTGTTGAATCCCATTTGTTCGCCCGTGGTTTATGAAAAGCTCCTCCTCTGACGCTCCGGGGCTCGGTGTGAGACCCCCGAACACCCACCGCAAAATAAAAAAAAAAAAAAAAAAAAACTTCACTCATTAAATAAAGTTCTGGGAGAGAGATGAGGGCCGTGAGGGCTGCAGAGTGGAGGCAGAGCGGCAGTTAAGGCTTCAGATGATGATGATGATGATGATGATGATTCTGGGGGGCGGGGGGGCCTGACGGAGCCAATGGTGGTGATTGCATTTGGGGGTTTGGATGAGGCTTAGTCTTTGGCCGGGACTGGAGCTAAGAGGACTTTAGCGGGGGGCACAACCAACAGGGGACGAGTCAGGCGGGGCCTCTTCAGCGCCGACTTCATCTCGGCCGTCTCCGTTAATCCCGCAAATTGATCCTCAGTGTTTCTTGTGTTTAAACGGTAGGAGAAGCTCTGACCAAAGTTCTTTGTCAGAGGGAATCGAAAAAATGCCTCAACTTTCCACTCTGCTTTAGCACAAGAACCCTGAGGTTCTGGATGGTTTTAGTGAGGGTAGAAAAAAGGTTATTCTAACAGTGGAAATCAGCTTCTCTTAGAGTGGTCCTGTTGCACATATGTTAGTTATGGTGGTCTACTTACATTATGGTCAAAAACCTCCGAGTTGCTGTAAACGAGCCGATAGAAATCTCTCTTTTCTGACGCTGTTCCCCAGCCGCGATATTTCAGACATAAATCCCACACCCGGAAGACACTGTGTTGTGATTGGCCAGCCAGCGTAGAGCCTTTCCAACTGTCTTGTGATTGGCCAGTACCCGGAAGTGACATATTCAGCACGCCCGCTCTCAAAAGCGCAGCTCCCCCCTCTGGAACGGTGGATGCACTGCTCCTCGTTATCAAAACATTGTTTTAACAATGTTTAAAAATATATGGAGCGGGGCCAAAATTTCGTTGCGCCAAATTTCACGAAATTTGGTGGTAACATTGTCCAGCCCAGCATGAACAAAAAATCCTCTGGACACCATGACCTCAACTCAACAGGAAGTCAACCATCTTGGATTTGGCATATATCTTGCGTAAGTTTCGTAACTGAGCTTGTTAGTCTGAGGGCGTTTATCCTAGGAAGAAATTTTTTTTTTGAAAAAAATCAAATTGTACTCGACCCATCCAAGATCAAAATTTGTTGGAAACTTTTGCAGATTCAAAAGGGCGTGGCCACGGCAGCCATCGGAATTTCGATGGCTCGCAGCGAAACACGAAGTGCACTGTAACTTTGCCATGCATTGACCGATTGGCATGAAACTTCATAGGTGACACGAGACCCCGCCCCTGAACATGTCTACGAACGCGAATTTGACCCAAAGAAATCTGCGTTTGGTTCAAATTCGCGTCCATCCTACATCAAAACATCCCATATCAAAACATGCGGATTCCTGGCCGTCCTGCTGGTGGCTTACCCCGCCTGGCGGTGGCGCCGGCAGCTGCGAGGTCCCGCACAATGCTGCTTGCAGCTTTGATTACATTTACATCTACATTACATCTAATTATGACTTACTCAGGTTATGTCTTATAGGTCACTTGTCCTGCCAAAAGACCAGTAACTGGCATTTAAATATTTCAATTCTTTTTTTTTTAATTTCTTTTAAAAAAATCTTGTAAACTTTAAAGTTACAGCTTTGGAGGTTGAACGGACTCTGAGGAGATGAACTTTTCCTTGCAGATCTCGCCGCCTCATTTGAGTATGCGAGCAGAGCACCGCCTCACCTTGACCAAAGCAGCGGTGACCTCCGCACAAACCGGTCCCGCCCTAAACAACCGAGCATCCCAAAATAAGATGTGCAGCTCAGAGGGGAGAGGCCTGAAACTGCTGCTGCTGCACGGGGAAGTTTGCAGGGAGGGAGGCCTCACACTGCTGCTGCTGCTGCTGCTGCTGCTGCTGCTGCTGCTGCTGCTGCTGCACGGGGGAAGTTTGCATACTAAAACCCACCAGAGGGCCATTAGAGCTCAACCGCTCTTTTCGCTGCGCTGATAAACAACAATTCCCAGAGTCCCTCGGTCTTCCGTTGTCCAAATTTACATGAGGTTTGGGGGCTTCAGCACATGTGAGCGATAGAGGTCAGGCCAGAGTTTACTCACAAAGACACGCAACACCAGGAGAATGATAATAATAATAACTTTGGCCGAAATCTCACTGTGTAACGACAACGATCTGAACACAAACCGCAAAAAAGTGACGTTGCGGTCTCACTTTTTATTTCGCGTTTTGACGAGCGTATTTGGGTGGAAATCTGCATGCACACGGTGACACAAAAGTGTGTTAAATTTGATGGAGTATGGGGACTGTATCTATGTTCCCCGGGTCCTATGTTCCCCGCTTTGTAAGTGACCGGGGAACATAGGACCCTTTCTCTAAAAAAGGGTCCTATGATCCCCGCTGTTCACCCAAAGGGTCCTATGTTCCCCGCTTTGTATGTTCCCCGCTTTCACCCAAAAGTACCCGGGGAACATAGGACCCTACCCCTTACCCTTACCCTAACCCTAACCCTTACCCTAACCCTTACCCTTACCCTTACCCGAACCCTAACCCTAACCCTTAGGGTTACCCTAACCCTTACCCTTAACCTTAACTTTACCCTAACCCTAACACTTTACCCTTACCCTAACCCGAACCCCAACCCTTACCCTTACCCTTACCCTTACCCATACCCTTACCCTTAACTTTACCCTAACCCTAACCCTTTACCCTGGAGCTCCACACCCAGGCTTCCACAAAGTGGGGAACATAGGAGATTTTTTGGGGAAAAACGGGGAACATAGGACCCGGGGAACATAGGTACGACCCTGTACCATGCATGCCAGGTGGCTAGGTGGCACTGTGAAGCACATACAACAACACCATCAACATCTACTTCTCTCTAGTAGCGCGAATTAGCACACAGTCGAAAACCAATACATTAACTCATTAGCTTAATTGCTTGATAGGTATCGGTCTGACTGATGGATTATAATCCGACATGTTTGTTCTTTGTTTGTCTGTACTGCACATGGATCTGACGTCAACGCGTACGGGAGGATAGCCGGCGTGAGCAGCTCAGAGGGCACTTTTGGAAATGCGACGGTGGATCGTTTTTTTAAGATTTCCACTCTGGAGGTTCGGGTTCATTTTTTGTGCGTTTCTAAGCCCCAAAAAACGCCGTCGCCGTCTCGAGTAAAGGCGCATCCGATGCATTCAGCATGTCCACAAACAAATACGCCGCATGGAGACACACTTTTATGCAAATGAGATCTAAAAAAAAAAAATGGCTCTCGTGCGTTGCCCTCTTCCTGCAGAGCCAGAGTCACGCATCATTGTCAGCAGCCAGCAAAACAAGATGAAATAAAATTCTAAGCCGTCCTGGCAGTCAAGGACACCATTCCCTCACCGTAATAGCCTGTATCGCCGAGCCACTCCATGTGTAGCTTTTCTTCATTGCTCTGGGCTTTTATTCCTGGCAATAAGCTCTTTATCACTCCTCAGCACAATTCATTTAAAAAGCGCCGTCAAGAAGCAATCAAACCTTAAGTAAGAGGATTCAAAGTCAGTGTGTTATTGTTAAGCAAAGTAGCATTACTTCATTTCCATAATGCACCCAGACAGCGACGCCACACATAGGTAATCATAAAAAGAACAGTACACAAGAAATAAACAGTTAATATTTTTGGGCCTCTCCAAATTTAAATGCATTGCTTTACCCTTTGTTGTGTCTTCCATTTGTTTCCATTTGCTTCCCTTTCTGCCTCAGAATGACTTTATGTTTGGGTAAGTTGTCTCTCTGCCTCAGACACCTATGATTTAGCAATTCTTGACATATCCATTACACCTCACAGATTGGCTGTTCTCCTTTTCCCGGTGTCTTTGGAAACCTATAGAAATGACATGTACCATTTTCCAACCCCCCCCCCCCCCCAACCCTCTCGCTCAGTTGTCCTCAATTCACAGGTGGTGAGTTTAGAAAAGACGTTGGATTCTAATTTCAGGAGAGTTCCCTCACTATTAACCGTAGCTTCAGGACGGACATCAATCTTGACAAGGTCTTTTTGAACCACATCTAAAAAAATGCAATTATTATGATATGCTTTTCACCTGCTCTCAGCAGCCTGACCACAAGATGGGCATTTAAACTGACGCTCGTGCTTCACTGTTGGCATTATTTCCTCTGTCTCTGTTTGGGAAACGGTTCGCTGTCGTCATTACGTGTCCTTTGTTTTGATTGTTTGCTCTTTTTTTTCTCTCTCTCTCCTCTGCAGCAGCAGAAACAATCAATTTCTTAACAAGTGCAATAATAGATGGAATCAGTGTCATCACGACAACAATCATCAACATCATCACAGCTTTTTTTTTTTTTTTTTTTTACTTTACTATTAAAGCAGCTTCAGCTTCTCAGTCCTGTTTCACTGATGTTTACACGTGGACTGATCTTCATCCTGATGGATTTGTACTTTTACTGGATATGGATTTATTTGTGTTTTCGTACATTTTTGACCATCACCATGAATTGCTCTTATATAGGTTCAGGAATGGGGTTTTAAACGGTTCTCTGTATCAAAATGGTTCTTACTGCAACCGCCAGTGTTACCAAGAACCCTTGAAAAGCAAATGGTTCCAGGTTGAACCTCAGCCCTTGTAGAAGAACACTTTTCGAACCCTTATTTCTAAGAGTGTACACAACCATAAGGTTCTTTGGCTTGTCCTCATAGAAGAACGCTTTTTGGCTCCAGGCAGAACTTTTTTATAAAGGTTCCAACAGGTACCCTTAGTATTAACAAGAACCTCTTAAAATCCCTTATTCAGGAAAGTGGTTCCAAAGGGTTCTCTGTATCAAAATGGTTCCTACTGGAACCACCAGGGTTACCAAGAACCCTTGAAAAACAAATGGTTCCAGGTTTAACCTCAGCCCTTGTAGAAGATCACTTTTGGAACCCTTATTTCTACGAGTGTACACAACCATATAAGGTTCTTCGGCTTGTCCTCATAGAAGAACGCTTTTTGGCTCCAGGTAGAACCTTTTTATAAGGGTTCCACCTGGAGCCCTTTTGGAGGGTTCCACCAAGAACCCTTTTAAAACCATTTTTTCAGGAAAGGGGTTTTAAAGGGTTCTCTGGATCAAAATGGTTCTTACTGGAACCATTGGTGTTACCAAGAACCCTTGAAAAACCATTTATTCTGGAAAAGGGTTTTTCAGAAGTAAATGGTTCCAGGTAGAACCTCAGCCCTTGTAGAAGAACCCTTTTGGATGTTAATTAGGCAGCAAATGCATCAACCTTATGACGTCACATGACAACACATTGAGTATCATACACATATTAATCACACTATGATTTCCAGTAGAAAATAATGTATTTTTCAATATTATTTACACACATTGATTTAGCATTGATACATATTCCATGGCAATCTTATATAATGTCAGAAAGTATATATAATATCATATATTTTATCTATAGATTTCTCCATTTGTGCTCATTTTCACTTAGTTTATGTTCATTTTGACTGTTTTACGTGTCAATTTGTCCAATTTTGTAGCTTCATTTCCTTATCTATTTCCTCTTTTATTTTGGCTTTAACTCAGTGTTTTTGTTTCCTGCGTCATTATCAGTATTGCTTCTATTTATTGCACCTGTGCATTCTTTAGTAAATACTCTTATAGCCATTTATTCCCAATACCTTTATTGTGAAAGGCCTTTTGCCGTGTGCCGACCTCCCCCTGTGTCCTAACTTTCTATGTAAAGTAATATATACACTTATACAGGGTCTCATTTCACACAAACTCATTTTACAGGTTATTAGTTTTCTAAGTCATCTTTAAATAGCCCCCCCAATAAGTGCTAGTGTTTGTTTAACACAGTTAAACTATGATGGTTTAATTCCGTGTCCACTTTCCCTCCCTCTAGTGCTTTCTATTTAATACACCAACTTCATCACCAGGGAGATTAAGGCTAATGCCTAAAGGAGTACAGCCCAAAATTGAAAAGAATTAACTGTAATTAGCACACTAACAAATGGCTAATAGGATGGCAATTGTTATATTTTTATTATATAACCTTAATCTTACTCCTGAGATATTAAGTGAGGGTGTTGGTGATGTCATTTTTACCAGATGAATACAGGATTATACTCTGCGTGTGTTCTAACCAGGGTTTTTTACCTTTTACGTTATATTCTTAATGTAAAAGGTCTTAACAGGTGTACACCTCCAGGTAGAACCTCAGCCCTTGTAGAAGAACACTTTTGGAACCCTTATTTCTAAGAGTGTACACAACCATATACGGTTCTTTGGCTTGTCCTCATAGAAGAACGCTTTTTGGCTTCAGGTAGAACCTTTTTATAAGGGTTCCACCTGGAGCCCTTTTGGAGGGTTCCACCAAGAACCCTTTTTAAACCATTTTTTCAGGAAAGGGGTTTTAAAGGGTTCTCTGGATCAAAATGGTTCTTACTGGAACCATTAGTGTTACCAAGAACCCTTGAAAAACCCTTTCTTCGGGAAAAGATTTTTTTTCAGAAGCAAATGGTTCCAGGTAGAACCTCAGCCCTTGTAGAAGAACCCTTTTGGAACCCTTATTTCTAAGAGTGTAGGAGGACGCTAATTAGGCAGCAAATGCATTAACCCATGAATGGATTTTATGACGTCACATGACCACACATTGAGTATCTGAGTACTGTGTTCCACCAAGAACCCTTTTAAAACCATTTTTTCAGGAAAGGGGTTTTAAAGGGTTCTCTGGATCAAAATGGTTCTTACTGGAACCATTAGTGTTACCAAGAACCCTTGAAAAACCCTTTCTTCAGGAAAAAGGTTTTTCAGAAGCAAATGGTTCCAGGTAGAACCTCAGCCCTTGCTGTACATCAAGCGCTGAACCGTTGCGCCAACACCGCGGCCACAGTAGTCGGCAGTTTTGCTAACTGTTTCTTCAGTCAACTCAGCTAATTAACAGTGGATTCATGGCTTTTTATTTTTTTGTGAACGTCGCCAGCTTTGTGTGTTTCTTCAAGGCCACACGATGTAAGACCTGCGACAATCTGCAAGCCAATTGTCACTGGAAGAAAGCGTTAGACAGGCAGTGCTGCACAGGGATTTACTGGCTCTGATAGTTATTGGATGACTGTGCCACAACACCCCCCCCCCAACCCACCCTCCATCTCTTCTCACCTTCTGCTTGCTGTTGCCGCAACCACTACTTTAACATCTCTCCACACACCGCCGGTAATGAAAATAATAATAATGACGATAAGAATAGCATCGCTTCAATCTCACTTGCAGTGATTATAGTGTTCCACCTGTTTCTGTTTTTGCTTAAATTATATTTAACCTCATCTGCCGTGGGTCCACAAACAGGATTACTGGTACTTATCTGAAATGAAAGTGCATTTTTTACCACACTTTAATAACGCGAATGGAAGATCCAGTCCACGGCAATAAAGCTGAAACTATTTCATTTTCAATGGCTGTCAGCGAGAGCGTTTCTATTATTTCGCACATGTCCGTCCTCACTGTTAAAAAACTGTTTAAAGGCGGAAGGCCATTTGTGTAATCGGGCTGTGGCTTAAGCCTGGTAATCACAGAGAAGACGCTGAAGAATCTCCATCCAGCCTTTTGAGAGCCTCTCGCTCTCTCAAGAGCCAACTTAAAAGAAACTGAGATCATCAAACTCTGCAACTTTTTCTGAAGAGTCTTGAGCGGAGAGGAGAGGGCGAAGGGTTGGACTGGTGGGATGGAAGAGAGTGAAAGTGCGAGGTGTCCTCATGCATCTTAAGTGCTCAGCAGTTTGAACCTGTCTGCGCCTCCTGTTCCATTATGGAATAGCAACACAGGAGCCTGTTTGTTCGCCAAACACAATTAACAAGGTTTCTGCTGCACATCAATAGCGCTATTTGCATAGCGGTATTGATCCGAAGTCCTTATAATCACAAAATGTTAATTGCACCAATTAATTCTCAATCTGTTTGTGCCCTTGTCTGGCCGCCTTGAGCCCTGAAGGTCAGCGTGAAAATGAACTGCTCTTTGATTCTCCTCCAGGAGAAAAAGATTTTTTCCCAAGACAACACAGTTTGCTACTTCAAAATCAAAAGGCCCCCGCCGTCCTTTATCATTGTTATCATTCCCCGTGAGTAGCAGCTAATGGGTTTGAAATCTTCTGATCTGATTTGTCCTTTTAAACAAGGTTTTTCTTGTCTCCTTCATTAACCAGGGCTGCTGCCTCCGCTGCTGCACAAAGCCACGGCTATTTACGCCTCAAAGACACAGTATCCCCCCCGCCCCCCCCACCTCCTTTATATTGACTAATAAGTCATTTTCTGAGACAATGCATTGCCCGTTTGATTCATAGCCCATACGTGGTTGTGTGTGAGTTTCCCTCCGTCTGTGGCGCTGCTGCTACACCGTGTTATTACACGCTGATACATGACCTCCTGCTTTATTGTCCGTTTGAGATGACCAGAATAATAAGTCAGAGCTGTCCACTCTGCTCAGATGTGTCGGCAGCTCGGCCTCCATTCTTTGTTGTGTTCCACACTCAATTTTTTACCAAATCATGAAGCTACCTCCACATACTGCTACTGTTATTGGACCGGAAGTTCCAATTAGCGCTGTTTTTTTAGTGTGTATCTGCGTCATTACCTTGTTTAAGAAGCCCTGAAGGTTCTAAACAAACAGTTCAGCCACTGCTGAGAACGCTGCGTTTTATTTTAATCTCGGGCTCAGAGAGATCTCTGAAAAAACCCGGTCCGGTTACGTAAACACCGGTTCTCCGGAGCAGCAGATCCTCCTGGTCCGGGCACTAGTCCGGGCACATCCAGTTGCGTACATTGAACCGTAGAAGAAGAATAACATCCGTTGTGGAGGTGTTTCACGAGCGACAGTGTCTACTGACTCTGGGTCTGACTCCGGGTCAAAGGTCGTCAAAGGGACTGCGGCGGTGAGTCGTGAAGAAGCTTTTTTTAAACACTATTAAAACAATGTTTTGATAATGAGGAGCAGTGCATACACCGTTCCAGTGGGGGGAGCTGCGCTTCTGAGACCGGGTGTGCTGAATATGTCACTTCCGGGTACTGGCCAATCAGTAGACTCTGTCTTCTGGGTGAGAAAGTTGAGTCTCAAATCTCGCGGCTGGGAATCAGCGTCAGAAAAGAGCATTTCTATCGGCTCGTTTCCAGCAACTCGGAGGTTTTTGACCATAAAAACAAGTTAATGTATGTAAGTAGACCTCCATAACTAACATAAATGTGCAACAGGACCACTCTATGTGAGCTTTAAACACTATAATGCTTTTTTTTTTTAAGTATATATCTGCTTTCATTTGTGAGAATAACGTATATTTCCTGCACCGGCTGGTGTTTGCCAGTATTGATTGGTGTCTGCGTTAATTGCTTTTTCGCTCTATCTTGATAGGGTCAACAACAAGAACGCAATTATAGGTTTCTGCGTGACGCGTTTCACTCCCCCCCGATATCTGTACATGCGCCTTCTCTCTCTCTCTCTCTTCCAGTCGCCGTCATCCATGCCTGAGCACAGCCAAAATGACAAATGAGCCGCCCCTGTGCGAAAGATGAATTTCAATCCACTACACCTGTGCCACCCGACCAAATGAAAGGACTGATTGCCTCCAATTGCATATTTAAAATGCTTAATTCCTCCATTAAGAAAGCTATTTACATGAATTAGGGACAATTAGCATTTTTCAGACCCACTTCAACTTTGTTCGCCCCATCCATTAACATTTAAAGTGTCGGCTGCCAGACACAAGAACGCTCCAGCATCTGATTTGCACTGACCCCCTATGGCGACTGCGTGGATGCACTCTTTTTTTTATCCGCACTACCTCACTAAAGGCACAGGGCCGAGCCCGGGGTCTGCGAAGTCACCTCATTTACGGTTAATCAACAAAAGGCAGTGAATGAAAGACAACAGAGTGCAGGGGAAATGGGGTCTAATGGGGAGGTGCTGAGGTCGTCGACCTCACGCGTCTTTATCTAAGTGATATTACGTCCATTTCATGTCGTAGAGGTCATGGGGTTTTTCCTTTAATAATCTGTTATCCGCCGAGCGGTCGGGGGACGAGGAGAAAATACGTGGCCTCTCAGCTGTCGGTGGTTAAGTGGAAATAATGAAGGAAAGTTCATAAAAAGCCGGGGGGTATGAATATCAGAGTGCACCTGTCAGGTTTCTGGAGTTAATCTAATCTGCACGCCGGAAAAAAAACGAGGCCTCAGTCAAGATTCTGTGTTTTCATTGGTCAACAATTACGGTTTCTGATTGTTTTTTTTTTCTGTTTGTCTTTTTGAGATGAAAAAAAAACTGCCATCATCTAATGAAGATGACACAGGCAGTTTCACTCTATGGAGGATTTATTAGAAAAAAGGAGCCTTACGTCATGTGAGTCATGTGTAATGCTTTTTATTGCTGCTGCAGTCAGAAAGAGGGGGGGGGGGCTTGTTTTGATGATTACATTCACTGAAAATGTGTTAAAATCTTTGCGTCTGTGACAGTGCATGTGTGTCCACGTGTGCATTGTCTTATACGTCTACCACAAAAACTCATTTTTGTGCAAGTGCAAAATTACACGACATGACTAATGCAGATAGTCTTGTGTAACTTAAAGGTTATTATTTAATATAGTTTGAGTATAAAAATCTAATACATTTCTCCAAGTGAACCTAGTTAACCCTGGTGTCCTGATGAACATGTCTGTGACATGCTTTGGTCAAATTACCTTAAGGATGAAGGTCTCAGCTGCAGAGCAACCACGGGTTGCCAGTTACGTCAGAAAACGAAACCTAAAAGACCTCGGTATTTTGAATTTGAATGTAGTAACCGTTTTTTGGCCACATTCTTGCATATGGCACCTTTAAATATGCAAATGAGACACAGGAAACTACATCAGCGTCACTGAGGCTAACGGCAGCTAACGGCAGTTAGCATTTGGAAAAGCCATCATATCATTTGTCGACTCTAGCCGGCACATTGCCGTCGTATATATATATAAAATGTAAATCCTGGAAGTTTGTGTAGAACTCTGTGCTGCACTGTGCAGCCAACAATAGAACACTTTGCAGACTTACGCTCTTCAGGATTGCCCTATTGCCCTCGCCTGCACTCGTGTTTTTTTGCGAGACAACAACTCCAGGAATGTCTCATTGTGACGTATCTGTAGTCCTGACTACGATATGATGTGTGTTTTTTGCACATGCAAAGCATCTGTGATGTAAACGTGGTGTCACCCATTGATTGTTTAGATTGTTTTTAATGGATTCAGTGAGGCTCTGGCTTCTTCCATGTGTTTTTGTTGTGTGTTTTGTACAGATTTTAGTCCCGACACGCACCAAATTAAGCAGAATCACGGATGGTTGTTGCGTTTGGTCGACTGTCATCACGGTGTGTTGTGGGTAATGCAAGGTTTTCTGGTCCTGCAGAAGCCAAACCAAGATTTGAGACAGGTTTATTTCACTGTCAAGACTGTTATATGTTGATTAATTTGACGTTGACGACACTCTCTCAATGTGCATTTGTACACAGAGTTGTGACGGAGTAGATTTCGATAGAAAAAGAGAGAAATTTACCATAATTAGGTGTTAAAAAAAATAATCAAGGTTGAATAAAGCTTCTGAATAAATCACCGTATTTTCTTTCCCCTCTTACCCTGGTTCATATGAAGCCATAAATATACCTATAAAATCTGTGATTCTTTAATGATATATAGACGGTGATTAAACACTAAAGCTGAAATTAAAAAGCAAATGTGCAGCAGAAGTTAAAGCTGTAAAAACGCCAGCCCGATAACACCGTGTCGTACTGCACGTTACAGCAGAAGTGTCACGTTCTAACAAATTCGTTCTGTTTTCTCCGCGAGAAAAATGAATGCCATCTGGCCACCAGTTTTTGCTCTAGCTGCGGGGGCTTTTTTGCTGCTGAACAAAAGGAACTTGGTTTGGTTGGAAAATGGCATCTTGAACAGTTCAAACACCACTTTGCACAACAAGGGCTGAACCCTGAGGGGTGGTTGAACCTGGAGTCTGAAAAACAGTCTGCTCTGTTGCTCACCTGCAGAATTGTCTTTGCGCACAACATGAAACGATTACACGAGGCGGCGAGGATGGGTCAGAGGCAACTGCTCCGGCTACAACATATGAACACAGTCATGATATATGGCAACTCTCCAGCCCAGTGTAGAGCAGTGATTTGAAATTCATTTACCAACACTGGTGTAGTTGTTTTGTAACTTTTAAAAAAAAAAAAAAAACGTATGCTGTCAATAACACATCTGTGCTGTTACATTTACCACTTTGTCATAAAGTCCTTTTAAAAACATAATGCTCCAAATGTGCAACACATAAGAAATAAGCATAACTTGTTTTAAGAATTTTTTTTAACTTTGTTTTAATTACACTAGTGCAGTGCCCCTGGATAAGTATTATATTATACTATATTCCTATATGCATGATAAGGAACGTAAAGGCTAACATAAGTGGCGGACAGTTTTGTGTCAACATCTGGCTACGCTGATGCTAATCGAAAATGAAAAACATTTGCTGTTGAGCCTCATGAGGTTGCACAGTGTCTGTATTATGTTAGCCCTACGCTAATGCTAATCGTAGCCTCGCTAGCTTACCTTTGGAAACAGGTTCGCCAAGTTGGCCGCAAAGTACTAGCATGCTAATGCAAATTAAATATGTGCTCGCGTATTGGTGAATAGACACCAACTTCGTCGTTTCAGTAGAACACCATGTTCTGCGTTGAACCACCTCCCCGCTCCTGACAGCGCAGCTACTGCTGATGAGCCGCTGCCTGCCTGGTGTAGCGTGATATATCAGCAAAAATTAAAATTCCTCCAAAAAATGTGAAAATCAACGATGCACACCATCGGGCCATGCTCTACCCATATCCAAAGTCTTAGAGCGATCTGACTAACGGTCAGCGAGATATGCCTGCCGCAGACAGACAGTTATACGGACACAACTTGCTTTATAGATAGATTTTCCCTTGATTTTTGAGTATTTTAGTTAGTTGCTCATCTCTGTTAGATAGAATGTTTGAAATAAAACCATCCCTGCAATTTGAAGGATTTATGTCTCAGCAGCAGCAGCGCGTCATACTTCCGGCAGCGGCGGACTGATTCCGCTGCCGGAAGTATAGTGCGGAGAAAGTAGTCCCTCAAAAATTCATGCGATGCGACGTTAGTTTTATTTCAAATATCATTCTATCAACACAGATATGTACATCGATAGTCTGCCGTTACAATTGATTTGCCTCGGGTGCACTGTGGAGTCGGTATGAGTGTTTCTAATGCCATGCTAGCAGTTACCATTGACTTGCGCTAGCCATAGCACCAGTGTATCGGCAACTAGAAGAACTGAATGACATTTCTTGAAAACATCTCCAGACGTCTCCATCACACCGGCTGAGTTGGAAAATGGGTCTTATGTCCAAAATTCCGAACTATCCCTTTAAGTGGGCATTTATGAGGACAAGTTTATTGTTGGACGGACAGTTGAAAATGTCCACCGGAGACGCTGCAAAGGATGACGTTTGAGAGACAGAAATGGAGAACGCAGTCGAGACAATGTGCAGAAATAAGACGGCGCAACATGGATGTGGGAAAAGATAATGTGACAGATTACAGCGTATACACAGGATGTATAAATATCTGCACCAACACATCCATAGGAGGTCATACATATGTAGGAAAGTTATTACACATGTAGGCGTGTGCGAAGATACCTGTCCTCCCTCCCAGATATATATTCTCTTGATTTGCTGCTCCACAGCATGTCAGCTCACATTTTCCAATCCCTGGCTCCGCCGCGCCTGTGTCTGCTCAACAATAATTCCTCCAACACTCATTTATTATGACATACAGAGCAAACACCGAGCATTCGGATTTCTCTGTCTGAATAAGCAAGTTTAATCTGTTTGTTTTTTATTCTCCAGATCGTGGGATTTTTTTTTTTTGTTTGTTTCCAGCAGCTGTGAGATCCTCGTACCTGACAGGACGTATATGTACCTTTAATGTGTCTGAATGGTGGATCACTGGTGCTGAAGCCATTACTTTCTTGATGTACATTTGGCAAATCATTTACGTTTTTCACCATTTCATTGTCTCTGTGTTGACACAAAGGTGTCGTTTCTTTTTCTACTATTGCTTAAAGGTGCATTATGTAATAAATCTAAAGCAACTGGCCGTAAAATCCTCCTAATATGTCACAGAGACTCAGGAATAATGTTCATATAACAAACTGAACTCACCAACAACAACAGTACAGACAAAATATTTGCATTAACAAAAAAATATTTTGCAGACTGCAAATCATGTTTTGGCGTCATGTGGCGCCACCTACCGCCGTCTACCAATCATTGCAGTCAGTAGAGTCTCAGCTGCCGAGCAACCGCGGGTTGCCAGTTACGCCAGTTACGAAACCTAAAAGACCTCTGTATTTTGAATTTGAATGTGTTGGTGACTTGAGCGTACTTGAGAAAGCCATGTATCCCAGAATGCATTTCGTCGCAGCGGAGAAAAACAAGTAAATAAAAAAATATATTTTTCTGTGTCCCGGAACGCAGTTTTTAAATCATTTGACGCGAGAAATGAGTCATTTAGAATCCAAACGTGTGTTTTGTGTATTAAGATAAGACGTATTTATAGTTTGGCAGCGACGTTGTCGGAGGTGATCAGCTCCGGCTCTGTGGACGCTAAAACTGAAAAAAATCACACGTTTTTTACACATGTTTTTTTGCTAAATGTGGCAAAAAGTTGCCGTTTATTTTAGCATGCGCAACTTTACAATCGGTGCTTCATATGCTTCTCTGAAACGTCGTCAAATCTCAAGGACAATCAGATGCCATTTTCTCACGCCGTCTTGTATATGTTGTCCAGGAAAACACCACTTTATTAGCGTTTATTAACTGTGTGCCATAGTCCACAGTACTTATGGTCTGTATTACAAAGACAAGTCCTACACACATATCATAATTGTGCTATTGATTATACATAACTCACTTTGTCTGATTATGATTACAATTTAATACCGACTTCCCGCGTGCAGCGAATTCACCCCCGGTCTTGTCAGTCTCGTTGACTCGTATGATCTATGATTCGTCAATACCATCGATTCCCCCCAAAGTTCATCCATCCATATGTGACTGGCACATCAGTATTTTACATAAAAAAGAAAAAAGATTGAGGGGAGGCAATCTGCACGTCAGCAAAATGTCACCATAATTGAGCTCGGCCGATGTTATTGTCCCTTAACGAAGTTCTGACTGTTTTATAAACAGGTCTGGGACGAGAGGCATCCGTCACCGGGGAGACGGTTAACATTACCAAGGACAAGAGCGTACGTCACGTATTGAACAGGAGCGGTCGAGCAGATGTGCTGCATTATTCCTCAGCGCTCGCACAGTCTCACATTTGAATGCAATCTGCACCTAAACCTGCCTACGTGTGTTCTGGAGGGTCAAAGGTCAGGGTCAGAACCTGGACGGGTTCGCCAGTCCATTACAGGGACGACATCAACAATCACACCGTGAAGTGTCAAATTTACCTAATCTGAATGTTTTTGGACAGTGGCAAGAAGCTGAGTATCTGGAGAGAACCCACACACACACACACAGGATCCGAACTGGCGACCTTCTATACTGTGAGGCAACAATGACAGTCACTACACCACCATGTGGCAGCTTCATTATTATTGTTTTTAGCATTATTATTAGTAATAGTACTACTGCGTTAACGGCGTCAACATTAACACATGTGACGTCATGTTTACGTTTACTAAAGTAACGCTAAACTTTAAAAACACAGGCCGCTCCAGTTACACTGTAGGGGCGCTAAAGGTGCTAAAGGAGCTAGCGGAGCTAAATGAGCTAACTGGTACTGGACGGCACTAAAGGAGCTAACGCAGCTAACTGGTACTGGACGGCACTAAAGGAGCTAACGCAGCTAACTGGTACTGGACGGCACTAAATGAGCTAACGCAGCTAACTGGTACTGCACGTAACGCCGTTAACAGCCGTTAACGTTCCCAGCACTAAATAGTACACTCTTAGAAATAAAAGTTCTAAGTGGAACCATATAAGGTTCTTTTGGCTTGTCCTCATAGGAGAACCCTTTTTGGCTCTAGGTAGAACCTTTTTATAAAGGTTCCACCTGGAACTCTTTTAGAGGGTTCCACCAAGAACCCTTTTAAAAGCCTTTATTCAGGAAAGGGGTTTTAAAGGGTTCTCTGGATCAAAATGGTTCTTACTGGAACCATTAGCGTTCCCAAGAACCCTTGAAAAACTAGTAAAAGTGCTACTCATCATGCGTTAACGCCGCGTTTCCATGACAACTGACCAGAAAAAAGACGCACGTGACGTCATGTTTATGTGAGTCTCTAAAGGAACACTAAACATACGCAGTACACAGGTACGCTGGTTATTTACCTTTAATAAACAGACCGTCCCAGCTCCACTGTAGGTGTGCTAACGGCGATAAAGGAGCTAATGCAGCTCACGGAGCTAACCGGTACTGGAAGGCGTCGAAGGAGCTAACGCAGCTAACTCATACTGGACTCCGGTGCTGCGGCACGTAGCGCCGTTAACGTGCCGCAGCGCTAAATGGTAGTAATATTTTAAATTAATTATGATAAGGGGGTGCCCCTTTTGTCATTGGAACCCCTGCCCCTTGAAATGTGGGTGTATGCCTCTGTCTGTCACTATGGCAGAGCGGGTGTTTACAGTTTTCAGAACAAAAGGAGTTCATGCCGCACTACAATAGCAGAGAAAAATAACAACGCACTGAGCCTTATTGGAAAAGGCCTGTCGCGAGTGTGTACGTGTGTGTGTGTGTGTGCGCGTGTGCATGTGCGTGCGTGTGTGTGTGTGCAGGTGGACACCACTGTGGCAGTGCGTTGCCCTCAGAGGTCTCTGGATATCCAGTGTAAATCCAGCCCAGTGGAGCTGTGAAAAAAGCTAATAATATGTTATTGCAGTTCCAGGTGCCCCAAACCCCCTCTTGCGCCCCCCCTTACCCCACCTCCCCCCTGTCGCCTCTCCATCAGAGCACCACTGTCACCTTACACATGGACCGCGGAGTGATAATGGACAATATTGTCGAGTATCTGAGACGGAGAAGTTCAGTCTGCCTCGTGAGTGGAGAGAGGAAACATGGCCGTGTGTTATCCTGTCACGAACAACTGGGTAAGCATGCGTATGGTTGATTTGTACCTTATTTTCATGAAAACATAATGGTTTAGTCCAAACAAACGAGGCATTGTGTTTGTAAAAGTCTCTAATTACATTACATTTATTTAGACATCCTAATACTTAAAGGCGCCATATGTAAGAATGTGGCCAAAAAACAGTTACTACATTCAAATTCAAAATACCGAGGTCTTTTAGGTTTTTCGTTTTCTGACGTAACTGGCAACCCGTGGTTGCTCGGCAGCTGAGACTCTACTGACTGCAATGGTTGGTAGACGGCCGTAGGTGGCGCCACTTGACGCCAAAACGTGATTTCAAAACATAAACATGATTTGCAGTCTGCAAAATGATTTTTTTAATGCAAATATTTTGTCTTTACTGTTGTTGTTGGTGAGTTCAGTTTGTTATATGAACATTATTCCTGAGTCTCTGTGACATATTAGGAGGATTTTATGATTTATTACATAATGCACCTTTAAAGGTCCAGTATGTAAAACTTAGATCAAATGATTTCAACGTGGCCAAAATTGAAGATAATTCCGATGCTGTTTTCATACATTATAGTTTTTGAGATGTTATATTTACATCCGGAGCAGGGTCGGCTCTACGGAGGTCGCCATTTTGGACCACCTGGTTTTTGCAATAGCTCACAATCGACTAAAAAATTATGCTAATTAACTATTATGCACTATATGTCACTTCCTGGTTTGCAATAAAGCCAGAACCACCTATTTCAGGTAGAAACTGTCAGAGATGCCAAAGATCTGCAGAGATGTTTAGATGTTCTGCAGAAGTTACCAAGAGTATTTAGCGATGTGCTATAGAATTTAGCGGCTGCAGAGGGATACGTGTGTGTATTTACTGAATATAGCAGTTTCCCAGAATTCCTCAGAACTAACAGTTAAAACAACAAAGTCAACAAAGTTTTCCCTTAGCGACAACTGACCGGAAGTTAAAGAGCTGGTTTCTATTTTAGAGGAAGTCATAAGTGACGCTCTGTCTGTGCATAATAGTCCATTGAAGGCTAAAGGCTGCTAAATTTGACATACTGTACCTTTAAATCTACAGTGTGTATCAGCTGGTTTTATATCAGTTGTCGTTGTCGTCGATTTTCTGCCTGTTTGGTGTTTGTGAACAGAAACGATTGAACGTCATTTGCATGTTGCATCCTTTGAAAAATGGCGTCTGCCAGAGGGAGCATTTGTGTGTATACAGCAGCAGAGCAGGGGCGGGTGGGGACGAGTGGTATTCATCCTGTCAATCTGACTTTATTTAGGGGTAGATTTCACTTTGTGGACACTTCCCTGTGTTTTTTCTGTCCGTTTGTCCGTTTGACATAAAACACTGTGTGTTTTGTCCATATTTAAATTTCACACACTAAACTATCTCTAAATGCTGAAAACTGCTCCACCAGAGAGAGCATTACCTAACTGTTTCATCACGCCGTGTTTGTTCACATTTAATACAAAGGCCTGCAAAAAAAAAAACACGGTCATTAGTCGACATTCCGGAGAGAAATAAACACCCAGATTTGTTGTGAGAGAGTTTAAATCTCTCAAAGAGAATTTAAAATTGCGTTATCAGTGAAGACTTCAGGCATGTTTTTCTGTCAGCAAAGCGCAGCTCCACACACACACACACACACATATATACACAGAAGTGCATGGGCTATTGTGGCGCTTTTTCCTGTTGTTTAGAGCAAAGTTTTATAGAATAACCTTCAGAAATATAAGTAAACTCTCTCCGCTTTTCAGACCTAAACACATTAAATATGCTTCCTCTGCGTGTGCGAGATGTTTCCCTGCAGAGGAATGTGAAAACACAACAAAACAACATAAGCAGCAGCAAAAAAAAAAACAGTGCTTTGAAAAACAAAGTGCTTCAACTTTCAGCCGCACTGAGGCCTCTAGTGGCAGCTGATGGCAGCAGCAGCAGCAGCAGCAGCAGCAGCATCATCCACACTGAAACTTCACTGACAAACTTCTACACTTATCTCTCTGTTCATGACGTGTAAGAGTGTTTTAGCTGAAGGGAGGTTTTTTTTCACTGTTTAAAACCATGTGTGGTGTTTTAAATGTGTTCGTTTGTTCATTCATCCGTTCATTCGTTCGTTCCTTCATTCATTAATGTGTTCATTCATTCATTCATTAATGTGTTCGTTTGTTCGTTCATTCATTAATGTGTTCGTTCGTTCGTTTGTTCATTAATGTGTTCGTTCGTTCGTTCATTCATTCGTTCGTTCCTTCATTCATTAATGTGTTTGTTCGTTCATTCATTAATGTGTTCGTTCGTTCATTCATTAATGTGTTCGTTCATTCGTTCGTTTGTTCATTAATGTGTTTGTTCGTTCGTTCATTCGTTCGTTCGTTCCTTCATTCATTAATGTGTTTGTTCGTTCGTTCATTCATTAATGTGTTCATTCGTTCGTTCGTTCGTTCATTAATGTGTTCGTTCGTTCATTCATTCGTTCGTTCGTTCGTTCCTTCATTCATTAATGTGTTCGTTCGTTCGTTCGTTCATTAATGTGTTTGTTCGTTCGTTCATTAATGTGTTCCGTCGTTCGTTCGTTCCTTCATTCATTAATGTGTTCGTTCGTTTTTTTACTCAGTAAATATGTTTTTTCAGTTATTTACAGTATTTTATTGTTCTATATATTTATATTGTTTTATAATGTGGGTTCCTTACAGTGTTATGTATTTTTTTAAATTGGTTTATATAGTTTTTTAAAAGCTATTTACAGTATTTTGTTGTTCTTTACATTTATATTTTCACATATTATTTCATTCATTTTGAAAAAAAAAATATTTTGAACTCATACTTTTTTCGTTGGTGTCAGATTATTTGTAACATAATGGTGATGAACACTGGTTGGAACGAAGGGCCCCCTGGGAATTTTTGCTTAGGGCCCCTACAGACTCTAGAATCGCCTCTGCCTTTATTAGTCCCACAGTGAGGAAATAAGAGTGGCAATGTACAGCTAATAAATATACAAAATCGAAAAATATTGACTTTTAAGATTATAAAAAATAGATACAATATAGACATTAAAGGTGCATTATGTAATAAATCTAAATCAACTGGTCATAAAATCCTCCTAATATGTCACAGAGACTCAGCAATAATGTTCATATAACAAACTGAACTCACCAACAACAACAGTACAGACAAAAAATTTTGCGTTAAAAAAAACATTTTGCAGACTGCAAATCATGTTTATGTTTTGGCGTCATGTGGCGCCACGTACCGCCATCTACCAATCACTGCAGTCAGTAGGGTCTCAGCTGCCGAGCAACCACGGGTTGCCAGTTACGTCAGAAAACGAAAAACCTAAAAGACCTCGGTATTTTGAATTTGAATGTAGTAACTGTTTTTGGCCACATTCTTACATATGGCGCCTTTAAGTAACTCTAATATATGCAGCTTTTGAGCTTAAGTAGTTTATGTAACATATAATACATCACATGAAATGCCAATAAGGCAACTGTTTGTTGAATTTAATAATTAAAACGTTTGGGTTAGCGTTTTCTTGCAGATTTTGGCGTCTTTGTGGGAGGAAAAACACAATTAACTGCACTCACAGATGTGCCATTCCTTCCTTCTCCAAATGTTTAATAGAAGCCCTTTGGAAAATTAACATAAGAAAATCATTTCCACCTGCCACACGAGAATGCGCGCGGCACTTTCTCCAAATCCATCAGGTTAGAGTGACTACATGACACCAAATTGGTGCACTCTTGCCATTTTAATTGAGCTTATTGTGATGCTGAAAGGGCACAGGGGGGCATTTTATTTTCTGTCTGATGATTGAATTCCTGCCTCTCTCTCTCTCTCTCTCTCTCTCCGGCGCTCACTTGTATTTTCAGTGCGTGACCCACAGGCTTTGTGGTTTTTTCCAAACCTCACGGGACCAATTCCCATTATTTACTTGACTGTGACCCCGTATCGTGACCTCGCGGCTCTCTCGTTTTCCAGGAGCCTACTTTTTTAAATTGCCCCATCTAATGGCACACCTGTATTTTGACTGAACTGTAATGAATGCTCCGATTAATGCGCCGAAGGTGACGCCGGTGATTTTCCTACGATGGAAAGGAGTGATTTTTGATCTCCCGCACTCTCATTTCACTATCTCTTCAGGTGTACTCCCGCAGACCTGTGGTCAGCACTAGCTGGGAAGCTGAAGCCTCCACTTGTGGTAATGCACCATCCGAGCGCGCTCGCCAAGCCGCACGCCAATGAGGTGACTGCAGAATTAAGTGCTTGAAACAAATGAATTCATTCTGGCAGAAATGTGTCAAATGACCTTTTCCGCTGCTCATTACACATGGCGCACATTACACCAGAGTTGTCCCCGTCCGCCGCCTTGTCAAAGGGGATCGGTAATTAATTGCAATCATTTCCATGTGTAAAGGATGAGCACGCCCTCCTCAAGGTGTGTCAGTGGATCAATAGATATTTGGAGTGCACGGTGTAGCGAGGTGATAAGAACTCCAGTCATACTCTTGCTTAATGACATCCGAAGCCCCCGTGAAGCCAATTCAAGGGCAAATGATTTTAAGGGCAGGAAGTAGGCCTGAACTCTTTACGGGGGGCGGGGGGGGAGTAGGTATTGCGATTACACTGGGTTACAAAAAAAAGGACCATTCTGCACCGCTGAATCCAAAAATGACATCCATTTTTCTCAATCAGGTCAGGTTTTTATGCTAGACTAAATTGATTACATTTTTGTGACATTATACCACATTTAACCCTATAACAGCAAGTTTTTAAGCCGTCCACATGAGCAGTGTGACAATTTTTTCCCCCCCATAGGGTCCGGTTACTAAAGTATAATCCGTTTTTTTTGACAATACCAACAAACGGGAACACGGAAACGGCGCCGCTTTTTCCTTTCTTCGTATTAAACCAAAAATACGGGAAAAAAAACGAAAGAAACAAAACAAAATAACGGCCCAAATTTGTTTCTTTCCAAATTCCTTTTTTTGTTTTTTTGTTTCTTAAAAGCGTCATATGTAAGAATGTGGCCAAAAACGCTTACTACATTCAAATTAAAAAATACCGAGGTCTTTTAGGTTTCGTTTTATGACGTAACTGGCAACCCGTGGTCGCTCGGCAGCTGAGACTCTACTGACTGCAGTGATTGGTAGACGGCGGTAGGTGGCGCCACATGACGCCAAAATATGATTTCAAAGCATGAACATGATTTGTTATATGAACATTATTCCTGAGTCTCTGTGACAGATTTCGGCGGACAGACCGGAAGCGGAAGTGAAGTGTAAAAACTTCAAAATAAAAGCGTGCTAATTTATTTTCATACAAATTAAAAAAAACAAAAAAAAAGGAATTTCCAAAAAACACATTTAGTAAAATTTGTGACCAAAAACTTTTTACCCCAAAAATCTAAAATTAGGGACGACATAGTATAGTATGACGTTTTTGTCAAATTTTGGACCAAAAACTTTTTCCTCAAAAATTGTTACATTTTGAACGACATAGTATAGTATGACGTTTTTGGCAAATTTTGGACCAAATTAATTTTAACATAGTTAAAATAGTTTTTTTTTTAACATAGTTAAAATAGTTTTTTTTTAACATAGTTATTACGTTTTTTGTTTCCTTTGGCGGCCCTCAGTCCAATGTTGGGTTCCTAAATTGACCCTCAGGTATCAACACTTTGAGAACCCATGTTTTATTGGAAAACAGCAAAAATCTGTTAAAAATTACCAAATATTTCCTGTAAAATTACTTTTTTTTCTTTTTTTTACAGTGTAGCCAAGAAAAACAGCCTTTGTGATTTGCTCATTTTGTTGTATCAAATTTCAATTTGAATACGATTAATTGCTCAGTTCTGGCAGGAAGTAAAAGAAAGAAGGAAGGTCCCCTCTCTCAACACTGACGGTGGTCACTGTCCACTGCAATGAAAATGTTTGGAGTCGTTCAAAGTGGTGCAGATCCCCCCCCCCCCCCCGCTCTTTCTCTGCGTGATTAAAAGGTTGTTTGTGAGGAACTGAACGCTCTCCTTTGAGCTCCTGCTTGACTGGATGCACGTCGGGCGTTTCATCCAGCGTCTGTGTGCACAAGAGAGCAGAGCTTATACTAATGCAGCGTCTCCCTGTCTGCCTGCCCAACGAGAGATGTGGCTTTAAGAGGGCCGAACCCGTACGAGGTCTTGATTAGTTTTACTGAGCGGCTACGGAGAGACCAATAAATTAAATATGAATAAATTAAAAATGTACTCTAGCAGAAAATTGCCATGAAAACAAACCACCACCTCCCTTATTAAAATGTGTACAGCAATGCCTTTTATGTGAAGTAACCTGGGATTAGATATCACTGTAAATTAGCGCGCCACCCAACCGTAGTGGAGAACTTTTTTTACTTTTAACAAGGACTTATAAAAGAGGTATTTACACCAGTGTGTTCGCTAATTAATTTGATATTTAAATGAGCCTGTACTGTGTGTGTTTTAATTGCAAATATCCCAAATAAGAGCACTTTTTAAAAAAAAAAAAAGGGGGGGGTTGGGTCAACAAAGATTGATGAGGCTTGCTTTTGAAATTGCCATCTGCTGCAAATGTTTACTCGATGCCACCCCCACCCTCCCCCCCCCCCCCCCCCCCCTGAAAATAGAGGCGTCATGGTTTCCTGCTGCCATTTGGCCGTATGTGTATCTGTTATTATGTGGGCGACCGTGGTGTGGGAGTTGTGATGCAGCATCAGCATCAGCAGCAGCAGCAGCAGCAGCAGCATACGTGAGCACACGCGTCTCAACACACACACACACACACACACACACACAATGCAAACACTGAAGGGGATCGGGAACATCAGCATGTGCGATGAGCTCCCACTGATAACGTCTCTGCAACATTTCCATGACATTGTAGCTGCGTTACCTCATTACCACAATGTCACAGCGGCAGTGTGATGATGTTGTGTGTTTGGGGTAAGGTTGGTGGTGGTGTGGGGGGGGGGGGGGGGGGGGGGGGGGGGGGGGGGTTCAGCTGCAGGTATCGGGTCTCTGCAGATGAGCTGATTAATTAAGAGAAGCCGTATTAAGGTTATTGAGATCCTCTTTTCCCTATAACGGCTCCCCCCCCCCCCCCCCCCCCCCCCCTCCGTGTGCTCCTCACTGGATAAAGGTGAATGGAGCAGAGGGGGGTTGAGCTGAGGGACAGGAAGCATCCTTGCCTCCTTTGACATTACCCGGGCATGCACCCGCGACTCTCTCCACAAGTGCCTCTCTCTGCACCCCACCCACCTCTGCACGTGTGACGCTCTCCGAAATGGGACTGCAGCAGTGTTTTTTTTTTTTTTTAATCCCTGCAGCCCGTCAACCCACCCACCATTCCTTCCATCTGTCACAAGCACTGCTGGAGGAAAAGGGGGGGTGGTGGTAGTGGGGGTGAAGGGGGGGTGAAGGGGGCGCATCCCCTGTTCCATCTCGACGAATTTTCTAATTTCCCTTTGCCTCCATGCTTTGTCCCAAATTCACGCCCCGAACCTATCCAGCGGCCTCTTTCATACTAACACCCCCCCCCCCTTCATGCTCTTCCTTCGCCTCCCACCTCTTTTCCCCGTGCTTTTATTTTTGTTGGCAAAGCAGTAAAAGTAAAAACCTGGAGGCTCCTGTTTTCCTGCAACAATCGGAGCTGACAGTGTTTTTAACAGTAGCTGAAGCCACGATCGTCACTTATGAGGAAACTAACTCTTCCACGTTTTTCTTACAAGCTCCGCTGTAATCTGCTCCAGGTTATATTCTATATTCTTTTTTCTTGTTTCCCCATAATAATTAATTAAAAGTCTGGAGCAAGACAATAAGGACCATATGTTGGAATCTCTTGGCCACATATATATATGTATGTGGTTATCTGAACAGACTGGGCATGCTAATTAATAATTGAGGTCATCTGAAGGTTGCTGTAAACGAGCCGATAGAAATCCTCTTTTCTGACGGTGTTTCCCAGCCGCGAGATTTGAGACTCAACTCTCACACCCAGAAGAGAGAGTGTGTTGTGATTGGCCAGTACTATTCTGCACACCCACTCTCAGAAGCACAGCTCCCCCCTCTGGAACGGTGGATGCACTGCTACTCATTATCAAAACATTGTTTTAACAGTGTTTAAAAATAGCTTCTTCACGACTCCCCGCCGCAGTCCCTTTGACGACCTTTGACCCGGAGTCAGAAGACACTGTCGCTCGTGAAACACCTCCACAACGGACGTTATTCTTCTTCTGCGGTTCAATGTACGAAACCGGATGTGCCCGGACTAGTGCCCGGAGCAGGAGGATCTGCTGTTTCCGGAGAACCGGTGTTTACGTAACCGGACCGGGTTTTTTCAGAGATCTCGCTGAGCCCGAGATTACAATAAAACACAGCGTTCTCAGCAGTGGCTGAACTGTTTGTTTAGAACCTTCAGGGCTTCGTAAACAAGGTAATGACGCAGATACACACTAAAAAACAGCGTTAATTGGAACTTCAGGTCTAGGTCCGCTTTAAAAAAAAATACATGATGTGAATAAGACAAACCCCAGAAAAGTGATCATCTTCACCGTTTATTTTTGTTTGAATGCACCAACATGACATTAACCACATAATAATTAGTGACAGATTTGAACGGTGACCGACTTAACCGATCGTTTCTGATGAAACATCACGGTGCACAGATCTAAGTGAGAAAGCTTCAATGGTGGCACTCTCCTGTCAGATTAAGGCACAGGAAACGAATTCAGTGACTTCCTACAGCTCCATCTGCTGTTTATACCAGTGTTTATACCGGTCTGTAGTAAACCAAAGGCAAACAGTTCATGTCAATAACGTGTGTTTTCTCTCGTTTTCTCTCTTTTGGCAAGCAGCTTGAACCAAAGATAAGTCTAATTTGTTCATTCTAATAATGACCAGAGGTGGAAAAAGTACTAAAATATTGTACTCAAGTAAAAGTACCAATGCTTTGATGAAATATTACTCAAGTAGAAGTAAAAAGTAGTTCCTTTGAAATGTACTTTAAGTAAAAGTTACTTAGTTACTTTGCGTGGGGTGTGAGGGTAGTAGAAATATGACTTAAGGGGTCAGAAATCCAAAACTATTTTGGAGCTCACGCCCACCACGATACAGGATATGACGTCACTTTTGGCCACGCCCTCTATGTTCACGCGCTAGTGCTAATGCTAATAACATCATCATTGGTCTGGTTCTGGTGTATATTTTCCCCCTGTAGGTTTTCATTGTGCTGAATTTTTATTTCTACTCAGTAACGGATAGGATTTATAAAGTAACTAAGTACAATACTTGAGTCAATACGTACAAAGTATTCAAAACAGTAACTTGAGTAAATGTATTTCGTTACTTCCCACCTCTGATAATAACACATCTGTAAAAAAAAACACATCTGATGATGAATGCAATTACCTGGACAGACAGTGATCAGAGTAAACACAAACAAATCTGCACATTCACACTAAAAAACTGAATCTGAGTCTGAACACGAGCGTTGGCACTCGTTCACGTCGAGATGCAAATGTTTGAATTTCAAAATCCAGCCTCTGTGTGTGTGTTATGCTTGGCTACTTTAATGTTGTATCTATGCTGAGGGGATTATTCTCTCGACAGCGTGTCTTTGAATGGCAGTGCCCTCAAAGTCGCTCCCACTGCTTTTCAATGGCCTCCGTACGAGATTAGACCCACGGCTGCAACACCCCCCCCACACCCAGGGTCCCAATCCTCTGCATCCAGACGGAGCGGAACCAGCCTGTGTGTGACAGTTGTTCTGTTTTGAGTGGATGCAGTCACTGCATATATGCTCGTTTTTGGAATTGAGAGGTCAGAGCAGAGAAGAAGAAAAAAAAAGAAAAGATAATCCCTATTGTTTGCTTTCATGTCGTGTGGTGATATCCTGTAAAATCACCTGTAACATGTCATTCAATGTTTTTTTTATATATATATAAATGTGCAAATGTTATGATATTTGGCACATTCCTGTATCCCTTAATACAGATGAATATTTATTAACTCAGCTTGTTAAGGGATTTAAAAATGGTAACACTTTAGATTAGGGAATAACTAGGTTAACTAGGTGCTTATTAGCATATATAACTAGCATACTAGCCCTTTATTAGTAATCATTTAGCGCGTATTATCACCTTATTCGACATGAATTAAGATTTTTCCTACATAAGGTGTTAATACGTGCTTAATATTCACTAATAAAGGGCTAGTATGCTACTTATACATGCAAATAAGCACCTAGTTAATGGTGAATGTGTTCCCTAATCTAATCAAAATTTGTGTGAGTGTGTGGATGTTGAAAATAAAATGACATCTCTGATGACCACTAACCAATTCTCATAAATCCACATTCCCCTTTCTTTATTTGGTTATTGTTGTTAGATTAGGGAATAACTAGGCTAACTAGGTGCTTATTAGCATATATAACTTGCATACTAGCCCTTTATTAGTAATCATTTAGCGCGTATTATCACCTTATTCAACACGAATTAAGATTTTTCCGACATAAGTGTAAATAAGGTGTAAATATGTGCTTAATATTCACTAATAAAGGACTAGTATGCTACTTATATGCATGTTTGTAAACACCTAGTTAATGGTGAATGTGTTCCCTAATCTAAAGTGTTACCGTAAAAACACAAAATTTGTGTGAGTGTGTGGATGTTGAAAATAAAATGACATCCCTGATGACCACTATCCAATTCTCATAAATCCACATTCCCTTTTCTTTATCATTAGGTTATTGTTAGGTGACAGTTATGTCCTATATTATAGGGAGAAGGCATACGTTCACGGTGAATCAACAATAATAATATGACACAATTAATAATAAGATAAGATATGCTGCTTGGTTGTAAGTGTGTTTCTAATCTCCGCGGTGGCTCCACTCCGGGGTCGTAATAATTCATCACAAAAGCCTCGTGTCAGGCGGCACCGGTTATTTCTGACAAAGTCGTTCAATCTCTGTGATCGCAAAGCCACTCAAACAGTGCGAGTGTGTATTTTGGCTTGCTTGGCATTTTTTCAGATAGTTGGCCGTGTGAAAAGTATTTGTCCAGGAAGAACGGAGCCGGAGCCGGAGCCGGAGCCGGAGTCGTTCCTTTGGCACGAGCCACACAGCTGGAGCTGGACACTCAGAGACAGTGGATTCTTGTACTGGGGAGTGTTGTTTGTGGCCATAAAGGCTGCAGCATTCACAGTACTGTAGTTACATTCAAATGACATTAAATAGCATGTTTATCAAATAAAGTGAACCTCGGTTCATATTCACAAATCACATGAGGCTTTTGGAGATTTTGGTGTTAGCACTAAAAGGTGACTTGTGTTTTGCGTGGCCCCGTCCTACTTTTACTTGAGGTAGAAGGTCTCTGGTCGTAAGAAGCTGGTTTCTGTTTGGGTCCTGGTCCTGGTCCTGGTCCTGGTCCTGGTCCTGGTCCTGGTCCAGGTCCGAGCTCCTTCTTGTGCCGAGGCCTGCACTGCTTTGCACTCACGGTGGCACCGGGCTGCAGTCACATGAGGTTCATGCATCGTCTTACATGACAGAATTAACGTTGACACACACATTCATAATATAACCATGTTTATGTATTAGCTAAATCTGGCACCATCTAGTGGTGACTGAGTGTACAAAGCAAGTGTGAGTGCACAAAGGCAGTTTGACATGAAAGGTTGTGCACAGACGAGCACGGCTGGTTCAGAATAACTGAATTTAAAACATGTTAAATAAAAAGAATACTGTTTGCGATATGGTAAGTACGACTAGGAATAAAAATCAAAATGTAAATAAAAAAAAAGCATTCATTTTAACCCAAAAGGTCAAAGGTGAGCAAACCTGTGTGGCAGTGGGTTGAGGTCGTCTCCAGGGTTCAGAGCCATTCGTGCACTTGTCCAGATGGCAGCTTTCTCTGCTGTATTTAGTCTTAATAACAACAAGACAACAACAACAACAGCACAAAGACAAACAGGTTTAGTTTAGCTTTTGAACCCAGAGCTCGTCTTCGTTTGAAATTTACCATTAATCCAGACATTGATAAATATGGTTTCACCTTCAAGAATACACCCAAAATATTCATTAGATGTTCTCATCTAATAACGGTTAGGTAATAATCTTAAAATCCTTTGACGTAGTAGGTGATATGGTGACTAATATAATATAGTGTTTACGTGATATTGTGAACTCAGTATAGTTGAGTGATGTACTTTATATCACTGGATAGTGCTGCTGTGGCACTCGATGAGTAGAGATCACATCATTACATCCTCTAAATGAATTGGGAGCCATATAAAACGAGAGCCTTGGACACTAAAACACACTCACAGGGGAGGCTAAACACACACACACACACACACACTACCTGTTTAGTGTTAGATGTGTTGTGTGGGTAGAAGCTGCTGTCTCTCTCTGGGCTGAGCTGAGCAGGACTCCTGCAGTCAGCTTCTGCTGAATCTGCCCTGCAGAGCGGCTTCAGATCCACGGTGTCCTCACAAGAGGTGAGAGACAGGTTCTCCAGACTCTGTGTTCCTAGTGAGGACATAATAATATGAAGAAAAAAAACATCAACGCTAAATAACCTCAGCTTTGGTTTATCGATCTCAAAAGCCGAAGAAACCTGGATTATTTTTGTTTTTGTTTTTGTAACAGATGCTTCTTGGCAAATGGAACATTTGTAAGGAACAAGCATGTGTGGGATGAGCAGCAGAGATACACGACCGTTCAAAAGTTTGGGCTCACTTAGAAATGTCCTTATTTTATTTCCTTAATATGATAAACGACTATTCCAGCTGCAAACATCTGTTTTTAATTTAACAGAATATGTACATAGGTGTATAGAGGCCCATTTCCAGTGTTCTAATGGTACATTGTGTTTGCTAATGGTGTTAGAAGACTATTGGATGATTAGAAAACCCTTGAAAACCCTTGTGCAATGATGTTAGCACAGCTGAAAACTGTTTTGCTGGTTCTTTATTTGGAGTAAAAATCATTATTTCTAATCTTGTCAATGTCTTGGCTATATTTTCTATTCATTTTGCAACTCTTTTGATGAATAAACGTGTGACTTTTAATGGAAAACACACAAACAATTTGTATAGGTGAGCACAAACTTTTGAAAGGTAGTGTAAGTGTGTGGATTACGCCCATGAAAAACTTCTATTGACTCTTGTGTTGAGCCTCTGGTACACTCTTAGAAATAAGGGTTCCAAAAGGGTCCTTCTACAAGAGCTGAGGTTCTACCTGGAACTATTTGCTTCTGAAAAACCCTTTTCCCAAAGAAAGGGTTTTTCAAGGGTTCTTGGTAACACTAATGGTTCCAGTAAGAACCATTTAGATCCAGAGAACCCTTGTGGCAAACCCATATCTCCACAGTCTGGGACCAAACTCTATCCTCCAAGAAGATCTCAACCTCATTGAAGACTTGTGGGATCAGCGTGAGCCACAGTGACCGACACAACCACACTGACTGACTTCCGATAAAAAAAAAACCCTGGTTGAAGAATGAGATGTCATCCTATAACAGTGTGTGACCAGGCTGCTACTACGTCTTTGTTTTTTCAGACTTCAATCGTCCAATCCCATAAACGACACCAACAGCAGAAGATGCTGTTTGTCATTGGCAGAGAAGACGAGAAGTTTTTGTTTTTTTTCCCTAAACTCTGCTGCTCAACCCACAGCTGCAGTTTCTTTACAAACGTGGCTCCATTTAAAAGGCAAATAAACAGCCTTTCCAACACTGTACGACTTATTGCCAAGAAGCTTTGTTACAACAAAGAATTAATCCACCAAACACACATTTCCTTACTTTTTTAAAAAACATAATTACAACCTATGTTGTGCAGACCTTACTTTATTAATATTACTGGCTAACACCGGCACATTTATTCCTCTCCACTTCACTGACACTGTTGCTCATGGTGTGAACTTCTGGGTTTATCTTTACGATGTAAATTAATTTATGTAAATTGATAAATCTGATTAGATTTTATGGCAAATTAATGGTTAAAATTAAAAAAAAAAAAAACTTAAACATTTTATACTATGATGTTTGTGTCACAGCAGCACTTTACAACACTTAAAATCTAAAAATAAATTAGAAAATGGAAGAGATAAATGTAAAATATACATGTAAATAGAAGAAAGGAATAAAATATAGAATAAAATATGAATAAGTGTGATTAAATGTCTCAAACTACAGCCAGGTCCATAAATATTGGGACATGGACACAATTCTCTTATTTTTGGCTCTATACACCACTACAATGGATTTGAAATGCAACGAACAAGATGTGCTTTAACTGCACACATTCAGCTTTAATTTGAGGGTATTTACATCCAAATCAGGCGAACGGTGTAGGAATTACAACACGTTCTATATGTGCCGCCCACTTTTTGACCAAAAGTAATGACTGTATATCCTAATTATAGCAAGAATATTAAAGTTCCACACTACATTTCCATTATGTCACTATGGGATTGTTTTCCCTCCATACTTTGCACATCTGAAATGATCGAAACCATCGTCGTCTTACTTTCCTCCTCTTCGCGGTAGTTCCTCATCATGATCAGCACGTTGGACGGTACGGCAGGCACGTCGGTGTCGCCCTGTTGAACAAAGCACCCCCCGCTAACAGCTCCTCCTGTGGCTAACTTTTACTAAAGTTTATGAATGCAGCGTGAAAGAATAAACAATCTTACTGTGATCCACGGATTTTCAAGGAGCTGGTTTGGAGACATGCGGTAGGCAGGGTCCGCCTTCAGGAGGCAAGTCAACAGATCTTTGGCTGTTGAGACGAACGCGAAGCGATCGGTGAATTTGTTGGTGACAAGTTTGTGTGAATTAAAATGAAATGAATGAAAATGCAGAATGAGGCGTCACCTGCGTCGCTGACTGTGGCCCACGTGGACTGAGGAAACGTGACTTCTTTCTTCATTATCTCCTCGAGTAAGAGCGACTTTGTTTGCGACGCAAACGGCGGCTCCCCACACAGCCTGAAACACACACACACACACAAATGAATATTCATGTGTATATGTCAGTGTTTATGTACAAATATACAAACATGGATCTACGTACAGCATGTACATAATGACTCCTATGCTCCACGCGTCACACCACTGGGTATAACCACGGTCGCTCATCATTTCAGGTGCTGAAATGAAAGAAAAATACACACACATTTAAACAATTGCTTAAAAACTGGTGATAATCTATGTTTTTACAAGTGAATCCTATACTGTTTGTATCATGTTTATTATTGGATGATACACAGTGTGGTTAACCCTAAAAATGTAGTGAGCTCTGATGCGGCTTAAAACGAAGTGGAAGATGAAAAATACCCATGATGCTTTGCGAATTCAGCGAGCAAAAAAAAAATGGCGGCCACATCTGCCCGACGAACAACTTAGTTGCACGTTACAATGTCGAAATGTGTTGGAATACGTTTGGTTTGATATGCATCCAAAGGACCGTCGAGCTTTGAAAATAACTGACGATTTATGAAAGCAGCTAGCTAACTAGCTAGCTAGCTAGTGCGCAAACTCTCTCGAAGCGCTCGGCAAATAGCCGCTAGCTTGTTTTGTCAGTGTTTTGGATGTGTGTACCGATGTTCACTTGAACACGAATACCCTGGACTTATATATATATATTACAACAATTCCGTTGTAATATATTTTCGCAAATAAGCATGTTACAATGTTGAAATGTGTCGGAATATGTTGGTTTGATGTACATCCAAAGGACTGTTGAGCTTTGAACACTAATATCAGAAAATAACTGACCATTTATGAAAGCGGCTAGCTAACTAGCTAGCTCGCAAACTCTCTCGAAGCACTCGGCAAATAGCCGCTAGCTCGCTCTGCTACACCTAGGTAGTTTTGTCAGTGTTTTGGATGTGTGTACCGATGTTCACTTGAACACGAATACCCCAGACTTGTCAGATTTCAATCACATTCGTGATATAGCATTTTTACGAGCTCCTACTTCAAAGCGTTCCAGCAACTGAAGTCGAATGTTAGCATACATGGACGATCGCGGCGCTTTCGCTTTATGTTTGAAGAGGCATTTTGACTGTCAGCAATTCGGTCTACTTGCATGCACAAGCAACCCTAACCCCTAACCCTGTAAAAGCGATACATATGGATATGTAACGCCATGAGTGTACTTTTACCGTAGCCCTACATGTTTTCATGCTAACGGATAACAACGACGACATAATTTCACGCCATAACGTGACAAACAGGTTGTGATAAAATTAAATTGCTGTGTCTAAAACAACTCTAGATGCAGAAAAGTCAAGTTTATAACCTATTCATGTGACTCCATGGGCGCCGCCATTATTCTCCGACTTCATTTTGGTGAAGTCGGGGTAGGTCCATCAGCCCAGACTTCGCTAGTAGGAGGTCCCACTTTGACAAGCATTCCAGTGCACTTTTTCTAGTTGGAACTAGGGTATGTCCCATGTTCCAACTGGTTTGGATGGGCTTAGATTAGTGGAAGATGAAAACTGTAAGGCTGTATGATAGCATACATGGAGACATGTGAAGTCAACCAGGTCATAGTCATCTTCAGAAGTTAGCTGAAGGCAACTGGACTTGATTCCAAGAGGCTGGAAGACCACAAGTGAAGAAGCCTCTTGGACGCCTCTCAAGTCCAGTTGCCTCCAGCGAACACCTAAATATTCATGGATATCCATGGATCTGTAGATAACTGGAGGGAAAATCTGAGCGCAGAAACAACTTTTCAGTTGCAACATTGTCTACAGTTGATCATGTTCAGGTGCAGTTGTATCTCAGTGTCTTCAGAGCACAAAGTGTTGGGACGCCTCAGTGGAAAAGCATGCAAATGATGATGTTTTGTCACATTCACATTTGCATTTCCACACTATGAACGTGGCAGAACACAATTACAATCACTGTTTTCAAACTCCGAAGGGAGAGAGATCATAGGAGGAACACATCATCAAGACTGACTGTGTCACTAATGGTGAGAAGCCGACATGTTGTTACATGGCTCTGTTTAACAGTGACGGTGAGAAAAATGGCGGCACAATCTACTGTGCGACGTCGGTGCTGATCATGTGTTCATATCTCACACAACCACTCTTAAAAAGAACAATCTGAACCATCCCATAAAACCTCTTTGTCGAGGATCTCAAGTGTCTCAGTCAAACAGATACTGTACATTGGCAGATGGCAAAGAGCCTGCTGGTCCATGACTTATTCAAACTCAAGCGATCATCAATGTTGCATCGTACCCATGTAGATCAGCGTTCCACAGGCCTCCGTCATTACGTTCTCAATCCCCACACCGCCCGTCTGCACCGATAATCCAAAGTCTGCCACCTAGGGACGGAAAAGCACTCAAGAACAAGGTTATTCAAATAAACATGACGGAGATGCGGCGTAAGAATCTTTGAAGTGTCTTATTCTTCTTCTTCTTTTCGTGTGCTTTTGTCGAGGAAAACAAACAAACAAGAATCCTTGACGGTTTACACAAATAGCTACATCGCTATCGTCACAGCCGTGCGAGTTTATTCATGAAAGTTTATCACATTATTTAGAAGGAAAGAACTTCCAGAACACGGGAGGAACTACTGTGAAATGAAAGCTGTTTTTGCAGTTGCGTGGTACCAATTCCTGTGCGTGTGTGTGTGTGTGTGTGTGTGTTCTTGTACTTGCGGCATACTGAGGTCCAGTGAGGGTTTTTAACCAACAAAGTGAGGTCATTTTTACAGAGTGAGGACTCTGGCCGGTCCTCACTTTGTTTTCATTGAAATCACTTCCTTAGGTTGCTATAACATGCTATATTCAATTTGTCAAAAAAAAAAAAATATATAATTTTGGACGACATAGTATAGTATGACGTTTTTGTCAAAATGTGGACCCAAAATATTTGGTCAAATTTTTTTTCAACTTTTGGATGACATAGTAAAGTATGACATTTTTGTCAAATTTTGGACCAAAAATTTTTGTTAAAATTTTTTTTCAACTTTTGGATGACATAGAATAGTATGACTTCTTTTTTGTCAAATTTTGGACAACATAGTATAGTATGACGTTTTTGTCAAATTTTGGACCAAAACAATAAATGTTTTAATGTGTGTGTGTGTGTGTGTGTTCTTGTACTTGCGGCACACTGAGGACCAGTGAGGGTTTTTAACCAACAAAGTGAGGTCATTTTGGCAGGTCCTCACTTTGTTTTCATTAAAATCACATGCTATACTCTGGGTTTTTTTAACAGTCACATTTTAACAAACTCAATTTGGTACAAAAACCCGGTTCTACCTGCAGACATTTTATGGTACTGCACTCAGAATTTTTTTTTTAATAGATGTCATTTATGAAATATATATTTTTAATTGTGTTGATTTATAAAGTGAAAAATGATGGTCCTCAGTATGCGGCAAGTACAAGAATGTGTGTGTGTGTGTGTGAGACAAAGAAACACAGAGCGCGTATGTAATGTTTATGTTTAGGTCTAGCCTGGTTTTAGCTCACACACACCAGGTGGCTGCTTTCGCTCGCTGCTCGTCGTTGCACAAACACACGCTGAGCTCAGCTGGTCATTTGTTTAAGGACACAGTCGCAGCTCCGCAAAGGTTTTACTATAAAGTAAAGACCAAAGGGGGGGGTCTGTGTCGTAATGAGATAGCGTTTAAAGCCTTTACTAAATATGAAAAAAAAAGACACTACGGGGAAAAACTGCCCATCAGAGGCTCTGCAGTCAGGTAAGAAGCAGAGGTGTTAAGTGACACAGTGTGAGACTCCTGCTCACCTTGATATTAATCCTGTCATTATCGCCTTCATCTGGAGGGTTTTTCACAAGAATGTTTTCAAGTTTCAGGTCTCGGTGCACGATGTCTGTGAGACGTGAGGAGAAAACATTTACACATTCATTAATATATAAAAAAAAACAATGACAAGACAACATTTATCACCTAATATTACAGAGTTTTTGCCGGGTTACCGTATGTTTCAGTGTCCATCTTACTGGCAACAGTTTGGGCTCACCTATATGATTTTCTAGTGTTTTCATTCAATAGTCAGACTTTTATTCATCAAAAAAGATGCAAAACAAATGATTTTTATTCAAAATAATAATTTTACCCTTTGGTCAAAGAACTAGCAAAACTGTTTTCAGCTGTGCTAACATCATTGCACAAGGGTTTTCTGGAAACCCTGGAAATGGGCCTCTATACACCTGTGTACATATTCCATTAAAAATCAGACATTTGCAGCTAGAATAGTCATTTCATTTAATTTAATTTAATTTAATTTAATTTAATTTAATTTAATTTAATTTAATTTAATTTAATTTAATTTAAAGGTGCCATATGTAAAAATGTGGCCAAAAACGGTTACTACATTCAAATTCAAAATACAGAGGTCTTTTAGGTTTTGTTTTCTGACGTAACTGACAACCCGTGGTTGCTCGGCAGCTGAGACTCTACTGACTGCAATGATTGGTAGACGGCGGTAGGTGGCGCCACATGACGCCAAAACATGATTTCAAAACATAAACATGATTTGCAGTCTGCAAAATGTTTTTTTTAAAGCAAATATTTTGTCTGTACTGTTGTTGTTGGTGAGTTCAGTTTGTTATATGAACATTATTCCTGAGTCTCTGTGACATATTAGGAGGATTTTATGACCACTTGCTTTAGATTTATTACATAATGCACCTTTAACTTAATTTATTTAATAGGGACAATGCAGGTTAACGTTCCACTCGTTACAAACAAGTCAATGTGACTGATGTTCTGCATGCAGAGATGATAGCTTATGCTAGATTCTCCCATCCCCCATCCCTAGTTTGGCTTTTTAAGAAAGAAGGTATGAAGAAAGACATCAAAATTACACAATAAAATATACAATACATCTGAAATTATACAAAGTCATGACCCATTAAAAATGTTTACCACATTAACAATGTATAGAGTGCATTTCTGATTCATTTCATGTTATATTCATTGCAAAAAAAAAGTGCTTTTCCATCAAAAATAAGGACATTTCTAAGTGAGCCTGAACTTTTGAACAGTAGTGTATTTGTACCTTCATGTATTAATACTGTTGGATCTATTGACTGTTTGTAGCATTAAAAGCTCAAAGTTGAGCCGAGTTTTACAAATGAATTAACGAACAAAACAAACCCTGCAGAGAATGCCCTGCACAATGGAATTTAACGATTGCTCATACATGAAAGAATTATTCTGACGCTCTCATGAAAAGCCGCTGCTTTCTTATTCGCATCATTACTCTCTACAAAGACAATGGAGAGTTTTCCAATGCAAAACTCAGCTGATTCATCAGTAGTGCTCCCAGCTCGTTACAAATTAGTCATTAACCAAAGGAAATTATGCCTTTTTGCCAGACGGTGTCCTAAATAACCTGTAAAGAAAACATGTTTGAAATCTTCATTGTGTGTTTTTTGACAGGCAATTATCCCTTTTTTTGTAAATTGTACAGATGAATATGAAGCACGTGAAGGACAGCGAGCTCAAAAAGCATTGTTTAACTTGTCTTTTTCTGATTACAGGTTTCCTGCGCGTTGCCACAGCGACACCTGGGGCGCCGTCACACCTGTAAACACCATTGTCAGTAATGTATGTGCAACGTTTACCGTTTAACGTTTGAACGCTATCAAAATGTCAAACGCCCAGACGAACGTTACCTCTTTTGTGAAGGTAGACGATGGCATCGGCCAGCGCACGGATGATATGTCTGGTCTCGTCCTCCGTGAAGAACTTTTTCCGCCTCAGCAGCTGCTTCAGATCACCCCCGGTGCACAGCTCTGTAACCAAATACATCATCTAGAAACAAGCAGAGAAAATACGTCTCACCAAACGCTCTGTTTGTGTGTGCGGAGCCTCTATATCGCCCCTTGTGGACTTCTGCGGTAATTACCAAAACACTGCAGTCTCTATGACCTACTTTTCACACATACACACTTAATACCGTGCTTCCACAACATGTTCCCAGCTCGCCTCGCCTCTACATGGTTTGGCACCTCAATTTCTAATTTAAAGGTCCCATATTATTAAGCAAAATCAACTCATTAATAATTTAAATCCTTATATTTGAGACTCTGGAGGCCCTACCAGTCGCCAAAGTGTGAAAAAAAGATGACACAAGACGCTAAATGCCTGAAATTGTTGTCCCGCGGCGCTCCGCTTTGTCCGCTTTGTCTGCGAAAAGTTCTATTCTTGTCTCCACAGTGCAGCACAGAGTTCTACACAAACGTCCAGCCTCAGAGGATTTATCTGTCCAGTGGATACCTGAAAATGATCACTTTTCCGAATGCTAACTGCTGTTAGCTCCCAGTAGCCTCTATGGCTGATGTCATTTCCTGTCCCTTCGTTTTACTTTTTTTAAGGTGGACCTAAAGAGATACTACTATACATAGCGTTGTGAACAGGGCTGTTTTGGCAGGTGATTGAACTGCTGTGGTGCTTCATCAACAATGCTCACCCGTGGCGTTGCGTAGACTTCTTTGAGATGTACGATGTGAGCATGAGTCACTTGTTTGAGAATGTTTATTTCCTGCTCCAGCATCTTGACTTTTGAACTTCCTGCCTGAAAGCGAAACAAAGAAAGAAAGGTCATTGGACTTCCAGTGGCATTGCCCTTAATTGAATATATATGCATTTATTACAACATAGATCAGTTTATACAGAGTAGAGAACCTTCCAGTGTAATGGCAATGTGCAAGTTTAAACACAGGAAGAAGAGATAATGACTCTCCAAGGTCCATTTATCCTAAGACTGTGGCAGAATGGCATCTACTGACAATAAACCTACGATTTTTGGATATGCATGTACGGAGCCCCCGAAGTGACATGAGAAAAAAAAAAAATGAAAACTTGGGTTTCTCAAAAAAATATTTCTTTTTCCAAAAGAAAAAAAAAATGATTTTTTCCATAATTTTTTGGAAACTGGAGATTTCAAAAAAAATGTCGTTATTTTTTTTTTTTCTCATGTCACTTCGGGGGCTCCGTATGCATGTCATGCTTTACACACAATATTATTAAAATTAAACATGATTCAGTCTGAAAATCATGAGAACTTCAGCCATCACATATCGCGGTGTTTTCCTCATACATGATTGCGGCCGTTTGTTTCTCGCTTTACGATAAAAACTCTCTGGTCGAAGTGCAACTTTCGTTTACATCAAAACAACAGACGCCCCACAGGGATGCCCCCATGTACTCACCGCTGGTCTGCAGGCCTTTTTAATGGCCCAATGTGTCTGTGTCTCGATGTGGGTGGTCTCATAAACAACTCCAAAGCTACCTTGACCTAATTTCTTTCCAAATTCATATATTTCCTATAGGGATGGGAGGAAAAAAAGAAAGAAAACATCAGGACATTTGTGGTCTACACCTGATCCTGTCAGCCAGAGAGAGCAGAGGATTTCTCCTGAGTTCTGGATTATTACAAAAAAAACAAAACAGAGAGCACATAATGTCTTTAGCTGAACACCTGAACTCAAGTACATGCTAATTCCAAGCTCTCTGAAATAACAGAAAGTTTTCCCGTCCCTGGAGCTGCAGAATATAGTATTTCTAATCAAGTTACAAATGATTAAGTTGCTGCTGCAGTTCGTTCAATCTCAGGTCTAATTAACTTGATCATTATCTGTGTGCATGCAAGGCTGAGCACTGGCTGCTTCGAATTTGGCAAAGGGAGAAGTCAAATTCCCAGTGAAGGGGGGGGTTTGAACAGCAGCAGCGTCAAAGTCTGACCCTCTTTCAGTGCAGACGGTTTGTTTTTAGAGGTCACCAGCGAGCGTGTGTGACGACAGACTAGACTATAGCAGAATCACGTTAAATGGCCCTCCATACCCTGAGTTGGGCATCATTCTTGAGGCGTATTACAGGCACGTCCCTCTCCAACGGGAACCTGCCGGTCCGTGGGGACGACACGTCCATGGCAAACCCACTAACATCTGCCTCTGTCATCTAGAGATGGAGGAAGGAGTGAATGACTCATCACATCATCAGATTATGACACAAAAATCTCTGCATTTCTTCTCCTCATTGTGACCAATATTCTGCAGTTTTAAGACACACATTGTTTTTATTTGAGACAAGAGACAATGGGCAGGTCTTCTGGGTTTCACATTCGATCACAACCTAGATATCATTATGAGCAACTGGATGAGTGAATAAGAGTCTGAAGAGTCAGGGTCAGAAGCCAACCCATTGTACCGATAGAAAAAGATTCAGTACCCCTCTCAAAAATGTCTCAACCTCTTTCTTCTGTCTCTACCTCACCTCCATGTTGTCCTTTCTCTCTCCACTTTCTGTCCCCCATTTTTTCTTTCACCCCAACCGGTCGAGGCAGATGGCTGCACATTTTAGGCCCCTTCCAAGTACCTACCCTAATCCAAATTTTTTGCCTTAACCCTAAATTTGTGCATTCACCTATAGGGGGCAGCCAGGGGGAGTGCAATTTTGCCCCTAATAATCAATCCTCAAAATCTAGTGAGCTCTGATGCGGGCTTAAAACGAAGTGGAAGATGAATTTACCCATGATGCTTTTTGCGAATTCTGCGAGTCGGCTGATTTTTGTTGAACAAAGATGGCCGCCACATCTGCAGAGGAACTATTTTCGTTGTAATATATTTTCGCAAATAAGCACGTTACAATGTCGAAATGTGTTGGAATATGTTGGTTTGACATACATCCAGAGGACCGTTGAGCTTTGAACACTAATGTCAGAAAATAACTGACCATTTATGAAAGCGGCGAGCTAACTAGCTAGCTAGCTAGCTCGCAAACTCTCTCGAAGCACTCAGCAAATAGCCGCTAGCTAGCTCTGCTACATCTGGGTAGTTTTTTGGATGTGTGTACCGGCGTTCACTTGAACACAAATACCCTAATACAAATAAAACTGTATTGAATTTAATTTAACTGAATTAAATTGAAGGGCTGTCAGCCAGCGTTTTCTCTCCCCCTCTCTTTCACACACTTTTTCAGTGGATATTTAAATCATGTTGTCGTCTGTTGTTGACACACTAAAATGAACCAAATATTTTGTTTATGTTTATGAAGAGAGTGGAACAAATCGTTGTATGTATGTGTGATGTGCTTGTGTATGAACACAGTATCAGAGGTGCAGTGTTTTATTGACATATTTACAAAGAATCTGGCAACCATGATTTAGTGACGTCTAATTGTGAAGCTTTCCCACGTGCTTTAAGGAACTACGGTGGCCTGTGCAGACCAGAAAGGATGTTTTTTCTTTGTTTGTGTGCTAAGCTTTTGCTTCCAGAGGCTGAAGTAGAAACATTGCAACACAAGATGGCGGCCTCTAAGGCTAAGAAAAGCAGACATTTTTATATTTTTATTTTAAAGTGCTCCCAAAATGTTGCACGCACAATATCCATATATCATAGTTTATTTCACCACCGTTGGAGACGTTGACTTTAACGTGGCTTGTAAAGGTTTAATCAAGTGGTCGACTCGTACAACACCGAATCTATACTTCATCCCGAGTAACTTGTCACTTTTTTTAATCACCGCTTTATGACCACACTGCTATCTCTGTCTGAGCCCATATTAACTTAAAGCACAATTTACCCAGTTTGCAAAACAGTTTCTAAAGCCAAATTAAATGTAAAGCAATTATCAAGTGATGACTGGGAGCAATGAAGTGGATCCACCACACACACACACACAGCAATTAATTATTAACAAGGAAGCGGTGTCTTTAACCTCTCCACTCTGATGCATTATTTTAGCAGCGACAGGGCTTTCATAACAGGCCTGTCTCTCCCATTATCTCCCGTCTATTTTCCAATCAAAGCGATTGTGACAGCCTCTGGAAGTTCCAATCACCTCAATCACAGCTCATTTGTAGGACACGGAGGCATGTGATGAGTGTATCACCGGGGACGCGAAAGTAAACGGAGGGAGAGGCTTCTGTGCACGTCGTGCGTTGTGTCTCAACAAAGGTGTCCGGTACTTAGCCCAAGATCCCCGAGGCAAAAGAAATGGTAAGGGTCAGGTCAGGGGCAAAGGCTAGAGTTTCAAACGGTGCACTAACTAACTAACTGAGGTCTTGTGTAGCTTTAAAGGTCCACTGTGTATAGATGGTTGGTTGGTTGGATGGATGGATGGCAAAATGAATGTAGAGATCCATTACAATAAAGATCAGAGATCAATAATGTCAAAAAAAAGTGAAATATTATCAATAAAACCCAGAAACTGATCGTATGTGTGTGTGGGACTTTCTCTAAAACTGACAATGTCTGATTTCCAGTATGCTAGTAGTCATAGATGTCTCAATTATTAGTCTATTAGTCTTTTTCAGAACTTCTGGAAAAAAAAAAAACTCAAAGTTGAGGATTTTTACAATTTAAAAAGTGCTAATGTAAGACTTTTTATAAAATTTTTTTTCGAATTTTCTTATTTCCAGTAAGCTAGTAATCATCGATGTCTTGAACAAATCCTAGTCAGTCCTGGACAGAACTTATTGAACTTTTTGTTTTTATAGCAGCTCAAATTTGAGAATGTTTTTAAAAAGTGCTAATGTAAGACATTTAACTTTAAATTTCTCTAAAACTGTACAGTAGAATTGTCTGATTACCAGTATGCTAGTAGTCATAGATGCCCTTAACACAACTGTATTACTCTTTTTTAGAACTTAAAGACATTTCTGGTTTTATTGCATCTCAAAGTTTAGTATATTTTCAATTTTAAAAAGCGCTAATGTAAGACATTTAATTCAACATTTCAGTAGAATTGTCTGATTTCCAGTATGCTCATAGATGTGCTTAAAACAACTTTATTCCTCTTTTCCAGAACTTAAAGACATTTTTGGTTTTATTGTATCTCAAATTTTAGTATAATTTTAAATTTAAAAAGAGCTAATGTGAGACCTTTAATTCAAAATGTATCCACAACTGTGCAGTAGAATTGTCTGATTTTCAGTATGCTAGTAGTCATAAATGTCCTGAACACAACCTAGTCAGTCTTGTCCACAACTTATAGATTTTTTCTGTTTTTATTGCATCTCAAATTTTAGAATTCTTTAGATTTCGAAATTTTGGGACTTTTAACTTGAAAACTGTTCAGTAGAATTGTCTAATTTCCAGGATGCTTATAGATATCAAACACAACTTTATCATGTTCGTGTTTATAGAGAACTCTCTTTATACAGTTGCTCAAAGTCCAGTGTCTCTGAAACTTATATTTGTGAGGATTTTCATTGTTTTTTCCAGTCAAAGATGTGTTGATATTCTTACAAACCAGCATAATTGATTGATAATTGATTCACAGGCTTTTTACTGTAAAGGCCTTTGAAAGTTGGGTGTTAAATGTGTACACTATAGTGTCAGTGAAGTCTAAACAGCAGTATTTATAACATATTCTCCCTCTTATTGACTTAATTAAATCAAAGTTAAAGCACCGCCTTCTCCACACAAATGGTCGATTGGCCAAATGCGTATCCATTAAAGCGGACTGAATAATGAGTAAATCGCAGCCGACAGCTCGAATTACCGACGTCAAAACATAATATGACTGAACAGACGGACGCGCTGAAAGATGAGCGTTCATCACCAGCCTCCTCCAAGGAGACACACACACTGAGGTCCACCTTTACATCGCCCGCTGTGTAATTACAGGCAACAATTCATCACGTCAAGTCAAGTCAAGCCCAGACTTGCCTCCATTTCTCCATCATTCTGTCACTTTTCCCCTTTGCACACTCGTGAGTGACTAAATATACGTTGTAGAAAAATGACTGGGAGTGTGTGTGTGTGTGTGGGGGGGGGGGGGGGGTATTGTGGTCAAAGAACAAAGAGTCAATGTAACTTTGGAACAAAGGATTGACTGATCCTGAGGAACGTCTTCCCTTAAAACCTGCTTGTCTTTCAATAACTCGAAATAATGTATATTTACTTTATAACCCTTTATGTCAGGGGTTCTCAAAGTGTTGATACCCGAGGGCCAATTTAGGAACCCAACATTGGACCGAGGGCCGCCAAAGGAAAAAAAAAAAACAGAAAGAAATCCCATTTGTAATAATTTTAATGACTAAACTAAACTTCTTCCGTTTTACGGACAAAATAAAACATTCGAGAAAAGACAAAATAATAAAACAGATGACTCATACGCTACTGCTAACACAAAACGTTAAAAGAACGTTAGCCCATGTTTCTCCTTAGGCTTCGTTTGACGCAAACCAAAAGCTAACGTTCCTGTAACATTCTGGAAACCAGACATTGTTAGCTGGGTAACCTATAGCGCCATGTAGCGATTCACAGATTATGCTAAAATGATGCCTAACCCAGTAGCTGCTGAAATTCAAGCTAGGGACTAAAAGTCTGCAGAAGCTAGCAACAGCAGCTGTGACACTGTGTCATTCTCCTGGCTAAAAGGCTAACTCGCTAACTTCTAGCTATCATCTCTGCCTTACTAGCTTGTTGTGAAGACTGTTTTTTAAGCTTTATAATTTATTGGGTAATTACCCAGTATTTTGGCCATTGTTCTTACCTTCTAATTACAGGTTAATACCAAGTAACACATTTTTGTTACCTTATATTTACTGGGTAAATAGTTAGTCATTGGGGGCTGTAGCTACATCTACGTCTGAACTCATTTGTTCGTTAATGAAAAAGGTATGAATTGAAAATTAAATTACAAGGACAACCGCATCTAATCGCCACTTTTTCCTTACATTGTGTGACATTGGTGTGAATAACAAGCCGCCTGTCTGCGCCGCTCACACAGTCAAGTGGATTTTCTGCGACGCTGTAACGAAGCAGACGGTAATTAATCTTTGCCATTTGTCAAAAAAACTAAACAAAACAAAACAAAAAAAGGGCAATTATTTTCAGAGTTCAGCTCTTTACATATAAGATTTCACTGCTTTCCACTGTTTATAGAATAGTTCAAAAGGGTTCCAGGTGGAACCTTTATAAAAAGGTTCTACCTGGAGCCAAAAAGGGTTCTCCTACACTCTTAGAAATAAGGGTTCCAAACAGGTCCTCCTACAAGGGCTGAGGTTCTACCTGGAACCATTTGCTTCTGAAAAACTCTTTCCCCGAAGAAAGGTTTATTCAGGGTTCTTGGTAACACTAATGGTTCCAGGAAGCACCATTTTTATCCAGAGAACCCTTCGAAAACCCCTTTCCTGCATCAAAGGTTTTAAAAGTGTTCTTGGTGGAACCCTCCAAAAGGGTTCCAGGTGGAACCTTTATAAAAAGGTTCTGGTTCTACCTGGAGCCAAAAAGGGTTCTCCTACACTCTTAGAAATAAGGGTTTCCAAAGAGTCCTTCTAAAAGGCTGAGGTTCTACCTGGAACAATTTGCTTCTGAAAAACCCTTTCCAAAAGAAAGGGTTTTTCAAGGGTTCTTGGTAACACTGGAGCCAAAAAAGGGTTCTTCTACACTCTTTGAAATAAAAGTGCTAAGTAGAACCATATAAGGTCCTTCGGCTTGTCTGCATAGGAGGACCCTTTTGGAGGGTTCCACCAAGAACCCTTTTAAAACCCTTTATTCAGGAAAGGCGTTTTAAAGGGTTCTCTGGATCAAAAATGGTTCTTACTGGAACCAAGAACCCTTGAAAAACCCCTTCTTCGGGAAAATAGTTTTTCAGAAGCAAATGGTTCCAGGTAGAACCTCAGCCCTTGTAGAAGAACCCTTTTGGAACCCTTATTTCTCAGAGTGTACGAGGACAAGCCGAAGAACCTAACTGTGAACTGTTATTCTGACCTAACGGGCGTTTGAAAACATCACCTTGTGCTTTTGGATTTTTCAACTTTGATGACAGATTTGACATAATTGTTGTCATTTTCTTTTCAAACCTGCAGCTGCGTGAGTTGTATATAAAACAGCGGCATAACATAGCGCAGTCACGGTGACGGTTACCAAAGAAGCAACCGCTATATAATCAACACATGATCAAAATAGTACACAATTCATTATTGTTATTAATTGTTCTCCTTAATTGCTTTGCTTTCTTTAACGGCACAGATCCTCTGGTGTCGGCGCCTCTGGCTGTAAAACAGCAGCTGCTACGACACAGACAGGAAATCAAATTAAAACTAAAAATCTCACCGACTGCAATTAAAATGTTCAGCGATGTCCTTTTTGGCTCGGGCCCAAAATATCACATTTTTTTTCCTCGCGTTGAAACTTCATCATTTTATTGACAGCTCGGCTTTGATGACAAATGATAAACTTCACAGCGCTAATGAAGCGTGGAATTGCATTACCTGATGAGGCAGGAAATTACATGTTTAGAATGCAAATACAGAGGCCGTCTGTACTTCGCCGAGTTATGAGGTGAACCCAAACACACGGAGAGATTATCAAACGCTCGTGGTCTAAATCTAATTAAGACATTAAAGCACAGAGCAGTTTGAAGGTCTATGGAGAGGAAGAGGAGGAAGTGCTTTCCTCAAGAGTTTCCTGTTCCTACAAACACCGACACATGTCGTGTCCCTGTAAACAAATCTTTTTTTTTTTCTTTTTTTTTTTTTAAAGAGTCTTCAGTGGTCATGTTTGATAAGTGTCTGGAGCAAGAAAAACATGTCTCGCCAAAAGGGAAGCAGAAAGAAGATCAAATTGTGTTATTTGCTCTGAGCACTCCACATGTTGCTATGAGATAAGGGGCCAACAAATTCAAATTTTTTTTACTCATTGGTTTAATCCTGGTTAAAGCTAATCTCTGCCCTCTCTGGGCTCAGCTCTGCAAAGCTGGGAGGGCAAACATCTCTTTCCAAAAAAGGAAGAAAAAAAAAAAAATGTGTGGGCCGTAGCAGAAACAAGAGCGAGGTTTGATATTCGCTGGATATTCTAAAGACATTTGCTCATTCTGATTGCTGTAGTAGTTGCCAATGGTGGACGGCTACTTACTACAGGTGACGTTTTGTTGATATGCGCCATTATTGTCAAACAGTATGAAATTAAAGCTCACATAGAGTGGTCCTGTTGCACATATATGTTAGTTATGGAGGTCTACTTACATACATTAACTTATTTTTATGCTCAAAAACCTCCTAGTTGCTGTAAACGAGCCGATAGAAATCTGTCTTTTCTGACGCTGTTCGTCAGCCGCGATGTTTCAGAGTGAACTTTCACCCCCAGAAGACAGAGTGTGTTGTGATTGGCCAGTACCCGGAAGTGACATATTCAGCACACCCGCTCTCAGAAGCACAGCTCCCCCCTCTGGAACGGTGGATGCACTGCTACTCATTATCAAAACATTGTTTTAACAGTGTTATAAAATAGCTTCTTCACGACTCCCCAGACACTGTCGCTCGTGAAACACCTCCACAACAGACGTTATTCTTCTTCTGCGGTTCAATCTACGCAACCGGATGTGCCCGGACTAGTGCCCGGAGTACGACAATCTGCTGTTCAGGAGAACCGATGTTTACGTAAACTATTACGGGATTTTCAGAGATCTCACTGAGCCCGAGATTACAATAAAACACAGCGTTTCTCAGCAGTGGCTGAACTGTTTGTTTTGAACCTTCAGGGCTTCTTAAACAAGGTAATGACGCAGACACACATTAAAAAAAACAGCGTTAATAGGAACTTCTGGTCTAGGTCCGCTTTAAATATTTAAAATGTTCTCCAAAAATCAACAAATAGACATTTTCCCATTCTGATTGCTGTAGTAGTTGCCAATGCTAGGCGGCTATACTTACTACAGGAAAAGTGCTGTTGTTAAATAATTAATTTCATACTGTTTCACAATAATGGTAAATATCAACAACAGGTCACATGTAGTAAGTAGCTGTCTACCATTAGCAACTACTACAGCAATTAGAATGGGAAAATGTCTATTTGTTGATTATTGGATGAATTTTTTTAAATATATAATTTCATACTGTTTCACAATAATGGCACATATCAACACAACGTCACCTGTAGTAAGTAGCTGGCAACTACTACAGCAATCAGAATGGGAATATCCAGGGAATATCAAACCTATGCATGCTAGAAACCAGAAGAAAATTCATTTTCAGCGACAAGAGAAGTCCGCACATTCATATCAGAACACACACACACACACACACACACACTTTATTATACAGTATTATAAACCAATCATCATTTCCTTCTATTTTTGCTTCTAATTTGGACAAATCTAACATTTGTGACCGGTGACATTTTAATCAACAGATGCAGGAATTATTTTCAACCACGTGGTTTCTTAATTAGACAAAAACATATAAAAAATATAAACACAATTTTCCCCCAAAAACACCCTGCTACTGTAAAAAAAAACAGCACATTCTGCTGTTGACAACAAACTAACTGGCTCTAATTAAAACATGAGATGGCGCACAAAAGCCCACACAGCGCGGCAATTAATTTGAGGGTAACATCCATTCACGGCGGAAGGCGGCGTCGCCATGGCAACGGCACATACAGTTGCGTAAAAAAAAAAAATGTTTTTGTTGTTTTGTCTCCGTTATGAAATAAAGCGGCGACACAGAGCGGAGCCGCGGTGTTTCAGAGGTTAAAGAAAGAAAAAAAGGCTTCTCACCTTCTCAGAAAAGATCATTTTCATGCGTCATGACGCGTCTGGAACTCTGGAATAAAACTTTTTCACCACCGAGTGACTCTGTGTGTGTGTGTGTGAGTGTGTGTGTGAGAGAGGCAGTAAGGGAAGCGAGGAGGGACAACACAGGGGGCTCATAATAACGCCCCCTGTCGGCTCATGTGTTTCCTGATATAATAAGAAAAAATTGTGTTTTTATCCAAATTACGCTTCCACTCAATTATTTAACCAAAAATCCAACATGAGTCACCTATTCTTCAGTGTGAGTGTGGTTTATAAAACACAGAGGAAACAGTCGCTGCTCACTGGGTTTAGTGTCAATCATTGGTTTTTGGCTCCATCTAGTGGACGGAGGTGTTAGTGTCGAGTGTTTCTTATTGAAATATTGACACATTTACCAACTATTTAATAATTTTAAGACATTTCACAGCTGATTATAATTCTCAGTTATCAGCTGCTTATATAGTTTGTAAAGGACATATATATATGTATATATGTATATATACGTGTGTGTGTGTATGTGTGTGTGTGTGTGTATAACTATATATATGTTGAGCTACAAATTATATATATATAATCTATGTGTGTGTATATAAATGTATGATATATATATACATATAAATACATATATGCGTGGGTTTTATGTCACATTTTTAGTCCTGATACAAAGCAGAGATAAATGTGCAGAAGTCAGGAAATAGATACTTTTTCCTTTTCTTTTTGTGACCTTTGAACTGTGACATACTTCCAAATTTCACAAATTTTCAACATTTTGAGTACTTTTTGCTCAGGTGTGTTTATATAGTTGGTGAAAACTATATTTTTTGTCATCAGATTGCCTCCGTTGTGCCAAAAATTGAATATAAGACACATTATATAACATGCTTTTAACATGCTGTACATTTAAACGTAGTAATGGAATGGTTCTTTTCAGATTATGTTTATATTATCAAACTGAAGTGACTTTTTCTGTTTATTTTTATTTTTTCAGGGCCGTGTGGACACAGAATTGCGATCGTCAGATTCAATATTCTGCTCAGAAATGTGGTTTATCCGATATCTGTCAACAATGGATCCATGATGTTTCAGAAGACACTTGTAAATATGAACGTAAACCATCAAATCTGATGTGTATTGAGTCAGAGTTGCACTAATGTGAGCATAGTTTCATAGCTGATCGCTCATTCATCTCAGGACGGCACTCATTAACTCATCAAAGCAAAATCCCTCGGCTCGGCTTCGTTCCCAGGAGGCCGTGGTCACTCACCCTTCACAGCTTTCCTCTCAGTGCTCAGTGTCTGATCTGCTGCAGGACGTTTGCAGAACATGCAGGAACACGAACAAACCCTCTGAGATCTGCCCAGTGCACAGGAAACGCTGGCGTTTTCAGAAAGCAGAAAAACGCCGTGCATCATCTGAACTGACGACAGCACACGCACACGCAGCAGCTTCACAAAGATTTAATCTGTCTTTGTAAAGTTTAACTTACCCTACCGGTCACTTAGAAATGTCCTTATTTTTGAAGGAAAAGCACTTTTTTTCAATGAATATAACATTAAATGAATCAGAAATACACTCGATACATTGTTAATGTGGTAAACGACTATTCCAGCTGCAAACGTCTGGTTTTTAATGGAAAACATTTTTTTTTTTTTTTTAGAAAATTTTTAGAAAATTTTTTAGAAAATGTTTTAAATTTTTTAGAAAAAAGAAATAATCAAATAAAATTTTGTGAATTTTTCTTTTTCAGATTTTGAGGAAAACAAATTCAAATTTTGAGGGAAAAAATTCAAATATTGAGGGAAAAAATTCAAATGTTGAGAAAAATTTTGGTTTTTTTTGAAAAATTTAAATTTTGAGAAAAACATTTACATTTTGAGAAATGTCCTTATTTTTTGAATGAATATAACATTAAATGAATCATAAATACACTCTATACATTGTTAATGTGGTAAACAACTATTCTAGCTGCAAACGTCTGGTTTTTAATGGAATATGTACATATGTGTATAGAGGCCCATTTCCAGTGTTCTAATGGTACATTGTGTTTGCTAATGGTGTTAGAAGACTATTGGATGATTAGAAAACACTTGTGCAATGATGTTAGCACAGCTGAAAAGTTATTATTTTGAATAAAAATCATTATTTCTGATTTGTCAATGTCTTGACTATAGTTTCTATTCATTTTGCAACTCTTTTGATGAATAAAAGTCTGACTTTTAACACAAAATAATCGTATAGGTGACCCCAAACATTTGAACGGTTGTGTATAACTAACTTAGAACACACTTTTACTCAAACTAACTCATTAAACTAACATGTGTGGTACAGAGGAAACTAATAATTGACGACATAGAAAGATGAATATTATTACCTCCTCTCAACATGGATCAAATATCCTCTTTTAATGAGAAAAAGAACCAAGTAAGACATGGTTTTCGTGATTGTTATGAATCAAACGTTAACAGCTGTACGAGTAAATTAGAAGACAGTCAATAAAATGCTTTTTTTTTTTTTATACACAGACGAATTGGACACAGTGCAGCGGCAGTTCAGTCAAAACAATAATGACTATAATTACTGCGGCGCATCATTGCTCAGAGGGGGCAAACCAGCTGATTCATTGAGGCCAGAGGTAGAGAGGTTTGAAACTGTACACCCCTCTGAACGCTCTGCTTCTATTACAGTCATCTGCTCTGAGTGGCTGGAAAAAAGTGCACATCACTGACCCCTTTACAGTTAACATGAATATCCCACAACAGGTGATTTCACCAGTGAAAACAAACGGATCATGGTTTAGTTTGAGTCTCATTATTATCATCATCCTGTAATGTTTTACTCCACGTCTATTTGACTGAAAGGTCACTAACCTTATTCAGAGGTAAAATATAGCGACACAAAACAGGACACACATCATCTTTATTTTTAAAAAAAAGACATTTTTAATTTAATAGACTTTTCAATTTCTCATCTCATAATTTCAAATTGGTATCTCATAATTATGACTTTTCATCTCATAATTTCAACTTTTTATCTCATAATTTCAACTTTTTATCTCACATCGCGACTTTTTAATTTCATAATTTCTACATTTTATCATAATTCTGATTTCTAATCCCGTAATTTCTAGTTTTCATCTCATATTTAGATTTTTTCTCATAATTATAACTTTTTGTCATAATTTTGACTTCTTATCTCATAATTTTGACTTTGTATCTCATTATTATGACTCTTTTCTCATGATTTCAACTTTTTATCTCATATTTCAAATTGTATCTCATCATTTAAACTTTTTATCCCATAATTATGACTTTTCATCTCATAGTTTTTGACTTCTCATCTCATAATTTCTATTTTTCATAATTATGACTTTGTATCTCATAATTTCGACTTTGTATCTCATAATTATGACTTTGTATCTCATAATTATGACTTTGTATCTCATAATTATGACTTTTATCTCATAATTATGACTTTGTATCTCATAATTATGACTTTTATCTCATAATTTCGACTTTATATCTCATAATTAAGATTTTTTATCTCATAATTTTGACAATAAAGACAGTCGAGCTTTTTTTTCTCTTAAATACATTTTATTGATAATACATGTGCATTTACTGGTGACTGTTACAGTAAAAAAAAATTTAAACAGTGACAGTAAGTAAAGTTTATAAATCTCTCCTAATACACTAGGAAATATCAGCATCTATTGATTTACAAAGAAGAAACATTACATACCGACAGTATATAGAAGAATCAAATGTGTGAAAAAGCCAAGTTAATCTTATATTCAGCAGAAAGAGACGAGAAAAAGCTTATTCAAAGACAGAAAATGCACGAGAGCATGTGTGTGTATTACAAAACTACAGATTTCCTTTACAATGAAAAATGTGTGTTTTTAAATACATAATATTAATACCTTATACTCTTATTCAGCCTGAGATATTTATTTATTTATTTATTTAACAGAGAAGTGCAACAGTAGACACAAACTTAACTGATGAACCAATGCAAAACCAACGTTGTCTTTAACGTGAGATTTAACACGAGATATTGCAGTGAACGTTCAAACAAACGTGGAAATAAACTAATGCCCTGTTGTGCTCCAACACTAAGAAAAAAGAAAGAGGTAAAACTTAGCCTTGATAATAAATATATCCTCAAAGTAAGTCGAAATTATGAGATTTAAAGTCATAATTATGAGAAAAGTCTATCTCAAAGTTTATCGTCTCATAATTTCAACTTTATATCTCACATTATGATTTTTTTCATCTCATAATTATGAAATTTTATCTCATAATTTTGACTGTTTATCTCATAATTTCAACTTTTCATCTCATAATTTTGACTATTTATCTCATCATATGACATTTTATCTCATAATTATGACTTTTAATCTCATAATTTAGATTTTTCATCTCATTATTTTGACTTTTATCTCATAATTACGACTTTCATCTCATAATTATGACTTTTTATCTCATAATTATGACTTTTAATCTCATAATTTAGATTTTTCATCTCATTATTTTGACTTTTTATCTCATAATTACGACTTTCATCTCATAATTATGACTTTTTATCTCATAATTATGACTTTTTATCTCATAATTACGACTTTCATCTCATAATTTTGACTTTTTATCTCATAATTTCAACTTTTCATCTCATAATTATGACTTTTTATCTTATAATTTCAACTTTTTATTTCATAATTACGACTTTCATCTCATAATTTCTACTTTTTATCTCATATTTCAACTTTTTATCTCAATTTTGACTTTTATCTCATAATTTCGACTTACTCTGAGGATCTTTTTATCATCAAGGCTACGTTTTACCTGTTTTAAATGTGCTTCCATAAGTTGTACAGCAGATCCCTCTTTCACATTCAAATACAAAATGATTCACTTTTCAAAACAAAGCGACTAAGACACATAGTTAAGTCGTTATTCAAGCCTGCAAATATTTCACAATCAAAGTGACAAATACTGTGAAATAAACCTCTGTACAATTACTCACACACACATGTGTAAATATGCCGATCTTTACAATTTTATACTAAATGTACTTATTCCAAAGTGCTCAATAAAGTACTACTTTTGATAATAATAACGATGTAAAGTGAGATTAATGAACATAAATCTTTGTACAACATACAGAAAACGACAGGAGGTCCGATTGTAAACGTATTAAGACATTTCCAGTGCCATCAAACTTCATTTCAAATAATTATGACATTATATTGTGACACCACGTCATTGCCGTAACACATTTTAAGCAGAAGCTGATTGATATACAACACTGATATACGGTGATATTATCTGGAGAAGAAATGACAGAATGACAGAAGTTTGAACATTTGTGCAAAACCAGGGACTGAAGGAAGGAAGGACATTTATCCACAAATCTGAATACATCCATTAGGGCTGTCGCAAAAACCAAACCTCGCGGTATGAACAAGATATTATTGCAGAGGACGACGAGACACAGCACAACCGTACGTGCACAACTTTTGCTTCCTGAAGTCAAACGCTTCTGTGAAAGTTAGCGATTACGTTAGAGGTGCATTGCATTTATTTGGGAAAAAAGTAATTCATTATTATTTGTTTAATAACATATTTTTTCTGTTTGTCTGACGAAAGAGTAATTTGTTTGTTTTTCGTATAAAACTTTTTTTTTCGTTTTTTGTAAAAAAAAAAATTTACTCAGAAAAAGTTTTCAACTATTTTTCATCATCATTTCGACTTTTCATCTCATAATTTAGGTTTTTCATCTCATATTTCGACTTTATCTCATAATTTTGACTTTGTATCTCATGATTATGACTTTTCATCTCATTATTTCGACTTTTCATCATTTTCTATTTTTCATAATCATTTTTTTTCTGTTTTATTTTACTCAGAAAAACAGACCAAAAAATAAATTACTCACAAAAACAGAAATCATTACTTGGATGACGAAGGATGAAGCCTCACAGCCACTGCTATTATAGAGGTCGGATGGATTTAAACAAAACACTATAACGTCCTAAATGAGCTGAATATTCACTGTCACTGTGTTTGTGTGTTTACCTGTGAGCAGCCTAATCTGCTGATCTGAATCAGCTGTGTGTGTGTGTGTGTGTGTGTGTGTGTGTGTGTGTGTGTGTGTGTGTGTGTGTGTGTGTGT